>NC_092807.1:16002264-16320608 GCF_040954645.1 Diabrotica undecimpunctata
ATATGATGTACTAATGGTTAGTAATAAAAACTAATTTGTGGATTAATACTGCATTTAAAACACTTAGCGAGTGTTTTGTTTTTCCAAACCAGTTATTTGATTAACCAAAAACACCTTGTATATTTTTATATTTTAAAGGTTGGGTTAAAATAAAGGTTTTTATTTTTATTTATAGATAGCATGTGAGAAGAAATTTCAGATAGACCAACATGTGAGAACTGCTTCACACATTGGAAAAAAAGGAAAAATAGGAGGAAAACATCAAACTTCAATGGCTAAATGTTTCCAATCTACTTCAAAAAAATTAGATGAGCAAGAAACTTTTAATGAAGACTTGTGTCGCGCATTAGTGTCTGCAAACATACCGCTTTCAAAATTAGCAAATGTAAATTTTAGTTCGTTTCTAAAAAAATATTGCAAACTTAATGTTCCAAGTGATCGGTCTCTTAGAAGAAATAATGTGAACGGGCTATACTCGTCGGTGTTAATTAATATTAAGGAAGAAATTGCAGAGAATTATTTTTACATATCTGTAGACGAAACCACTGATTCATCAGGAAAGTATATTGCTCATTTATTGATTGGTGTTCTTAAAGAAGAGACCTTACCAAAATCTCATCTTATTTCATGCCAGCAACTTGAGAAAACAAATGCTTTAACAATTTCGCGTTTTATACAAGAAACATTAGCAACTTTTTTTCTTCCGACAACTATTCCTTCTAATAAATTACTGCTTATTTTATCGGATGCTGCTCCTTATATGGTGAAAGCAGGACAAAATTTAAAAATATTTTTCCCAGATTTAATACATGTTACTTGTGTAGCGCATGGATTAAACAGAGTTGCAGAGGAAATACGAAAAAAGTTTCCTCTTGTAAATACCATGATATTAAGTGTCAAAAAAGTATTTCTTAAATCTCCTATAAGAATTCAACTTTATAAAGAAATGCTACCTAACATTCCTCTTCCACCACAACCTATTTTAACGCGATGGGGAACATGGTTAGAAGCAGCTAATTTTTATGCAGATCATTTTGTTAAAATAAAGAACATAATTGATACGTTAACAGATGAAAGTTCCCAATCTCTTTTGGATTCTAAACAAACTTTTCAGAGTAACTTGCTTCAACAAGAACTTTCATTTATAAAATCAAATTTTAGTTTTGTTCAAAAAACAATTACTCAGTTAGAATCACCAAAACTGTCATTGTTCGAAAGTACAGCATTAATAAAAGAATTTGCGTCATGTTGTCGGAACGTTAGAGTTAATATTGGAAAAGATATTTTAAAATAATTTGAAGCTACTATGGAAAAAAATAAAGGTTACCATATTCTTTCTGAAGTAGTCAGTGTTCTAGCTGGAAATATTTCGGAAACAATTAATTTAGAACCAAATGTTTTGGTTAGTTTGAAAAATGCTCCCGTTACATCAGTTGATGTTGAACGAAGTTTTTCCATATATAAATATATGTACTCAGACAGAAGCCACAAGTTTTTGTTAGAAAATTTTGAACACCACTTGGTCATTTATTGTTACCATAATTCTAAATAAGTTTATTCATACTTAAAAATGATGTAGTTACTTAAAATAAATGTAAATCTTAATGAATAGGAGGAAATATTTAGTTATGTACACTTTTTTTTTTTAATAAAATTGTTATTATTTTACGATTTTTTTATTTATTTGTATGCATATTTTGTAAAATATTTGCATATTTTCGGGTAAACACGTGCATGTTTATGCGCATATTTTCTACATTTTTATTTGCATATTGGCCGAAGTCTAGTGATGAGTGTCAATGCCATACTCCAGTGTTTTTTTGTAAAATTTGTTTCAGGTTTGCAATTTGATAAATTTTCGATTTACCACCTCTAAAACCAACCTGGTATTTTCCTACTATCCGTTCTGCATATGTTACTATACAGTGACATAGTACTATGGAAAATATTTTATACACTGCAGTTAGAAGCGTAATTCCTCTGTGGTTGGAGCATTCAAAGATATCTCCTTTTTTGTGCATAGTGCAAAATGTTCCAATATTCCAATTATTCGGGAGAAATTTCTATGTCCATGTAAATATAATACTTATGGCAAAATATCTTGTTGGCTTTATGTAACTGGATAACATGTAGCTGAATGTAGTGCTAACTCAGTTGTAGTTGAATGTAGATAAAAGTATGCTAAAGTAGTTTCAGGTAGCTGTCGAGTAAACCCTAGTAACGGCCATGTTACTGCATTTTACTTCCTGTTGGTGCACCACGTGATTTCTAAAGTCTCACCTCAGCATGTAGACAATAACAATTTTAAATAAGCCCAAAAGATTATAACAAGAAACCTTGTGCTAGCGAGAGCATAATTTGAAACATTTCCTTGGCATGCAATTTTAGAAGAATAACAATATAACAAATATGTAGAAAATTTATTACCACTTGCAAGACAATCAAATGAATATATATTTTTAACCACAAACTTTTTTAACACAAATGAAATATGGATAAGACAATTGATGGATTCGACCGTTACTTGATGAAAATTCATTTTATATAACACTAAAACACTCAAAACTTTCACAAAATTTATTATAATATCTTATCACTACAGCTGTTTTGGCAGAGTGCCTTTCTCATGTGAAAAGTTTTTTTTAATTATCGTATTTAATGTACTCTCCTTCTTAAATATTTAAGGGCCATATCCCTTAAGTCGAAGTATATAAAGCAAAATCTCATTAAAGTGTATGCGTTTCCTTTCGAAGTACCAATTTGATGTTAATGGCCAAACGATTATCAGAAACCTTATAGTTTCCATCAAAGCGAATTCAAATTGCGTCCGAATGTCCCACTATCATTTAATATAATTGCTACTAGTGACTTAATAGATCTATAGCAAGTCGGGTATCAAATCATTATTGCTGGAACTAAACGCGATCCTTATCGGGGGCCATAACTATGGGTTATACTGTTATTGAATTACGCCAAGTGGAGATCCTCTGGTAATTGCCAACGTAATGCTCTGCTACTGGTTAAAATTAACTTACTCTCATTTAAATGTCAATTAAATCATATGAAAACAATACAATTATTTAAATTTTTGTTATAAATGAACGTTTTTTAAAACTGTATATTGAACAAAGTGATAAATTATTTTAGTAACTCATATTTGAGCATGGAAGACGGCCCTGCAAGTGACAACAGCAGTTTCGTTGATTTTCGCTTCTTAATAAATAGTCCAGTTACTGTGGCATTTTCCCTTTAAATTTTTTATAACTGCACCGATTCATCTGAAATTTTTACAGTGGGTAGTAAATTACTCAAAAAACATAAGTTATATGGTGTCGATGTGTGCTTCTACCCCTGTGGTGGTTGGCGCCCCATCTAGGGGGTTGAACTTTTTACACTCAAAATAACCCCGGGAATTGATAGAGAATCAAATTTTAAACAAAAAATGTCATATAAATTTTTTTCGGTAAATCAATACTTTTTAAGTTATACGCACTTGAAAAAGTAAACTTTTAGCAAAATAAAAACATGTTTTCCAATGATTTTGTACGAATAACTCAAAAACAAAGCGTTTTATTGAAAAATCTATAATAAACAAAAATTAAGCTTATAAACAAACAAAGAGATTGTTTTTTTATTAAGTTTTATAAGTATAATACTAAGCGATTTATAATTGTTTGAAGATGACTTTTTATTTTTGGGATACTATACTCGATGCATTTAACATCAAATATCGGAAAATGGACATCTTTTTTGATAAAAACTCATACAGCAGTTTTTAAAGAGCTAGAAAAAACCTTTAAAATGAGCTATGTTAATGGCCATTTCGATTAAAATAAAGCGAAATACGAAGGAAAGAATTTGAATTACTCTAGCGTTTAAAAAAAAAACGAGCAGTATAAGTAACACTATTTCGATCAGAATTGAAATTAAACTTATATTTTGTACAATTCATTTTTTTTTAGTGTTATTTATAAGTTTTAAAAGTTTAGCCTGTTTAAAATTCGTATTTTTTGAAAAAATCATGTTTAAATTAAAAAATCTTTTTTTTTAATTATCTAAAAATTTACATTTTTTCAAAATAAATCTAAAACTATAAGAGATACGTGAAAAATGTTTCTATATCAAAATGTAGTTTTTTTCTTAACAAAAATTTTGATTTTTTTATTTTTGTTTTAGTTCGAAAAATAATAGAGATATAGCCAATTGAAGTTTGAGATACAGCGGCTGACACACCTGTAATCAGCACTTTGGCCCTTTACTATTTAAAAAGAAAGAATTTTAGCATATTGTAATCTACTTAGTCTTGTAGCTTTTGAAATTACCTTCAAAATATTTTTTTAATGGATACTGTAGCTTAAAAGTTAACGGAGTTATTCTAAAAAAATTCTGGAGCATGTTGGTTATATTTTGGAGCATCAACTAATTTTCTGTATATATAAATGCTTTATTCAAGTATATTCGAAAAACTGGTAACAGACACACTAAAACTCACACAAATATGTATATAATACATACATACATACATATATATATATATATATATATATATATATATATATATATATATATATATATATATATATATATATATATATATAATATGTTATGTATATAATATAGGCACCTCTAAACTGAACATCTGCTTCAGAAAACTAACGAACACAGAGAAGCGACACTCCTTTGAAGTTGCGTGGGCAAGCCGCCAATGAGTGCTCATGACAGGAGTACTTCAGATCTCGAAGATATTTTAGAAGCTGGGAGATACTGTACAATTTTGCTGTATGGCCTTGCCAAAGACACCCACATGAACAAAATGAATAAGGTCGAAGATTATTCATCATTACTTGAACAAATGCGATACGAATCCTTTATTAAAGCCACAACTAAAAATAGTGCAGTTAAATTATCATCTCTTGTACCAACTGAAAGTGCCCTGGATAAGCATATCAAAAGAGTTTATTTACAAACTCAGATATGGCTTGGAAACAAAGAAATTGATATAACGGATTGGGGATGGTTCAAGAGTGATGATATTTTACAACCAATAAAAATGAAAAGTTCACCTGCACCAGAAGAACTATTGAAAATGATTTTTTGCAATTGCAAAAAGGGTTGCGGCTCAGCGTGTGGCTGTCGTAGACTAGGTCTATTTTGCAATGCTACGTGCGGAACATGCTCTGGCGACAATTGTCAAAACTGTCCTGCAATAGACGAAGAGGTTGAGTTAGAACACGACGAGAATGACGTTTCAGACAATGAATAATTTGATATATTGTAAATAATTTTTATTTTTGTAAATATATTTTGTATACTTTCTAATGTAAAGTATTTTCATGCATAATTTTTTACAATAAAAACATCATGAGTATACTTAATTTTTTTATTTAGACATTTACCAAAGGAGAATTTGTTTCGTGAACATAGAGGTGGTTTTTAAGGGTTGAAAATAAGCAACCAATCAAAAAATATTTTATTGATAAGAAAGGAATTTTTGAATATAAATGTACATTAAAAACTTTTGAAATTGTTTAAAAAGATTTTTTTATATATTTTGACATAGGGGGTAGTTTTTAAGGGTTGAAGTGTTGCAATCAACCAAAATTATTTTATATAAGCAGAGAATTATATTGTAGATGATATAAATGCACTACAAAAGCGTTTGAACCTGTTAAATGATTTTTTACAATTATTTTTATTAAGAAGGGTGGTTTTTAAGATTATTTAAGGGTTGAGAATGTACACAATATCCATTATTATAATTAACAATATTTAAATTACCAAATTTACCACGATTTAAATCCATAAAATGCTTTAATATAAATTTTTTTCATTATTTTCAATAAGGGGTGATTTCACCCCTTAAAAATAAAAAGCTCACCTAGCGCATATATAACTTTTGAAGAGGGAGGCAAGATAAGCCTAATTCCAAATTTTTAGCAAAATAGATTCAGTTATAAAAAATTTAGAGGTATTGACCTCTTTTCCTCCACAATGACTGGAGTAAAACTTTAAATAATTGGGGAATTACAAGTTAGAAAATTCAACAAAGTATAATAAAGGAAATACCATCAGACAAGTAAGATAGAACTATCCTAATAATTTTAACAAGTTTGGAGTAAATAAATAATTGTGTGAAAGATTAAAAAACTGGTTTTTGGCGAATGTTTTAAGTCCGAGAAGTCGTCCGCTTAGGCATTCCTATGCGTTTTTTTTTGTTTTTTAGCAGATAAGAAAGTAATTAGTGCCGACAAGAAATTAGATATCAAAATAAAAGCCACATAATTTTATTACAAAAGTCCAGATCCGGCCTTAGAACAAATTAGATTAAAGTTAAGATTAGAATTAAATTAAATTAAACAATAAATAATAATTGTTATTGAAATAAAAAAGTTTAATAAATATAGGAAAATGAATGACAAAGGAACAGGAAGCGAAACAGATACATATGAAGAAACGGAACGCAAGAGAGGAGACCAGGATGAATACTTCAGAAGAAGTAAAATGACAAAGCGTACACCTTCTAAAAGTGACACGGAGAGAAAGGAAGAGAAAGAGGATGTCATGATTAAAATGATGCAACAACTAATAGAAAAAAAGTAAGAAATGATGAATCAAATAAAGCAAATAAAAAAGAACAAATGGAAAATAGTAAAAAAACTACAAGAAATAAAGGAGAAAAACAGAAAATTAAAACGACGTGAAGAAACAATTACAATACAGAATGGGACAACTAGAGAAAATAAGTAAAAAGAAAAGTTTGATGATATCGGTTTTAAAAATAGATACAAATGATGATAAGAAACTAAAAGAAGGCATGGAAACATTCATAACATAAAAAACTGCATGCGCAAATAAAACTGAGGAACGCAAAAAAAATAGGAGAAACAGTCTATGCCATAGAAATAGAAACTTTCACGAAAAAAATTGAGATACTAAATAGGAAAAGTAAGTTGAAGTATCAGAAAGATCGTATCTCCATAAATAATGATCTGGCAGCAAAAGAAAAAGAAATACTGAAAGAAATAGTTAAGATAGCAAGGGAAGAAAAAAGTAAAGAAAAACAGACAAAAACAGGCTATAAGAAGTTATTCGTGAATGGATACGGGATGGAGAAAAACAACAACTAAAAGAAAATACCAAAGAAAAAATGCCAAAAAACTAGTAGAAAAAAAACAACAGGAGATATGATACCGAAACGACAAGGCAAAGGAATACAACCATGGAAATCGGAAAAATATGAACAAAAGAAAGGTAACAATCCAATGATATAATAAAAATTGGGACTTGGAATGTAAGAGGTACTTCTGAGCATGGAGCTTGAAGAAACTTAGACCAAATTATGGAAAAATATTTAATAGATATCCTTGCCCTACAAGAAACGAAACAACTGGGAAATAAAATAATAAATATAGGAAAGAGCACACTGTTTAAGAGTGGGGACAAGAGATATTTTGGAGTGGGATTCATGGTGTCGGAAAAATAAAGCAGTTGTAAATTTTGAATTAATATCAGACAGAATATGTTACTTAAGAGTAAGACGAAAGTATAGAAAGATAAGTATTATTAATGTACATGCGCCCACAAAAGATAAAGACTTAGGAACCAAAACAGAGTTCTACGAAAAGTTAACCACCATAATAATAGAGAATATACAGAAATACGATATAAAGATAATCATTGGTGACATGAATAAAAAAGTCGGAAAAGAGGCAATATATAGAAAAATAACAGGTTGACAAAGTTTACATAAGGAATCAAATGAAAACGGAAAAAGGTTAATAGAATTTACTACAGAGAACAAAATGAAGATAGCTAGCACAAGGTTTGATCACAGAGTCATTCTTAAGGTAACATGGACTTCTCCCGATGGAAAAATAAAAAATCAGATAGATCAGTCCTAATTGAAAGCAAACATGATAAGGCAATAGTCAATTGCAGGAGTTACAGAGGGGCAGATACCAACAGTGACCATACACTAATAATAGCAAAACTAAAACAATAATACCAAAACCTGTTAGAGACAGATTAAATTACCAATTAGAGCGACTTTAAGAGAAACAGGTTGTAAACACACTAGAGGAAGAACTAAATAAAAACTAGAGAGTCCAGTCAAACAGGATATAGATGAAAAACGGCAGACCATACAGACAGCCATGTCGGAGGCAGCGGAAAAGTGTATAGGAAGAGAGCATATAAAAAGACGGCAAGACTGGTTCGATGAAGAATGTAGGATGTTTTGGCAAGAATAAATAGAAAAAAACTACAACGAAATAAAGAAAGTATTCAAAATGTGATCGAAAACTATGTAGCAAGAAAAAGGAAAGTGAAAAGAATTTGCAGAAAAAAGAAAAGAGAACAGCTAGAAAAGTAATTGAAAAGCATAGAAGAAGATTACATGAACAAATGGGTAAAGAATTTCTACCAAGGAGTTAAGAGATCCAGAGAAACTACAAAGAATAATCCACAGTATTGCAGAAACAAAGAAGACTGACTTCTAGGTGAAACAACAGAAAAATTAAATAGATAGGCGGAATATTTCGAAGATCTATTAAATACAGACCAACAAGAGGAACTCGAGGGAAATGAGAATTGGTAAGAAGTCGAAGAAGGGACGTGCGAAAAACCATCTCTGAAGGAAATGAAAGAAATAATAAAAGACCTAAAAAATAACAAAAGTGCAGGAAAAAGTGATATCCCAGCTGAGATTTTCAAGGAAGGTGGCGAAAGATTGAGGGAAAGGATATTTCATTAAACACTAATAATTTAGCAAAAGGAATAAATTCCAAACCATTTTTCCTCGGTAATTTTCTGTCGAAAATGTTTTGGTGTTATTTTCATTCTTATTTTTGCTGTAGTTTGTGTTCACTTTCTGCGTCTGCTGAGTTTAAAGTTCGGATATCTAGAATTTGCTTTGGGTAGATTTTTTTATTAGTGACTATAAAAGCAATCATAGATTTGTGCCCCCTGGAGTTTTTAAATGTATATTTAGACTGGAGCTTATGTATTAAAATAAAAATAAAAAATAAAAATGTATTACTGATTCTCTTTTATAAACCAACTAACATAACTAACAAAACAAAAAAAACCTATAGATATAAGAATAAACAAGATTTAAAGTTATTGGAAATAAATAAAAAAAATTGGTGAAAGTAAACAAGATTTAAACGTATTGTAAATAAATAAAAAAAAAGTTACAGAAAATAACAAAAATATGTAAATATTATTTTACAAAGTTCGGAAAAAAACGAAAGAGAAGTTAACCAGAAATATTCAGAACTAAAAGAAGTAAATTAAAAGATTTCCGATAAAAAATCGTTTCCTTTTAATTTGCAGTTCTCTGAAAACCAATTATTTTCAAACATTTTAAATTTCAAGAATTACAAGCACAGCTCCATTGATTTCTCCTATACATTTACTTCATTGAATTAGATTTTCTTCGAAATAATCTGTGCTGTAAAATATAAGGTAACATAATTCAATGAAAATGTATTTTCACAAAGTTCGCAAAGGCGAAATTACCATGAAAGTTCGATGCGTCAGAAATCATGAGCTGGAACTCCGTACTCTCCACTCCTCCCTTGGATGTAGTTCCACGAAATTTGCGGCCCATAATTGAGATTTATGTTTTTAAACTTTCGTAGATAGCGTAAAGATTCGATTGGTCTTTTATAATACGACAAGCAGATTTAAGCAGTATTCAACTTGCTTAATCGCTACATTTAACATAAGTTAAATAAGAAAAATGTGTATTTTTTAATTGCTAAATTAAAAATGTTACATTATGTATGCATTGGGACAATTGTTTTTACTCTATATTATTTTAGGTATCATATAAGCATTTAATATTACAATTACAATTAAAATTTACAAATAATGATACACCGTTAGGAAGAGTGGAGAAAATATGATATCTGGGTTGCAATATTAAAGATACCTGAGATTATAGCTACGAAATAAAAACTCACATTGAGAAAGCCAGAAGTCCTTTTAACGATCTTGTAATATACCATTTAAGTATTTGATACTCAATAACTTATTCTTGATAATTTGAACTGAGTGCCTATTCCAACAACAAATTGGTAAAATATTTCAAGGGATTAATTATTGTTCATACCGATGATATTGGAAAGTTAATAAATAATTTATTTGGAAAATCGTTCACATAAGGAATATTGCTCAATTACCATTTAGGAGATAATTTACACGTACATTTTATATAGCCTATCATTTACAGGGTGAATCATACGATAGTTAGTTTACTTGTTGTGTAAAGTGAGAGAATGACCTATTCATAGTTGAAGGTTATTTGAGAATGTGACACATCTCAAGGAAAGTTCTTTTGAAATAATTAGTTTCAGTTGCTAAAATTTTTGTACTCTCAAAATTAGCCTGGTTGTTTGTTGGCAAAACGTGTGTGGATAATGTACAAAAAAGGGTGTACATATGTGAAATTATCAATATAATTTCAGTGTATGAGAGCTGTATTGAGTACTGGTTCAAATAGGTTCAAGGATCATATCAAATTTATACTATAAACAGCAAGCAAAAGTACGTGTTAACGAACAGCTGTAAGAAAAAATTAAAATGAGACGTGGAGTTAGATAGGGATGCGTATTGTCGCCAATTCGTTTTAATGCCTACTTTGAAGAGATCCTGAAAAAAGCTCTTGAGGGTGAAACAGCTGGAATAAAGGTAAATGGAATTTCCTTTAACAACAGTAGATATGCGGACGACACTGTGATCTTAACCGAAAATATTGAAAATCTTCAGAGATTGGTGACCAGAATAGCGGAGTATGGAATAGAGTACGGTCTAACACTGAACGTCAAGAAGATGATATTTATGAGAATACCGAAAACTCAAAGAAATAACGAGATTCTTCTAATAAACGGAATCAACGTCGAACAAGTGCACAAATATGCATATCTGGGAACAATGATTATTTCCACAAATAATTACATTCAGGAGATCAAAATCAGAATAAAAAAGGCTAGAGCAAATTTCAACAAAATGAGAAGAGTACTATGTACAAGGGATTTAAAATTGGAACTAAGAGTTAGGTTGGCGAGGTGCTATATTTTTTCTACTTTGTTTTATAGAATGGAATCTTGGACCTTGAATGCGACATCAATGAAAAAACTGGAATCATTCCAGCTGTGGGTGTAAAGAAGAATTCTGAAAATATCGTGGACAGAACACGTTACAAACAAAGAGGTTCTGAGAAGGATGAATAAAGAAATAGAAATTTTAAATACAATTAAAACAAGAAAATGGGAATATCTCGGACATATTACACGTGGAGAGAAATACACTTTGCTCCAACTGATTATGCAGGGAAAGATCCAAGGAAAGAGAAGCATAGGGAGGCGTAGAATGTCATGGCTGCACAACCTGAGAAAGTGGTACGGATGTATAGTAAATGTACTTTTCAGAGCAGCCGTCTCAAAAGTCCGAATAGCTATGATGATTGCCGACCTCCGCCGCGGAGATGGCACTTGAAGAAGAAGTATCAAACTGTGATGTGTTTGATCACCTGTCACCAGTTTACCATAACGGATTTTTAAACTATGTTTTCTCAAACATTTAATAATAGTCCTTGTAACGGCATGTAACTAATATTTATTTAATTTAAATTTTAACTAAATCATTTTTTACTTAGTTCTTATAGCGGTCATAGAGCATCAAGAATCTCCAAACACTATGGAGGATGCTACGACCGTACGACACATCATATAAGTCAAGTCTTCTTTCAGATTCTTCCAAATTTTCATTTAAAAAAATTAGTTCGGAAAAAATGCCATTGATTTTATTAAAATATGACCACTATTTGAACTTATTTGTAATAATTGAACTTTAATTAAAAAATACTACTGTCACAAAAAAATCAAAAATGATTTATAAACAGATTTTCTAGTACTTACTGTAACATTTTAATTGCTTTTTATTTATTTCTAACAAAGATATTGGTGATTGAATTGCGAAAAGTGCACTCAAAATAGAATAAAAACAATAATTGATATCTATAACGCAATACAATTTTTTATCCTTACAAGTAATATTTTAAAATTTTGTGTATGAATATTATATAAACATTTTTGAATGTAATTCCAAAAGTAATTTTCATTTAAATGATTTTATAAATTTTTATGACGACAAATATTGGTTGATCTCAAAAGCTATATGCGTTTATCTCTAAACATATTTTGTTAGTAAATAATTTCTAATTCACTATGCAAATTCATTCATATTACAATTGAGGTTTTTTTGTTCATTTTATGTCTTTTTTGTAAATTTTTATGTTTGGTAATTGTCCCCAATTATTGATTAAAAAATTAGGTAATTCAAAAATGTATCATTTAGTATATGGGCGCGCAAAGGAAATACTACTCCCAGAAACTACTAAAGGTATAAAAAAATTGTTTGTGTAAATGTTTTAGATAAAGTCATGCCAATAACAATTTTTAAAAATTTTTTCAAAATTTTTAAAAAAAGGAGGTACTTACTTGAGGAATATAATATTTTTTATTTAATAAAAGACACTTTTATCTACCTTTTCCCAAATTTTCATCCGTGATGTATGTTTTTTTTTGGTCATAGTGTGCTTTGATCGGGCTTAGTTCGTTTCCGTCATTTTTTCATGATTTTTACGTTTTTTGTAACGTACTTGCAGAGTAACGTAATTTTGATTTGCCAGATTTTTTTGTATTTCTTTTTATTTTTATTCTTTTTAATTATTTATGATTATGTATGAAATATTGATGAAATATCATTTAGTATATGACCAAGTAAAATTTGTCGAAAAATTTAAAATGTGTGTATTGTATATTTATGCAGTATTTGACATAGAAATTTATTACCCTCTTCATGTTCATTTTATTTTACGTAAGAGACAATTTGAACATAATATGAACGAGAAACACGGCAACAAAATCGCAATTTACAAATTTACTCACTCAAGCTCATTTGAGCGTTCTCCTGTATAAATATTGCGGTTGGGAAGTGAGTTGTTGACATTCATTTTGCCACCATTTCAGATTTGTTTTGGGTAAATTGCCTCCTTGATGTCGCGTCTGAAATTCCAGCCCATTGTCATGTAGAGTCAACCTCATAAAAGTGTGTTTGTTCCTCTCATTGTATGAAAATGAATGCTGCGAAAACAATCGTTTTATTTAAAATTTTTGTGAATTTTTCTTTTTGATGGAACTCTAAACTTTTGATTTTCTATTTATAAACAAATGATGGTGCAGAAGCTTGAAATTTTATTTCGAATTCCTGCGTACAATATAAAGCAGTATTTGTTAAAAATAAGTTTCACAAGAATTATATTATAGTGTACCAATTTTCCGACAGAATCAGAATTTCACCTTACCTATATTAGATTTTAAAGTAGCATACTGACTTTACATCGAACTAATGACCAAGTTGTACGTTTTAAAAAAAAACTTCACATAAAACCAGTTTTTAGTTGTTAAAAAGCAACAAAATATTTACAGTTTTACTTTACTAAGAGTTTACTAAGTGATTCAAGTTAATAAAGCTAATCCAATGAAATTTTAGAACCGGATTACTTATTTTTATTTTTATTTAACAAATTTAGTTTAATTGTCATTTCACTGTTATCTATATCCCATAAAACAATTGCAGTGTCATCTAAAATGGGCTTCATTATACCATGGAACTCTGCAGAATTAAATTTCAGTCCAAAAACATCAATTCTCTTTGAGTTATTGCTATTCTTTTTATCAAATATCCGTGGCTTTAGCAAAAACACAGTCACCGATCTTAACATTCACGTTTTCGCTAAACTACTGCGCTTAATCTAAGTGGTACGCCTATGATAGACGCTTACCCCTACTCTTAAATATATCAACTGCCACAACCTCGTTAAAAGCGATGCTAAAAAGTGGAAATTGGATTTGTTAATTTCTTGACAAATCCAATGGTACTAATGTTGTCCTTATATATAAAAACTTTGGCTGATTCTGGAGAATCAGATGTTTTATTTTTATATTCAAATGGTCCTTCTTCTTTTTCTTCTTCAGCCTTAAGTAATCCAACTTTGGACATAGGCTTCCCCCAAATCAATCCAGTGTCTTCTATTTTGCTCCACTTGCTTCCAGTTGTGTCCTCCGATCTTCTTAATGTCATCAGCCCATCTCGTTTGTGGTCTTCCTCTGCTTCTCTTTCCTAACCGTGGCCTCCAATGTTGTATTTCGTGGTTCCATCTTTTATCCTTCAGTCGAGCATTCTGTCCTGCGAAGCTCCATTTTAATTTGGCAGCATGTTCTCCTGCGTCTTTTACTTTGATTTTGCTTCTAATCCATTTGTTTGTTTTTTTATTCATAAATCTCACCCCGAGCATTGATCTTTCCATCTCTCTTTGTGCTTTTACCATTTTATCCATATTAGACTTGATGAGTGTCCACGTCTGAGAACCATACGTGAGTATAGGGAGGATACACTGATCGTAAATTCTGGTTTTCAAATATTGTTCTATGTTAGTGCTTTTCAAGATCCAACTCAGTTTTCCAAATCCTTCCCATGCTAACCTTATTCTTCTGGTAATTTTGGCAGTTTGATTTTCTTTGTTAACTTTCATTATCTGTCCCAGGTAGATGTATTCACTTACTATTTCTAAATTTATGTCATTCAACGTTATTTCTCTAATGTTCGGTGTATTTGTCATTATTTTTGTTTTTTCTAAGTTCATCTTAAAATCTACTTTTTCAGAAGCTTGAAATAGTTGCGTCATCATGGTCTGTAGTTCTTCGAAACTTGTAGCGAATATTACAATGTCATCAGCATGTCTCAAATGAGATGGAGAAGTCCCAGATGATTGGAATGAAAGTTTGACAATACTTCTCTTCAAAAAGGGAGACAGGGGAGATCTGAATAACTATAGGTCTATAGGTAATAACTAACAGGTTAACGTCGAAACTCGATAGCTATCAACCGGTAGAACAGGCAGGATTCCGAAAGGGTTACAATACAGCCGATCATCTTCTTACAGTCAGAACGCTAATAGAGAAAGCCAATGAATATCACTTGAACTTATACATTGGCTTCGTTGATTATGAAAAGGCATTCGACTCCATAGAACTTTGGGCAATAGAGAGAGAGCTATGAACAACTGCAGGATAGACTCCCGATACATAATGCTCATACGTAATATTTACAAGAAAGCTACAGTGAACATACAAATAGATGCGAAAATCAAAGCTATTGCGAAGAAAACTGAGTCATTTGAGATAAATTTGAGATAGAATCAGACTACTCACCTTTATTCTTCTTTAATAAATTTTGTTTTATTGTCATTTATGGGCTTTATTATACCATGAAATACTGCAGAATTAAATTTCAGTCCAAAAGCATTAATAATTCATGAGTCATTGCTATTCTTTTTATCAAGTATCCGTGGTTTTAGCAAAAACGCAGTCACCTATCTTAAAATCCATATTTCCGCTAAACTACTACGCTTAATCTAAGTGGTTACGCCTAGAATAGATGCTTACCCCTGCTATTAAATACATCAACTGCCATAAGTTCGTTAAAAGCGATGCTAAAAGTGGAGACTTGCGCATTATATAGACAAAATTTTTTGACAAATCCAATGGTAATAATTTTGTAATTATGTACACCAACTTTGGCTGATGCTGGAGAATCAGACGCTTCATCATTATTGTCCACAATTTACTTACAAAATTTCGGTTTCTCCGGATTGTGCCTGTCAAGATTGGGATAAAGAATGTTAGGTCCATAGGAAAGATAAAACATTTAAACAAGATAAAAATAATATAGTCTATAGTGTCGCTTATCGGCATTGTAAATTGTCCTTTATTGAGTAAACTGGTCGTTCCTTTGGAGGCCTTATTTATCATCGAAGGGATATCAATTGTTCTAAACACACGTATGCCTTATTTGTTCAATTTTTCACATACAAAAAATCATGTCAGTTTTTCGCTAAATTAATTAATATCATTATACCTCAATTTTAAAGTAATAACCGTACTCCAACCCTTCCTACCCTCACTTTTACTCTACTCCTTTAGAAATAGAGACAGTTTTAAAATAGCAAACGAAACAGACTCTCCCGTGCCTGTTGACTATCGCTAGCAACAGAAGTACTCTCTCTCTACTGTTGACCGCCACTAGCAGCACACGTGCTCTCTTGGCTGTTAACTTTCGCTAGCAACAGACATCCTCTTTCTCTCTTTTTTGACTGCTGACTGCCGCTAGTAACAGACATTCTCTCTCTCGTTTATAGTTACCCGAAAAATACCGCGAATCCTCTTTCGAATCGCATACAGACGCAAATGTGCTCTATCTCTTGATCTTAGTGTTAATACCGCAAAACACGTGTTTAAAAACCGGTAAACAGAGCTTCTCTATACGAGAAATAACCGCAAGTGAAAGCCTAGAAATACCGCGAGTGTGTGTGTGTAACAGCAGTATTGGTAAGACTTTTTATAAACTTAAATTGGCTATTATTTTTATAATCCTTTGCTACCTAATCTAATTTATTTGAACTTTAAGTGCTATCTCCGCGGACTTTTGCGACGGCTGCTCTGAAAAGTTCATTTGATGTACATCTGTACCATTTTTTTAAGTTGCGTAGCCATGACATTCTACGCCTCCCTATGCTTCCCCTTCCTTGGATCTTTCCCTGCATAATCAGTTGGAGCCAGGTGTATCTCTCTCCAGTATTCCAATTTTCTTGTTTTAATTGTATTTAAAAATCCTATTTCTTTATTCATCCTTCTCAGAGTCGCTTTGTTTGTGACGTGTTCTGTCCACGATATTTTCCGAATTCTTCTGTACACCCACAGCTCGAATGATTCCAGTTTTTTCATTGACGTCGCATTCAAGGTCCAAGCTTCCATTCCCTAAAACAAAGTCGAAAGAACATAGCATCTCGCCAACCTAACTCTTAGTTCCAATTTTAAATCCCTTGTACATAGCACTCTTCTCATTTTGTTGAAATTTGCTCTAGCCTTTTCTATTCGGATTTTGATCTCCTGGATGTAATCATTTGCGGAGTTAATCATTGTTCCCAGATATGCATATTTGTGCACTTGGTTGGTTCCGTTTATTAGAAGATTCTCGTTATTTCTTTGAGTTTTCGATATTCTCATAAATATTGTCTTCTTGACGTTCAGTGTTATACCGTACTCTTTTCCATACTCCTCTATTCTGGTCACCAATCTGTGAAGATCTTCAATATTTTCGGCTAATATCACAGTGTCGTTTGCATATCTAATGTTGTTAAAGGAAATTCCATTTACCTTTATTCCAGCTGTTTCACGCTCAAGTGAAATTTCAATTTTTTTCTGACAGCTTTTCGTTAACGCGTACTTTTGCTCCCTGTTTATAGTATAAATTTGATATAATCCTTAATCCCATTTGAACCAGCCCTACTTAATGGAGTCTACAGTCTCCTGAATAGAGTCTAATTTCATACAATGAAATTATATTAATAATTTCAAATATGTACACCCTTTTTTGTACATTATCCACACACGTCTTGTCAACAAACAACTAGGCTTATTTTGAGAGTACAAAAATTTTAGCAACTGAAAATAGTTATTTCAAAAGAACTTTCCTTGAGATGTGTCACATTCTCAAATAACCTTCAACTATGAACAGGCGTAATGATATTTGGCCATCTCTGGTCAATTTATCATTCTCTTATTTTACACAACAAGTAAACTAACTGTCGTATAATTCACCCTGTAAATGATAGGCTATATAAAATTTATATGTATAATATCTCTTAAATGGTAATAGAGCAATTTTCCTTATGTGAACGATTTTCCAAATAAATTAGTTAACTTTCCAATATCATCGGTATGAACAATTAATCCCCTGAATTATTTTACCAATTTGTTGTTGGAATAGGCACTCAGTTCAAATTATCAAGAATCCGTTATTGGGTATCAAATACTTAAATGGTATATTACAACTATCATCAAGCTATTACACCAAAATAATAGTTTATCGTTTGACCTAAATCAGACTGGTGAACTTAAATGATGATGTCGATGGGGATTAATAACTTAAGTTCTGGCAAAAAGACCGCGAGACTTTCGATCGAGATAAAACTTGGGCGTATATTTTGCATAATTATTCGTTTGACTTAGAGTTTTGATAGCTCTATAAATAGAACAACTATTAGTTTTAATAAATAGCTGCTGCATTATCGAAAATCTATAACCAGATAATTAATCGGGATCGAACAAATTGCACAGAGTGTTTCAAAATTGTTGATTTTTAATGGAAATGCATCGGATTTTTAAACTATTTCGCTTATTATGTTTTTTGCATCTTATTTTGTGGTATGTTTTTGATACAATTATACCTTCATATATTTTGTAAAAAAACGAAACATTTCAAGCTACTAATCCTCTTGACTTCTGCTCATACGATGACCTCTATATAACATATAAGGCCGCCAGAAACGGAGGATGAGTTCAATCTATAACCCGCTGGTTTCTCCATTTCTACTTGGTTAGCCGAGAGATACAATAGATTGACTTTCATGTTTACAGAAACAGGACAAGCTAGCGATTAAGTAGGGCCATAATTAAAAATTGCATTAGTAATTCACGGAATTTCAGAACACGGCAACTGATTGCATAATTTATTAATAATAGTATTCTATTATTATTGGTGAATAATAATAACGCACATATGGTTAGAAGGAAGAAGAAGAAAGGATACCAGCACGATGGAAGGATAACATAATAGTGCCCATCCACAAAAAAGGGGACAGAACAAAATGCGCGAATTATAGAGGAATTTCACTCCTAAACACGGCATATAAAACCCTCTCAAACATCATTCTTAGTAGACTAATCTAGGGATGGCGGTTTTTGACAAAACACCGGTTTTCGGTTATACCGGTTTTTTTTTGCTTACGGTTTAACCTGGCGGTTATAACCGGCCAAAATAAACCGGTTTTCGGTTTTTTTAATAAAATAGGTTACAAAGTTACATTTACAATGCACTTTAGTTTGCGATACTACATTCGACTCGATATCAATATAATCAAAAATAGTACTATTAAAAGAACATCAATATAAATATAAATCTTTGCGTATAATCTTTATTAATAAGATTAATATATACATATTACAATAATATACAATAAAAGTATAATATAAGTAGAATGAAATAATATTTTAAGTAAAAAAGTATAGGTTAGAAGGTTAGAAATAGGTTAAATTATATGAAATGGATTTAGCATTATGTTGGCCAGTATTTTTCATGAAGCCTATGGAGAAAAACTCGTTCATATATATGTTGGTCGGTCAAGCGGCTTCTCTCATCTGACACAATATCATTCAATGATGACACCAGTCTCTCTGATGCCACCGAACTTCCAACCAACGACATGTATTTTTTAGCTATAAAAGCCAAGCCTGGCATACAGGTTCTGTTCTGCTCCTAGAATGAAAACGGATCACTTAATCTCGGCAGCAAAGGCTGCTGCAGGTATAGAGTCAATCAGAACTGGAACCACTGTTCACCAACTCCAGATCGTGTGAAGACCAAAGAGGGTTTGATTTTAAACTCACTTTAGTTTCTTCATTCTGGAAGGAGCAGGAAGGAGAAAGTTTTCCGATTTTGGTAAGATACATCCTAACTTCCGAGCCTAAATTGGATGTGACTGTCTCCGCCATAGACGGATTCAGATATAGTTTTTTGAACCTCGGGTCCGTGATTGTAGCATGGCAAAGCAGGGGGTTTCGTCAAAGCTTAGTGCCCCTCTCTTGAAGGCTAGTTATAAGCTTTTGGCATAACTGTTGGGCTGTACTAAGGTTTAGCTTGAGGTTTTTTAAAGATCTTTCGATAATCGACACAAGGGGGATAACATGGCTAGCAGTAATGTACTGGGAACCCGAGATCTCCTTTGTGGCCTCATCAAAAGGCGATAAAATTTCAGTAGTCAGATATAGAGAACAGTAAACCAAAATTATTATACTACTGCTCAACAAAGAGAGCTAAAATAATTCAGGTTCTATTGTCATTGAATATATTATGAGAGTAGAATATAATATGCAATTATTGAATTTAATTAATGATGCAAATTTAATTTATCATTTAAAAATATAATCTTCTAAAATACCCACCAATTTTCCCCTCCTCCCAAACCCAAAAAATTCCCCACCCCAACCATTTCAATTTATAAAAAATTTCCCAAAATCTTTCAAATGGGATTTAAAAAAAATTATATCAACATAAATATAAAAATAAATTGGATAATGCAATTCATCTTTTATTTTTACTACCATCAAAAAAAAATTTATCATGTATTACTTTTAACACGTTTGTATATTTGTACAACACATACATTTTAACTCATTTAATACTTCTTGTGTGGATGTATCGTTTTTAAAACGTAGGGAAATCCTTGGAGATTCGTATTCATAATCGGTAATTCGATATTCATAGTCAAAACATTATTTTTGGTAATCAGAAAAAGCCATTCTCCTACTTTCAATGTCAAGAGTCAAGTTTGAAAAATAGATGATGTACCAGATCGCTTCTTATGTAAATATTACGACTACAAATACCTTTTCAACGAAATATTATAATAAAACTTAATTGTGTCTGGCTGATGTGAGTTTGCACTTTCAGTTTGTTTCTGTATTTATAAAATAAAATAAAATTTGAATTATGGTTTTTATGGAATAATTACTTGGGAATAATAATTATGATTGGTATCCAAAATATTACCTAACCTAATCCTAATCACGGTAAAAACCTAATAACAGGTTTTTACTTTAAAAATACAAAACCGGTTATAACCGGGACAAAAAAACAACCGATAAAACCGGTTGTTGCGAAGTAAAAAAACCGGTTTTCGGTTAAAACCGGTAGGTTTTTCTCATCCCTAGACTAATCCCTTATGCTTATCTCCCTTATAGGCGAATATCAAGCCGGTTTTAGGGCAAACAGATCAACAATAGATCAACTATTCACGCTGAGACAACTTTTAGAAAAGGGATGGGAGTATAATAGACCCATACACAATCTTTTCATAGATTTTCGACAGGCATATGATAGCGTAGAAAGAAGCCAAGTATGAAATGCCATAGCGGAGTTCTCAATACCAAAGAAACTCATTCGGATGACCAAAGTCTGTATGAAGGGTGGAATATCTAAAGTACGTGTAAATAATAAACTGTCTGGCAGCTTTGAAATCAACAGTGGACTCAAACAGGGTGATGCGTTATCTCCACTACTTTTTAACCTTGTATTGGAGAAAGCCATGAGGTCGTCCGAAATAAAAACAGAATTGTTATCGGTTCAAGGTCACAAGCTATTACTCGCATATGTAGATGACATAGATCTCGTAGGAGACTCCATCCTATCCACGAAAGACATCTTCAACAACGTAGAAGGAGCAACAAGTGAAGTAGGACTGAAGATTAATGAAGAAAAGACGAAATATATGTGTATAAATAGAACGACACGAAGAGACAGAATAGTACAAAATGTGACGGTAAACACCTTCAATTTCGAAAGAGTACAACGTTTTAAGTATCTGGGGGCCGTAATCACAGCTGACAATATTGCTACTGAAGAAATAAAAGACAGAATCCAATCTGCAAACCGCTGTCTATTCGCACTGGATAAGCTCATAAAATCAAAAAATCTGACAAGAAGTTCAAAGATAAAAATCTATAAATCCATCGTCAGACCTGTAATAACATACGGATGCGAAACGTGGACCATGACCAAAGCAAACGAAGAAAAGCTCAGACGCTTTGAATGAAAAATACTTAGAAAAATATTCGGACCTCACCATGACATCACGACAAACCAGTATAAGATCAGAACCAATATCGAATTAAAAGCACTCTACAATGACGCCGATATTGTCCAAGAAATTAAATCACAGCGACTAAGTCTACAATGACGCCGATATTCTCCAAGAAATTAAATCACAGCGACTAAGATGGGCAGACACGTGCACAGACTGTATAACGAGAGACTTGTAAAACTGGTATGGGAGGAGAGTCCCACAGGCAAAAGACCACTCGGACGTCCCAGAATGCGATGGAGAGATAACATCGAAGCAGATCTCCGGAAAATGAACATTCCATTTGACCCTAGGTTGATGGAAGACCGAACAAATTGGAAACAAGTTGTACAGTCAGCCAACACCCACCCAGAGTTGTAGCGCTTCGTGATGATGATGATGATATTACTCTATTATTGTACGGTTGAATGCTTGAATAAATAAATTTTACAAATAAGAGGCACATATGGAGCACAGTTTTTTTTATTAAATCTTGCATAAGTACTTTCGCTCTCAGATGCCCTAGAAGATGCTCTTCCGGGGCATCTGAAATAATCCAATAACCGTTTTTCGAGTGAAAGAAAAGTAAGAAACTTCAAAAAACTCGAAGATGATGTAAAATAAAAGAATTGTATACCGCTTTAGACTTACTTTATCGAATATTTCTGACTATGCAGCATATTATTAAATGTTATAAACATTGAATTACATTTCCACAAAAACTAACACTGGACAAACAGTTTAAAAATTGTTTGAGTTCTATATTGTGGGCAACGTCAGAAGACATAATGGCTCCTAGTTGTTCAGATTTAATAGAAATAAATATGTTTATGAGAGTAATAACTAACAGGTTAACGTCGAAGCTCGATAGCTATCAACCGGTAGAGCAGGCAGGATTCCGAAAGGGTTACAGTACAGCGGATCATCTTCTTACAGTCAGAACGCTAATAGAGAAAGCCAATAAATATCACTTTAACTTATACATTGGCTAACTGCACAATTTGCTTCCATCTTGAACAGTCGTCCATCGTCCGGTTGGGTCAGTGGGTAGCCCCATTGTTCTTAGATCTGACCATATATTGTCTCCCCATTTCATGCGTGGATGTCCTAAGGGCCTTCTTTCTGTGGGGGCTTCCTTCCATATTAGCTTGGCAAGGCGGTTATTAGGAAGTCTATGGACATGGCCAGCATCTTAGACGTTGGGATTTATTCTCTTGGACTATATCGCTCGCTGTATATATCTGCTTGACCTCAGCATTTGTTCTCATTCGGTATTGGTTGCTATTAATGTCGTCATAAGGCTCAAAGTCTCTTCTGAGGATTTTCCTCTCAAAAACATCTAAGTTTTCTTTCAGTTTCTCCCGATACGGGACAGACTCCCGATACAGAATGCTCATACATAATATTTACAAAAAAGCTACAATGAAAATACAAATAGATGCGAAAACCAAAGCTATACGAATCAACAGAGGATTTCGCCAGGGAGATGTTATCTCACCAAAGCTATTCACACTTGGACTGGAAGACGTGTTCAAAGACATTAACTGGGTAGATAAAGGAATAAATGTTATTGGAAGAAAACTGAGTCATTTGAGATACGTTGATGACATTTTAATATTCGCTATAAGTTTCGAAGAACTACGGAACATGATAACGCAACTATTTCAAGTTTCGGAAAAAGTAGGTCTTAAGATGAACTTTAAAAAAACAAAAATAATGACAAATACACCGAATATTAGAAAAATAACGTTAAACAACTTAATTTTGAAACATTAAGCGAGTACATCTACCTGGGACAGATAATGAAAGTTAACAAAGAAAAATGAAACTGCCGAAATTACCAGAAGAATATGGTTAGCATGGGCAGGATTTGGAAAAGTCTTACGAAAAATAACAAACCAAACTCTAAGATACAGAGTAAGAAGTGAGGAAATACGAGCGAGGTGTGGAATAGAGGAAATAAACGCGTGGACCAAAAGAAGAAAAGTGGAATGGAATCAACACATCGAAAGAATGACAGAAAATAGAATAGTACGAATAGCAAGAGACAAATCGCCAAATGGAAGAAGATCATTGGGACAACCGAGGAAAAGATGGTCAGACAACGTCAATTGAGGCTAAAAACCAAAGTAAAACAGGCATTAAGCCTATTTATAAAGTAGGAAGAAGAAGAAGAAGGAATAAAGCTATCTTTGTGATGAAGAAGAGCTTTTCTGCAAGTTTAAGTTTTGCTCTATTGAGAAGCTTATGGATGATATTAGGATCATAACCATTATTGAAAGCAATTTGCTTAAGAGTAAGAGTTGAAGTTCTAATTATAGTGAACATTTGGGAAGCCTATGGATGTAACTATTGATAGCAGCTATTTTATGTTGGGTTGGATAATTAGATGTTTTATGTGTAACAATATCTGTTTGAGTAGGTTTTCAGTAAATATTATACACTAGATAATATTTATTATGAGTTATAAATATATCCAAGATGTTCAACTTGCTCTCATATTCTGGTTTCAATGTAAAAGGAATGTTAGGATGGAGTTTATTAACATCATCCAGAATCTGTATGGCATCATCTTTGGTTCCCTGTGTAATCATCAACATATCTAGACCAAAAAAATTATTTTGTTTTTGTAGTTAACGAATTTCTGTTCTAAGCTGTCTTTAGCGTAAACCTGTTTAGCTATGGGCTTTGTACTATCACCTTTTTTAACTGATATTTTCTGATAGCCAACAATGTAACTGGTGTATATAGGATACTGTACCACACGGAATGAAGATGGCAGCGGGACTACCCCGCAGGTAGGACACGACTGTGTTGCAGCAGTTTGTAAAATGCATCTTTGTATGGCTTTAATTCGTACATCTCGGTGAGGGGCGACTCTGAGTGCTGGAACTGTAGATGGAAGCGGCGATGTTAATTAATACTTGCAAGTAGTGAGCTTTGCTAATTTAGTTCGTACTACCCGTAGTTATATGGATTGCCAGTACGATGTAGAAATAAATTATGTTTAATATATATATCAAGTTGCGAAACTGCAACAACTCCATTTTTAATGGATCCAAAAAAATTAGCTAATTAGCTGAAAACAGCTAATTTATGTTAAGTAAGTACATAATTTATAAAGAGTATGTTTCAACTTTGAATATTGGCTGAATGGATCAAGCAATCCAAAGCCATTAAAAAAAATCGAATATGCCACGTTATTTAGTATTTGGTTGGCAGGGTGCTGAGTGAGTCTGCTCCTTCGTTTACAACAGTAAAATATTAGGAATCAGAGTTCAAACGAGCTACCAAGACGTTATATTGTACTGATCAACCAAATGAGGTGACGATACCAGAAACGATGAAGAAAATGATACTAGATGATTGTCGACTAAATATGCCCGAGCTAGCACACTTCGTAGGCATTTTAAAGTGTGATAAATCGCATATTAATAGAAAATTTATATATGAGAAAGTTGCTTAAAAGACCTCGAAAATCCTGGAGGAACGAAGTAGACGACGCCATGAGTAAGAGAGGCCTAAACGATGGAGAATGGAACAGCAGAGAGAGATGGAAACGGTTAAGTGAGGGAAGGCAGTGAATACTGTAGAATCCCTGAATATATATATATATATATATATATATATATATATATATATATATATATATATATATATATATATATATATATATATATATATATGCTTAAAATATGGATACCACATTTTCTCATACTCGTGTCATGAATATGTTTTTTCAATTAAACGTGTATCATAGTTTTACAGCAACAAGTTTCACAGACTTTTTACCCCTTTTTGTAGCCATAGATGAAACATGGGTCCATTAATTTACATGTGAGACAAAAGAACAGTAAAAACAGTGGACTCAAAGAAGAGAACTGGCTCCAAAGAAGGCGAAGACCATTTTATCTGCAGACAATTTTATGGAGTCGGTTGGGATGCACGTGGGATCAATTTCACAAATTATCTTGAAACGGTAAACATGATTAACGGTCAAATTATTGCAACAGTTGAGGGAAGAAATCTAGCACAAATGGCCGCATTTAACTAAGAAGAAAATGTTGTCTTGAAAAGGACTATGCGCCAGCTCAAAAATCCATTATTGTAATAATAAAATTCGTAAACTGTGTTGGTAATTTATTCATCTAGGTACGGTACAAAACAGTCATCAGACCAATAATGACATAAGCGGCAGAAACAAGACCTGACACAGAGAGAACAAAAAGGATGTTAGAAACAGCGATTCAGAGATGAAAACATTTAGAAAAATTGATGGTAAGACACTATGAGACAGAGCTAGAAGTACAGATATACGACATAGATGCAAGGTGGAGAACATCAAAAACTGGGTAAGAAATAGAAGAGTAGAATGGAACGATCATATAAGCTGAATGACAACAAATAGAGTAGTAAAGACGGCCAGAGACGGTTCCCCAATAGGAAGACGATCAGTGGGAAGACCACGCAAACGATGGAATGACAACTTACTGGAGTGGCACATTGAAAAACAGAAGAAGGTACGATGTATAATATTTGGTACTAACTAGCTTTCAAATTAATTATTCTTTTATTTGTTTAGTTGTAACATTTATTTTTTTGCAAAATATATTTCAAGAACGATTTCCAAAGTGAAACGTCAAATAATATCATATTTTAAACTAAAATTATGGTTTCTTACCAGTAAAACAGTATTATATTAAGACGCTATTAGTAAATAGGTTTAAAACAAAATCAAAATGTTACATAGTTTTATAGCTGGTGCGAAAAGAGTTTTTTGCATTATGTAAACAAACAAATTTTTTTTGCCACAATTTACTGCTTGTACACAAAACAATTACTTTCAAAATACGGACATTATCTTATTATTTCGATCTGATATTTCTATTTAAGGAATTGAATCGTGAAAACACTGCCATATTTCACCAGTTAAAAACACTGAAACTAGGTCTTGATCGGAATACCAAATGCATCTAAAACTGTCGAAGTGGGCACCGTTACATTCGTCCTGTTACCCCCACGTCTAATATATATACCTTAAGTTTTATTAAGAAATTTGCTGACCCCACTTCAGGTAACTTTAACTCTCGACAAAGTAAGTTTCCTGGAAAAGAAAAATAGAATGACGTTCGGAAAATCCACAGATTTCGTCTGAAAGTGCATACGCGGGAAATAAATTAGGTTGACTATAGTAGTTTACTGATTTTTGAGTTATATCATTTATTTGTATTCGCGGTTTCGCTGTCGAATATGAAATCAGAAAGTAAACAAAAGTTTTATTTGAGTTTGTTAAAGTTAGCCATAAATTTAAGGAAATCAGTGACGGAACTTTACTGAGTTTAGCTTTAAGGATTCAATAAAAGATAGCTATTTTTAGATTGCAGACATTGATCCAATACTGTTTCTATCATAAAGGATATTCTAACTTACATAATATGCAGCTTTAATATTTGATCTTAACATTAGCGTAAAATTACTTAATAGAACAAATATAAAAAAGTGTCTCTTTTCCAAAAAATTAATCATCTATATAAACAGTTAAGTAACAAATACCTCGTTTATAAACATTTTGTAGTAACTTAAGTAATCCTTGGTTTCTTGTTAACGACTCCTTTAACCACATAGAAGATGAGGTCTCCCGCTTACAATCCACTAAGAAGAAAAGTCTTACCAGCAAATTAAACCGTTTAATTTTGCAAAAACAACATACAAGTACCTCAACACTTGCATAAGTTTCCAGGTTACCAATTTTATCCTAGAGTCTTAAATCTAGGTAACACTAACTTTTCAGAGGACGAATTGTATTTTTTAGGATTAGGCCTTAAGTTTTCTTGTCAGAATTTTAGGTTAGCTGACTCAGTGCTAGAAGGCTTTGCAGTGGAGCTAGATACTCTAATAGAAGGTATGACAAACAATGCTGAAATTAAACAATATTTGAGAAACTCTTGCATTAGCTTACTTCAACAATAACAATGTAAGTACAAATGTAATTTTCAGAGAAATCAACACTCTTTTAAAAAACAAAAGGATTTGCTACAATTTGCTACAATCAATTAAACGAAGAAAGCTTTTAACCAGTGCGTTCTACCAGTCCTCACATACCGAGCAGAAACCTTAACTCTCACAAAAACATCAGCCGAAAAATTGAGTAGGACACAACGAAGGATGGAGAGATCAATGCTTGGAATAAGCTTAAGAAATAGAATAAGAAACGAGGAAGTTCGTAGACGAACCGGAGTGGAAGACATTATCGAACATATTACAAGGCAAAAATGGAGATGGGCAGCACATGTTGCAAGAATGAAAGACGACAGTTGGACAAAAAAATTGCTTGAGTGGAGACCAAGGGCTGACAAGCGAAGCCGAAGAAGACCCCCAACGCGATGGACCGACGACCTCAAAAGAACCGTGACCAATTGGATAGCAGAGGCGCAGAACAGAAGCAGATGGAAAAGTGTAGAGGAGGCCTATGTTCAACAATGGACAACTCAGGGCTGATTTATGATAGTGATGATGAATTAAACGAAAAATCGATAGAGATTCTCTACTACTTAGCGAGGCTGATAAGGTAAATTGTGTTGTGATTTTAGAACAAATTTAATACATAGAGAAAGTAAAATCTTTCCTTTCAGATAACAGTTTTGAAGTTTTGGAAAAAAGTCCACTTAACACCTTTATTAATAAAACAAAAGCAATGGTTAAATTGTTTAATGATACTATTACTAAATATAACAACAGAAAGTTAACTGTATCTAATCCTATAATAGTCATAGTCATAGTCATAGTCATAGTCATCTTTATTGATCCTTTAAGACATTCAAAATAAATGTATAGGATACGTCACTACAGAATTTGGTATAAAAAACATTAATGTGTATAATACAATATTCACAGTGTAAAAAAAATTGATAAAACATAAAATATATAAAATAACATTTTTACAAGTAAACTATGAAGCTATTGCAGTTTGTCCTCAAGATATTCATTTATAGAATAATATGCTTTTCTTAAGAGTAAATCTTTAACATTTTTTTTAAATTTAGAGATAAGTGGTATTTCTTTCACAGTTTTTGGCAAATGATTGTATAAGGTCAGTCCCATATATCTGAAGCAATTTTGAAATTTGGATGTTCTGTGTTTACGAACTCGTAAAGATTCAGCACTTCTTGTATTGTAGTAGTGATTGTCTGAATTTACTGGAAATGTATTGATTTCCTCTTTGACATAAAGTAAACATTTATAGATATATAGGCAGTAGAAAGTTAAAATTTGATGTTTAATAAAAACTGGTTTACAAGACTGTTGATAATCCAAATTAAAAATTTTACGGATAATTTTTTTTTGGTTAATGAACACTTTGTTACTATCTACTGAGTTCCCCCACAAAATTACATTGTAGCACATGTGGCTGTAAGCAAGGCTATAATAAACGTTCATTAATGCCGAGATGGGTAGTGTGTTTTTAATTCTAGATATAGCATAAAAAGCTTTATTCAATTTCATGTTCACTGAATTCACTTGCTCTGACCATTTGAGATTACAATCAATGAATACACCCAAAAACTTTGTAGAGTGAGTGGAAGATAACATATTGTTTCTATCGTGGATGGTTAAGATATAGTCATATTTAGATGAGTTGTATGAATGAACATAAATAATTTGCGTCTTGTCAATGTTTAATATTAGTCTGTTGGTATTACACCAGCGTATAAAGCAGTCAACAACAGTCTTCATTGTCATTTTTAATTCCTCTAGTGTACGTGCGGAGACTATTAACGAGGTATCATCAGCAAACATTGATATTATAAGTACCCTTATGTGATCTGGTAGGTCATTAATAAAAATTAGGAATAATAATGGTCCCAGCACGGATCCCTGTGGTACTCCTTTATTTGTCGTGTATGGTTCTGAGCTTGATTCTTTCATCTTAACAACACTCTTCCTGTCACTTAAGAAATTTATTATCCATTCTAGAAATATCCCTCTAAAACCAACGTTATATAATTTATTACGAATAAATGTTATGTCTAAGCAGTCAAAAGCACGTGATAGATCAAAAAATAGTCCTGCCACGTGGTTTCTACTATCTAATTCATCATAAATACGCTCAAACAAGCTGCATGCAGCCGTGAGTGTTGACTTTTTTGATCTAAAGCCGTATTGGGTTGGAGTTAATAAATTGTATTCTTCTATAAAATTTAACATTCTGTTGTATACAACCTTCTCTATTACTTTTGAAATTATGCTAAGGACAGATACTGGTCTATAATTTGAAATATCATGAGGGTCATTCTTTTTGAAGATTGGAATAACTTTTGCCATTTTAAATATGGATGGAAATTGGCTGGTTGTTATTGAGAGATTAACTAAATTGGTTAAAGGAATCGATATATGATCACTTATCAGTTTTATTATTTTTACAGATATGTTATCAATACCAGTACTAGGCTTATTTTTTAGTTGGTCGATTGTATTTTTTATTTCAATTGGAGTTACGGGTAAAAAGAAAAATGTTTTGTTACACATTTTTGAGGTAGTACAAGAAGAAGGTAAGGATGTGCCAAAATGAGTTTGAAGATTGTATTCTGTAATTGTAGCAAAATATGAGGCAAACGAATTAGCAATATCACAAGACTTGGTAATAATTTTATTATCATAATGTAGAATAATATCAGACCTGTTTTTTTGCCTACCAGTTTCACTGTTTACTAAATTCCAAATTGTTTTTGGTATATTGTAAGATTGATTAATTAAGTCACTATGAAAGTTTTTTTTAGTATTTATTAATAGAGAATTATATTCTTTTTTTGCCTGTTTATAGGTATCTTGAGACTCGAGACTCCCTATATTTTTTGCTATCCAGTGTAGATTTTTTAGTTTTTCACTAGCGTGTCTTACCTCATTTGTTACCCATGTAGCCTTATTTGTTTTGTGTGCTTTATACCGTGTTTTTATTGGACAATATAAATTTAGATTGTAATCTAAAATGCTAACAAATGAATTTGTGGCATATTCAGCATTCAATTGTGAATAAACTTCATCAAAAACTGTAGAAGAAATCCCTGCTTTAAACATCAGCATATTTTCATCTGACATATCCCTGTAACTGATGGGTTTTTTATCTTTTTTCGATACTTTATTGGCTTGCAAATTTACACTAAGTGAAAATACTTTATGGTCACTGAAGTGACCCTCGAACACATTTGATTTATAAAGATGTGGTTCGATATTTGTCAATATGTAATCCAATTTTGTAGATGATGTTTTACCTACTTTATCTACGAAAACTCTTGTAGGAGCCTCAGATGTGATTCTCAGATTATAACTTACTAAAAACTCGTTAAAAGATTGCTTATTATTAGACATGACAAGATAATCAATGTTTAGATCCCCACAAATATAAATATCATGATATGACTTACTGCATAGCTCCAATATATTATGTAATTTACACAGAAAACTCTGAACTTCTCCTGATGGCGAACGATAAACACTAATAACACAAATTTTCCTATTGGCTATAAACAAAGAAATCGCACAGCACTCACACACCATTTCTTCACTAAAGTTAGAGACATCTAATGTTTTGAATTTAATATCAGTTTTGATGTAGATGATGGATCCTCCATGGATATGGAACTTTCGACAAAAATAAGAGGCGATGTTGTATCCATTCAGGGTCATAAATTGGATGTTTTCTTCAGTACACCAATGTTCTGATAGACAAATTATATCAGGTGTTTCCTGCAATGTTAAGACTTCAAGTTTGAGTAACTTATTTGTCAAAGATTGAGCATTTAGTTGCAATATTTTTAAACAACTGTCTGGTGATGATAAAAGTAACGTTTGTCTTGGATTTATACCTGGATTATACTTCCTAAAATCCATAAACACAATTGTCCCATAAGGCCTGTTGTAAGTTTCTGTAACACTCCAGTTTCTAAATTATCAGAGTTTATTTACAACACAATTCAGTTTATCACTAATTTTAAACCATAACAGTTTCTTTACGTTAGTTTAAGTTTACCATAACAAATTCTTTAAATCTAGCAGAACGTTTAAATAACATTAAAATAGAAGAGAGTTTTTATTTAGTTTCTTTTGATGTTTTCAATTTGTTTAATTCTGTACCAAGAGATCAAACATTACCTTTGATACACAACCTTCTAAACAATTGCAACATACCAGCAAAAGACAAAGATGCCATCTTAACTATGCTTAAATTTTGTGTCGATTAGGATTTCTTCCAATTTAATGAAAAAATATAAAAACAACTAACAGGTTTAGCGATGAGATCTATATTATCACCTTTTCTAGCTGATATTTTCTTAGACAGCTTGGAACAGAAATTTGTTAACAACAACAACAGAATAGTTTTTTGGTCAAGATATGTTAATGATTGTATAGCTCTCATACAGGGAACCCAAGATGATGCTTTACAGATTCTGGATGATCTTAATAACCTCCATCCTAACATCTCTTTTACAGTGGAACCAGAATCTGACAATAAGTTGAACTTCTTGGATATGACCATATCTTGTAAAAAAGATTCTCTAGAGTACAATATTTACAGAAAACCTACTCAAACAGATCATGTTATACATGAAACATCTAATCATCTAACCCAACATAAAATGGGTGCTTTCCACAGTTATATTCATAGGTTACTCAAATGTCCACTTTCTAAGGATAACTTGAATTTAGATCTTAATACTCTCACTCATTATTAAAAGCAATATGCTTTCAATAAGGGTTATGATCCGAACATTATCCATAAGCTTCTAAATAGAGCTAAACTTAAAATTGCAGAAAAGCTTGCTTTTCTAGATAGAGAATTTGATAGATCTCAAATATGTCAACACGCATGGGATAATGAACATAGGATTCAATGGAATGATTCAAATACAGCCCTAAAAGAAACGGATGGTAAAAAGAGAAAAATCAAAGAAGCGGCTCTAATTATGCTAAATGAGACCCGTTGTGTCGCAAATTCCTCGGCAGAATGTAGTAGGATCTGGTTACCCATATTACAAGAGGAAGTTATTAAAAGGAAAATATCAGTAGTAGTAAGTCGGTAACATATAGAGAATACGTCATTTACGTTTTTTAAATAACAAACATATAAAATCAGAATTTGGTGTTTATTGAAAGTAAACTAAATGCACGACCAAATACTTACCATGTCGGAATAGTATTACGAGGTTTTTTCCCTGGTTTTTCCCTCATAATTTACTATGGAATCACTAACAGGAGATTTTTACTGTTATCATGGCATTTTTTTGTCTTTTTAAAGACGAATTACATGCTATGATTTTTTCTGACGGATATTTTCAAGTTAAAGTTGATTTCATGTAATCGAATGAACTATCTTACAAGTAAAGTCGTCCCAGGAACGCAACTCAACATTATTGGCAATATCATTCTAAAGTCGTCTACTTTAAAATGTATAATATATGTCTGAATTGTCAATATAAATGAGTCAGATAAAATTAAATTATTAGAAGAATTTTTCACCAAGTAACAAAAAAACAAAATTTGTTTAATTTACTAATGTTTGTATTTTGGGAACGATTTCCGAAGTGGAAATTGAAACGTCAATAAACGTACTTTAACCTTTTTTTGTGGCTTATTCCCGTTTAAATAGTAATTACTTTAACATGCTACAACAAAATAGCTTCAGAACAATACATATTAGTGAGGTTTAGATTTTTTTTTGTTCTTTTGTTTACCGCCCAATGTTTATACTTTTTCTTTTTTAGGACAATCTTTATATTTGTCCTTTTGTGTAGATACTAATTTTATCTGCCGTATTTTTAAAATCAAATTTTTGTGTCGTTCTCCATACATTCGATGGGCTTGCAGATATTCTCCTATAAAATAAACAAGGCTAAGTTGCTTTCATAAATTTATCTACACCAAAGAATGATATTTTATGTATTTTTTGGCTTCTGAAACAAATTGAAGGAACAACAACATTTTAAAAACGATTTTAATATTTTTTTCAGGCCCTATAGAGATGCAAGAAGTTTTCTTTTACCACCGAGCGGTGAATTATTTAGTTTTCTATCCCTTTTTTGGCGAATGTATTTTTCTTCAAGCCATAATTCTGTTAGGCATCCACCCGCGTTTACTTATTTAAGTTATTCGTCAGAGGGCGTATGTGAAATGACTAATAATGAGCCTTTCTTCGTACAACATTTCGACTGAATTGAATTTTATATAAACGCGCGTTGCGAAATTTCAAATTTTTAATCAAGAAATAAAAGAGTTTTTAACACAATAAGTACGTTTTTATTTGGTTGGAAAAAATCGTGTTGAATGAGAACAAAAATAAATTTAAATTACTGTGCTTTATCATCGTGTCAAACTCCGTTTGACAAATAAAGGAACTGCCATCGAAAATGGATTTTTCATATAACTTAACTTCAAACTTATGTTATTTCTGATGACTTTTTAATTGGTTACCTTTTATTCCTTTCCAACATATTTTCACAATAATTAATTCAAGAACCCGACTTTTTTAAGTGTAGCATAAATGCCAAATGTGTTATGAATTTGTCAAAATATTTATCATTTTACCAAATTTTTCTTGGGTGATAACAGTTTTTTCAATAAATTGTGCGATTTGATAAGAAAAATACAATTTTATTGTTTGAAATATACTTTATTGTTCAGTATTGTCTCCCTAAACATCAATACACTTGTTCCAACAAATTTGTTTCCAACAAATGCTTTCCAACAGCTTTCATAGCTGTTATGACCTCATTATTTGATGAAAAACGCTTTCCACGCGTAAATTTTCTTAGGTATTGAAAGAGATGGAAGTCGCTAGGGGCCAAATCTGGTAAATACAGTGGATCCTTCTACAATTAGAACTTAAATTCATGGATTTTAACCATTATCAAAATAGTCATATGAAACGGTGCATGGTTCTGATAAAAAATGATTTTTTTTTTCGGCAAACCGAGTCTTTGTATAAGAATTTTTCCTTCAAGTAGTCTAAAACATTACAATAATATTCAGACTTTATTGTTCTACCAGTTTGCCAATAATCCACGAACGAAACTTCTTTCATATTTCAAAAAAACCGATGGTAACATCTTCTTGGCCGATTTCTGGACACGAACTCGTTTCGGAGCCTAAGAACCGGATGGCAATCACTCTTTAGCATCGTGTTTTGATTTAAAATTATGGTGGTAGATTGAAGTTTTATCCATAGTGGTAAATAGATGCACAAAATCTACTTTATCCTTTCAAAAACGCTCTAAATATTGCCGAGAAAGTCGCCTTCGAATGAGTTTTTGTTCCATTTTTAGCGAATACGGCACCCATTGTGAACACAGCTTTCACACAACCCAATACTTGAGTCAAAATATTGCTTACACTGCCCAATGAAATGCCTATGGCTTCTACTGAATCTCTTTTAGTCACTCGACAATTATCCAATACAATATCTTATATTTTTTTTATGATTTCTGGTGTTGTTGAAGTTTTTGGACGTCTTCGGCGTGGATTGTCTTTAAGGCTTGTACGATTACGTTTAAATCCAACAACCCACCTTTCTGTTATAGTAATTAAAGACGCAGAGTTCTTATACTTATTCTTATAAACATTTGTCCATAAATGTATGGTAATATATTGAATATTGAATATTATGGATACCACCATATGGTTCATTTTCAGGGAAAGGTAAAGGATTTTTATTTCGAACGGATGAACATGTGGATCCCCATTTAGGATCTTTTGATCCTCTTCAGTTTAGCTTTGAATGTGTTGTGGTAAAGCAGAACAGCCCAAAAAATACAATGTGTTAGTGGTGTGTGTAGTTTAGCATCTTGGCGGCTGTTGAGATGGAGTCGCTACTTGAATCAAAGGTGAAAGGCTTGCCCGGGTGAGATGTTTTTCAAGAGTATAGTATTTTGAGCTAGATGTGACAAGGAGCGACTCTCTAGTTACTGTTGTTCCTGCAAGCCGCTTATATGTCTACATCCAACTTCAGAACTAGTGTATTACACTAAAATTTTGTTATTGGATATTTGCGTTAACGGCCAGCTTTCGAGAGACGGTTTGTCACAGGTAGCCCAGTTTGATTGTATTTGTGATAGTATGACAGTGATGGACGCTACCATTTCGATGTTACTTTAGTTCCGTCAGTCGCCTAGACAACCCCTGCCGATCCTAGAATTTGTGCCGAGCACAAGATTTCGTTGTCGGCCGGGGGCCCCAGCGACAAGGATACTTCGGTAGCAGAAAGAGGACCTCTTTCACCGTCATGCTAGTGTGAGTGTTGTGTTTATGAGTGTTTTAAGAGTGTGAATGTGTGCGAGTCTGAATCGGCAGAGACGAAAACTGTGTTCTCTTGTGACCATTATTGTTCCTGCAAGCTGTTTATACGTCTGCGATCAACTTCAGAACTAGTGTATCCGCCAATTCAAGTGAGAAAATAATTGTGGTAAACTGCAAAAACCAATCTCCCCTTGTTCGGAGTAAGAAAAAGCATTTGACTATAGGTGGGTGCGGTAAGCTAGCGGAGTAGCTTTATGGGGATGTCAGAGTATTCGCCCGGAAGTTGGTCAATGCAAGCCTGCATTAGAATGGACGGAATGTGAAGTTTTTTGTCTTGTGGTCTTCGGGTTCTTACGTGACCTAAATAAGAGCAGAAACTTTTCAGGGTATCTTGGGCGATGGAGTGGGGGTCGTTGATAGTTCTAAGGCTAAAGTTCCTGTTGAGGGCTTTGACTCTCTCGATGATTGTGCAACATTTGCTTCTTCTTCATGTGCCTTGTCCGTTCCGAACGTTGGCAATCAACATGGCTATTCTGACTTTGTTTACGGCAGATCTGAATAGTTCAGCAGATGACAATCCGAACCATTGCCGCAAGTTTTGGAGCCACGAGTGTCTTCTCCTCCCTGGACCCCTTCTGCTGTCTATTCTCCCTTGAACGATCAGTTGTAGTACTCTATATTTATTATGTCTCATAACGTGACCAAAGTATTCCAACTTTCTTTTCTTTATACTTATTCCTACCTCTCTCTCTTTACCTATCCGGCGTAGTACCTCTTCGTTGGTTACGTGCTCAGTCCAGGATATACGTAATATACGTCGGTAAGCCCACATTTCGAAGGCCTCTACTTTTTTCATCAATGTTGCGGTCATTGTCCACGCCTCCATTCCATATAACAAAACCGGGAATACATAACATTTCAGAAGTCGAATTTTGAGAGGTAGGGTGAGGCTTTTAGAGGCGAAAATTTGCTTCATGCTAGTGAACGATGCTCTTGCCTTTTCTACTCTTATACGTATTTCCTTCACTTGATCCCAATTTGAGTTAACTGTTGTTCCCAAGTAGATGTACGAATCCACGTGTTCAATTCTTTCATTGTCTAATATCAGTTTATGTGGTGGTTGTTGGGTTTTGCTTACTAACATCCATTTGGTTTTTGTGATATTTAGTCTGAGTCCGTATTATGCACTTGTTTTTTGTATCTTACTCATTAGGCAACTCAGTTTCTCCATGCTACTTGCTAGAATCACAGTGTCATCAGCATACCTTATGTTATTAATTATTTCTCCATTTATCTTTATGCCTTCTGTGCTTTCCTCCAGCGCTGTCTTAAATACTTCTTCTGAGTATATATTAAAGACAATAGGAGACAAGATACAGCCCTGTCGTATCCCTTTCTTGATCTCAATTTTATTGGTCAATGTAGATCCTACTTTCACTTTAGCTGTTTGGACCCAATAGAGACTCGCTATTGTTCGAATGTCTCTGTAGTCGACTCCGATCTTATGGAGAACTTCAATTATCTTTTCGTGCTTTACGTTATCGAATGCTTTTGCGTAGTCTATAAAGCATATGTACACGTCTTTGTTCATATCTCTGCATCGCTGGATGAGTACCTGTAGACTAAAAAGTGCTTCTCTTGTCACAAGAGAATTCCGAAACCCAAACTGCGAATCTCCAATGTTATCCTCGCATTTTTTGCTTATTCTGTTGTAAATAACCTTGGTGTATGCCTTCGAAATGTGGTTAATTAGACTTATCATCCGATGTTGATCACAAGACTTTGCTTTTGGTTTTTTCGGTATGGCAACAAAAGTTGACTCTAGCCAGTCTTCAGGAAACTCCCCGCTGTTATAAATATTGTTAAAGAGTCTGACGAGTGAGTCTGGAAATTGACTGTTTGTTTCGCACAGCATTTTCAATACTTCCCCGTATACGTTATCGTTGCATGGTCTTTTGTTATTTTTAAGACCCTTTATAGCATTCTCCACTTCTGATTTTAGAATAGAAGGGCCAGTATTATCATTGCTCAGTGTATACCCACTAGGACGGTCATCATTAAACAGTTGTTCCACATAAGTTTCCCAGATTCTAACTATTTTGTCGGGGTCTAGTTGTAGATTTCCATTATCATCGCATAGCCCTTTCGATAAAATATTGTAGCTTTTCTTTTCTGGGTTTTCTGCATACATTACGCAGAGTATGGTATCGTGGCCTTCTTTATATAGTTCAGCTAGGAGATCTTTTTATTGCAGAACATCCACTGAACTGCTTACCGTAACTTTGCCATTAATGTTTTTGTGTTTAATATGTGTTCTTGTTTGTATATATTTAAGTTACGTTTTATATTCTTTTTTTATATACTATTTATTTTTTTGACTTGCTATAAACAATATTTCTATTTATTATGTAGTTAAATTAATAACTCTAACTCTATCTCTTCTAAATTACTTTTTTGGACCTTTTGTACCATAATGGAATTACCGACCAATGTTGCACTAAAAACTCACCCTGTATCATATAGATCATATTACTAATCTATTACGTACTTTAGAAAAAGCTTTTTATGTCATCACTCCAATATATATTTATATTTTGGTCCTAGAAAGTATTGTTATTGAAACTGTATTGTAAAATTATAATAAAAACAACTTTTTTGTGACTATATTCTCCGTATTCAATTCACACGTGTATTCGCCATCTCCAGAAAACTCTGCATATCAATACAAATGCTCTTTTTTAACCCAAATTTGATAGAGACGTCGGTTCGTAAAATACTGGATGTTGCATAGGAAAAAAAAGGACGTTCTAATTTGCATGATATTCCAGCGTCGGACGTCCTTCGGTATTTGAAAAACGGAATGAAAATATTTGGAAGTCATGAATGAATTATTCAGGCTGGCTTTGAATAAAAATTGTTTGAGTTTACTGAGAAGAATACAAAAGCATGATGCCGTAATGACCTCGATAAATACAAAGGCACTGCTATAAAGCAATTTAGATCTCAAATAACAAATATTTTAAATAGTCTTGCATATCCTGTCCATTTAATCATTGTTAAGGTTTTAAAAAATATCTACTGTAAATTATGTGGATCGACGGGTTATTGGCAATTCTTACGATTCTTACAAGAAAAAAAAAATGGTATACATGTACATTTAAACAAGGCTCTTGTATTTTTCTAGTAAGAAAATAAATACATCATTTTTATTGGACAACATTTTTATCATAAAAAGATTAACGTCAAATAGAATAGCCAATTCTTCTTCCACCCTAATGGTCCGGCTTTGGAACCCATATGACTCATTTTTTAAAGTGATATTATTTATCTTCAAACCATCAACATATTTCTTTAACAATATATATATATATATATATATTAATATATTATTAATATAATTAATATATTAATCTGCAAAGATTAAATTTCTTTTCTCTATATATATATATATATATATATATATATATATATATATATATATATATATATATAAATATAACTGCTATCGATTTGTTGAAGTAAATGGCCAAATACCTAGTAGGACCAAGTAGAGGTTCAAATATTTTACCGCATTCTGCAGAACAAAAATTAAATCTGTTATACAGAGATACTCTCATATCCCTGAGCAGTTCCGGTTTAATGCTTCCTTAAAGGTGAACTATTTTGTCCTTCAGTTCCGCTAAATTTGATCTAAGTCTGGTGATCTGGGAGGCTACTTGATCGTACTCCGAAAAGAAATTAACTTATTTCCAAAAATGGTTTCTAGATAATTTTAAACTGCTCGTATATTTTAAGCAGGACGGTCGTCTTGCTAACACCAAATATCGTCAAAGTTGATAGGAAGTAATTTAACTAAAATATGTATTGCCCGTTAAATTTCTATCAATAAAAAATGGACCGACGATATATCCCCCTAAAATACCTGTCCAAACATTGAGATTTTGGGGATATTGTGTTTATAATGGAATACTTAAGTATTTATTATGCCGAGACCAATATTGTACGACAGAAGGATTATGTTTCCGATATAACAAAAATATCGATTCATCGGTAAAAAAAATGTTTTTTAAAAATATTAATTTTCATTTTGTTTATTCATCATGAGTTCACAAAATTCCATGCGTTTGAAATTGTCCTCGGCTACTAACTCTTGAGTAGTTGAAAGTTTAAAACAACGGTAACCGTGTAGCATTTGAAAATTCTTTGGATATGTATTGAAATCCCCTCGTATTTGCTAAAACAATCGAAGAATATTTTAGTGTATTTCATTTAATGTAAACCATTTTATAGTTTGTTTATATTTCACAAGTTGCGTATTTTGTCGGTATTCTTTGATCGAAGCCTCCTATAGGATATTCTGCGTTTCAAATAAATATTCCAGTTTATATGTTTTGTTTATACCAAGATTGTGCGAATGAATTTTAAAAGTAAGTGTTCACTCTCGGTAAAGCCGGCCGTTGAATAAGGCGTGCTTAGTTTTGTTGGAGTCCGAATTTAGCATCAAATTCGTAATCTTTTCGTTTTCCTTTTTTTTGTCATGGAAATATAGAGAAAGTGACAGTAGCAGTTAAATGTTTAGTATTGATCAGTCAATAGTTACAGTTTAAGTGAGGTTTCAGAAAGTAAGGAACAAGAATCGTTGTTCCCATCCTCGTTTTGTTCCTGTTCAGAAAATTCCAGTATGATTCCAGTTTCAACCCTCAGAAACTTTAGTGCTTTTGTTTTGGTGAAATCGGGTTACTTTTTGTGTTAAATTTTAAAGTCAAGATAGACATTTTTTTTTAATAATAATTGCTTTCAATATTTTTTTTTATTTGCCACAGTTTATAGCTCAGTAACATTTGTAAGTTTTGTAGCAATAGAGTTTGTAAACGAATAAGATATAATTATGTAAGTTTTCTCTTCTTTATTTATCACAACTGTTTGTGGTGACATAACAATAAATGTTTAATTTTTTGAAAACCATTTTTTTTGTTTATCTTGACTAACTCTCTTACCCCTTTTTTTAGTTTCATTTGAAAAGATATATTTTTTATATTTAATAATTATTTCAATATTTACAACTAGCTGTTGTAATGGTTATAATTTGGCACCTCGAAGTGGCGTCCTTTTTAAATTGCTAGAGGTATTTCCTGTTTCCCTTTGTTTTGTTTGTCCCGAGAGATTCACGCTAATACCCATTTGTTTCATTTTTTGTAGTTGCCTTAATCCGACCCCTTGCCATTTACTTATCCACGACCCCAGCTCTCCAAACAAACCCTGAGTGCCATTCGCACAAGTATCGATTATTTTGCTTGCCCTATCTCCGCCCCAATAATTTTTGTCCCCAATTTTCTACCCCTTATAATAATACCCCATGTGGTAGGCAAAATATTTCGTTACAGTTTCAACAACACTACAATCATCAATTGGCCCATGTTACCGAACTTCGTTGATTATTTTCTCTCGTGGTAGATCCGTACATTTTCGATAGTTTTATACACAACCTAAGGATTCAAATTTTTTAATAATACGACTAATAGTTGATTGTGTCGGTATTCATAGGCAAAAGTAAATAAATTTAAAATGTCAGGGTACGAGTTTCCCCCAAAATACCATTTTAAAATTTGTACTTTTTCTTAGTTTGTATACATGGTTAGAAACAATACTTTAATTTCAGCTTATGGCATTATAATGATAAACAAAGGTATTTGATTTGCTCGGCCAGTGATGTTCCTTGGGACTGTTGCCAAATCGGTAGATACCTTCGGCAAAAATCGGTAGATTTCGATATATCATAATATACACCCTTTTAAATTTTAAATTATAAACACTATTTGAAATAGTAAATGTATTAAAGTATAAACTAACTAATTCAAATATTATCCAACAAATACAAACAAAATTGTTGTTAATAAAACATTATTATCTGCACAAAAATCAAGAATTACGAATATTCCAAACGGAGCGTCAGGAAAATATTGATAGACAAAAAAACACTGTCGGTGTACGTCTGCCAACTACGCTGCTACAAATCGCTAAAGAGCAGCAATCCAGTGGAACATATTATTAATTATAAAACATCGCGACGTTATACTGAAATTTACACTGGTTAATTGCAAATCAGGGAATCTGAGTTATTGTATTAAAAAGCCTATGATCCGTTAAATAAATTCCAAGTGTGTGTATATATATTGTTATGGTAAGGAAAAATTAATTTTTAAATACAATTTCTAAATTGATGAACCTACCCATAACTTTGTTTATATCAGAACTTATCAATTCTGTTGTATTTGCAAGTATGAGGACGCAAAGAAATAAAAAATACACAAAACAATACCATATGTACCTTTTATCAATATATTTTACCATAGAAAATTAAATATATTAGCTGCATATAATTAGATTTACATAAAAAAACAAGATTATACCATATAATTATCAATATAAATAAAAATAGATCATATGAGTCTAATGTTCTCCCCAGTCCTATAAATTTATAACAAAAAACTGTCTCTATTCATTCAAATATTCAAAACAAAAATTTGCTCCGAATCTCTAGGCCCGAATCTTTTATTGTTTTCAATAAAACAAAACTACACTTTAAGTTGTTTCTTCTTATGCTGCTTCTCCAACCCTTCTGGTCTCTTTTTCTCTCGATAAAAAACATATGCGGCCTCGCCTTAGTTCGCCCTTTAATTCTTAAATTAAAAAAAAACTTACAAATTGTGGATTTGAAGATCTCTACTTACACTCAGGTTTTATGCAGCCACAAACAAATTGACAAACTTTCTGTCACGATTCACTACTTTATCTCTCAACTTCAAAACACCTTTTTTTCTTATCAGAGGAACAACCTTTTCTCTTATAGTTCTATCTTCGACTTCTCTCTTTTTTTCTTTTTCCAAAAAACCAAAACTTCCCTTTCCTTTGCCTTCTCAAAACAAACATATCTTGCCATTTTCTCTCTTTCTCTAGTCAAAATTTCCTTATGACTCATTGCGCTTTCTTTTACTAAAAAAAATCCATCAAATTCCTTTCATTTCCAGAAAACCCAAACACACTTTCATTGTCTCGTTTTCTTTGCACAAATTTTTATACACTTTTTAAACTCTATTTATTTGATGACGCACTCTCCCTTTATTAATAACATATTCTTAATCTAAAGAAACATATTTTATATGCCTCTTCTTCTTCACGTGCCATCTCCTCTAAGAAGGTTGGCAACCATCATGGCAATTCGCACTTTCGACGCCGCTGCTCTAAAGAGGTCAGCAGAAGTGCAATTAAACCAAGCTCTCAAATTATTCAACCAGGAGATGCGTCTTCTTCCGCGACTCCTTCTACCGTGTATTCTTCCTTGCATTATTAATTGCAACAAGTTATAACGCTCGCCCCTCATGACATGTCCCAGATATTGCAGTTTTCTGACGTTAATTATATTTAAAATCTCTTTATCTTTTCCCATTCTTCTCAACACACCGACATTCGTGACTCTATCCACCCAACTTATTCTTAATATCCTTCTGTAGGCCCATAACTCGAAGGGTTCCAATCTGTCCGAAATATCTTTCTTTAAAGTCCAAGCTTCCAACCCATAAAATAATACGGAGAACACGTAGTCCCTGCTGCGTACTTTTTTCAGTTTGTTGAAAGAATTTCTTGCCTGTCCTATTTTCAACTTTTTTAATTTGTTCTCCATGTATTGTTATGTTTTCTTGGCGCTGTTGGGCTTTTGAAATTACCATATATTGTGTCTTTTTTGTGTTTAGGGATAGCCCGTTTTCTTCACTGACTTCTACCACTCTGTCAACCGTTTGTTGTAAATCCTCAAGACATTCCGCTAATAAAATAGTGTCGTCGGCAAACCGTATATTATTGATTGGTCGGCCATTTACTTTGATTCCCATAGTTAGTTCTTCTAGTGCTTCCTGAATTATTTCCTCTGGATACAAATTAAACAAAGTACGAGACAGGACACAGTCCTGTCTGACGCCCCTCTCAATCAGTATTTCATTTGAAAAGACGTTGTTCTCTTTTACCACAGCGATCTGATTATAATAGATAGAGCTAATGATCCTGATGTCTCTCATATCTAAGTTTTTCTGTTCAAGTAATTCGATAAGACGGTTATGTCTGACCTTATCGAAGGCTTTGTTGTAATCAAAAAAATACATATATACTGGCTGATTAACATCCATGCACCTTTGCACAAGTACATTCACAGCGAACAGGGCTTCCCTCGTTCCCAGTGCATTTCTAAATCCAAATTGTGTGTCACTTATGAACTGCTCAAGTTTGTTGTGTATTCTCCGATGTATAATTTTTAAAAATATTTTGAGCGTATGACTCATTAAACTTATTATCCGGTGGTCTTGGAATTCTTTTGCATTTGGTTTTTTTGGTAATGTTATGAAAGTTGACATCAGCCAATCTCTGGGAATGATTCCAGTACTGTATATTGTATTGAATAAGTCGACCAATATTCCAATTTGCTGTTCTTCTATTAACCGTACTATGTCTACAGGTATTTCGTCAGGACCTGTTGCCTTGTTGTTCTTTGTTCGCTTTATCGCCACTAATACCTCATCTTCTGTTATGCCTGGGCCGTTGTCGAACTTTTTCTGCTCTAGTACTATCTCAGTCCTTTCGTCTTTAATTAGCTGTTGAATATATTCCTGCCATCTTTTAAGCCTTTCACCGACGTCTATTATATATTTTGCCGTTTTTATCCAGTAGTATGTTTAATTTTTTCTTAATATTAGTGCCTGTTATTTCCCTAATTTTTTTATGAAGGTTTAAGTTATCATGTTTCTCTACCAACTGTTAAATCTCTTCGCATCTGTCACTATACTATCTTTCCTTTGCATCTCTGATCTTTCTCCTTATTTCTGTATGTATAATATTATACATGTTTTTGTCTTTGGTTTTATAGGATCTTCTTGCTTCCATGAGATCCAGAATCTCATCGGTCATCCATTCATTTTTGTTATTGATCAGCTTAGGTGTTAGTGTTTCCTCCCATGTACGTATAAGAGCATCTTTTAATATATGCCATTTCCTGTTCGCATCTTCAGTAGGAATAATTTCTATTTTGGTGAGCTCTTGTTTAATTTTTAGTGTGACTTGCTCTTTTGTTGATGGATCTTTCAAACGAGATACTTTATACGTATAGTAGTATCCTCTCTACTTTAGTTTTAGCCACAAGCTTTTATATGAATGCATATTCTTAAACTGAAGACTATTCGTATCGCTACTTCCGTGGTGCTCGCCTCAACATTTTACTATAAAGAAAAAGTAATACAATGTAATTAAAGAAGCTTCGCTTTAACAAGAAGTGTCTCCGCATTTTTCATCTTTACTGCTTTCCTTCAAACGATAACGGGTATGACAGACATGTATTGAAATAATTTAGAAAATAAAAAAACGTTAATTGCACATAATTTCTAGACAGATTAAATAACTTTTGTTACTGTAAGTCGATACTATTTTAATATTTTCTCTCCCCATTATCTTATCTTTTACGACAGCCCAAAAGAAAACAAGTAAAAAAATGTATTTAACATCGACATCTAGATACGACAAAAACTGTAATTATCTACCGAGACAAACAGATTAATGAAAATGTTCATCGTCAGATGTTCCCATCTCGCCAAAGCAAAATTAACTTTTCATAAGAAAAGTTTATATAGCCATCGCTGCGATCAATATAGATAATAAGATTATTAGTGAGATTAGGATTGTGTCTGCGTAGAATGTGGGTATCATTAGGTTTAACTGCGGGATTAAATTTGCCTTGCAGTTGTTTGGGAAAGAACTTGGTGGTTTTATTTAGGAGTAATAGGGACGTTCAACTGTGAGTCAGACCTTTGTAGTTTAGATGGCAGTAATAAAGCAGTAACACGAAAAGAAGTTAAAATGTTTTCAGTTATTTTACTATAAAGTAGCATTTTTAATTCTTTCATGAATATTAACTTTCAAAAATTTGTAGTAATTATGATTATGCAATACAATATCATATCAGGATTTTTGAATATAAAAAAGTAATGTAGTAATAAAATAAAAAATTGTTCCTTTAGCTCCTAAAGGAAAAGAAAAACGAAACAATGAAAGACGAGCTACTGTTTTCTACAGAATTGGAGACCACAACAAAAGCTATTGATGTTATGAATAAAGCTCGGATTATAGGCAAAATGCCTTTTTTGCCTATTTTGCCTATTATAATTGTTTCTTGTATTTTTTGCCTTTTTTTGTAAATTCCGCCTATTTGTGCCTTTTTTAAAATTTCATGGTACTACCCATGATATTATTCTATTACTAAACCATTCTATAATAAAATTTTGGTTCAATAATAAAATATCAATGGTTTGCTTATATAACAGATTTCTAGGAAAATGTACCTGATCGAGACTTGAGAGTTAACTATTTGGAAATCCCTATGCTTTATTAGCTTATTATCAGTTGTGCAGTCGGTTACTGTATCAGAGTTTAGTCACAAATTGCTATATCCTAGTTTAGTTTTGTTACGTATACCGAAAAGCAAACAACACGTTTTAAAACGTTCTAGACATTTGTGTGAAAAGATGCACCTTATTCAGAACTTTCTCTAGAAGGAGATGGAGCATTTTGTAAACCATGCGGCAAATCGGTAAGTTTTATTTTCTCTTTTTTTTTCTCGTCCCACAACATAACTAAATTCTAAAGCGGTTTTAGAATTCTAATTATTTTTTTTTAATTCTCAGATTTCAAGTAGAAAAAAGTACTTTATTGACCAGCATTGTGGAACTCCACTTCATAAACGTAATTTGGAAAAATTAAATTCCTCTAAGTTAGCCCAAATATCTCTGCGGGATAGTTTAAGTAGTTCAAAAAAAAAGGAGGAAGGCGCATTTAAATTTGATTTATGCCAGATGATGATTGCATCCAACATTCCTCTATATAAAGTTAATAACCCTAGTTTTAAATGCTTTTTCGAAAAATATCTTAATAAATCCTTACCGGACGACAGTACATTGAGAAAACATACTGTGTAAAAATGTTATGTGGAATGTATTTCAAAAATTAAGCGGGAGTTAGAGGGCAATTTTTTGTATATTATCGTGGATGAAACGACAGATGTATGCGGCAGGTATATAGCTAATTTAATGATTAGAATTTTGAACTAAAACTTTGCGAGAAAATTTAGTTGCCGTTAAGAATTGGAAAAAACAAACAATTTAACAATAAGTCGATTTATACAAGATAGTTTAACAAACCTCTTTTTACCCAACGCTATACCAGTGAATAAAATAGTTTTAATGCTTTCAGATGCTGCGGCATATATGTTAAAAGCTGCTGTTAATTTAAAGATTTTTTATCCTAATTTAATTCATTGCACTTGTGTAGCACACGGGGTAAATAGAATTGCTGAAGAAATTAGAAATCTGTTTCCGTTGGTAAATAATTTTTTAAATTTTATGAAAAAAGTTTTTGTAAAGGCTCCGTTGAGGGTGCAAATATATAAAGAAAGGAAAGACTTCCCAGTGTCCCTTTGCCACCTAAACCAGTAATTACAAGGTGGGGAACCTGGCTCGAAGCAGTTTTTTTTACTTTGAACACTGCAATGAAATAGAATTAGTTATGTCAGAATTTGATGATGATATTTCCGAAGCCATTCGAGAAGCAAAAAAAATAATAAAAAATCCCAAATTGAAACAAGAACTCGCTTATATCAATGACAATTATAAATTAATAGTTACCACAATTACCTTATTAGACAAACAAGAGATAAATTTATGTGAGTCAGTAAAATTAATAGATAATTTAAAGACGAAAATTAAATCGGCACCTGGAAGTAACGGTCAATTAATTTTAAAAAAAAATGAAATATGTTTTCGACAAGAATGAAAGTTTTTCGTTTTTATCTAATGTTGCTAAAGTTTTGAATGGGACATTTTCCGAGGAATTTCAAATTATGCCAGATTTATTATCCGCCCTAAAATATGCTCCAATTACATCTGTCGATGTCGAACGTTCGTTTTCAATGTACAAATTAATTTTAAGTGATCGAAGACATAGTTTTAAGACCGAAAATATTGAAAAACATTTAGTTGTTTCTATTAATGATAAAATTTTAAGTGGTTACAATGTTTAATTATTAATTTACAGTTATTTAGTTACTAGTTTATTTATACTAATGTTATGATTATGATGTGTAAATATACCTGCCTTATGTTAATATTACGGTAATTCACTTTGTACAATAAATAATAAGTTATATTCCTTTATTGCCTATATTTTGCCTAAATGTTAATATTCCTGCCTTGTTTAATAAAAATTTTTGCCTATATAGGCTCCTTTTTCTTCAATTTTTGTTGCCTATAAATCCGAGCTTTAGTTATGAAAGCAGTGTCAGACTGTTTTGACAAATATGAACTCTCTTGCTAAAAACTGATCGGTATATGTACGGATAGTACGTTGTATAGTGTGTTGAATACTCGACTGTTTGAAACTATTTGTGAGATTTAGGGAGTGATCACAATACACGTCTATTTCATATAGCAGTACGATGGCTCTTAAAAGGAAATATCTTGGCAAGATTATTTGACCTTCGATATAAAGTAGTCACCTTCTTGGAACAGCAAATGCAAAGTGAACTAAGCGTGGCATTCAAAAAACATTGTACCCGAGTAATATAATATTAACTTATTTGTCAGACATCTTTGACTCGTTGAACAGCCTTAACCTAAAACTATAGGGTGGAGACTCAAATATAGTTACTCATCGTGATGCGATCAAAATGTATATTGAGAAATTGCAACTTTGGAGGCGTAAAACATCAGCAAACTCCTGCAATTATTCGAGTTTCCTTAAAGTAGATTCAATCTCAGAAGAAACAAGCTTCAAGGACATTTTTTATGAAGGGTCAAGTTTGAAAATCCAAATATCAAACCTTTTGGAGAGCCTAATTGAAGAGTTCGAGTAATACTTCCCAAACACTTGCAACGATAGTATTTTCAGAATATTAATTGACCCATTTCATATCAACATAGACTCCCTGTCTGAATCACTTCAAGAAGATGCTTTGCAAATAAAACATGATTCCTCTGCCAAACACAACATTGATATAATGGACAAACCTTCAACTGGTTAAAATATTTCAAAGTGTATCCTATAATAGTGTATCACGGGAAGCTCTTCATTTAAATTTGCCTTTTTCAAGCACGTATTTGTACCAAAAAAGCATTTTCAACACTTGTGGCAATTAAAACAAAGTATCGGAATTAACTTGATGCTGCTAGTGACTTGCGTTGTCATCATCATCATCATCACTGGCTCGACAACCCTTTTTGGGTCTTGGCCTGTTCCAGGATTCTTCTCCATTCTGATCTGTTTCGTGATTTTTTTCTCCAGTTTTTTATTTTTAAGGTTGTTATATCATTTTCTATTTGTTCTAAGTATCTCAGTTTCGGTCTTCCTCTTGTTTTTTTTTCCTACTGGCATCTGTTTGAATATTTTGTTTGGTATTTCGCCTTCTTCCATTCTTTCTACATGTCCTATCCAACTCAGCCGTCCTATTTTAATGAATGTTATAATATCCGGATCCTGGTATATTTTGTATAGTTCAGAGTTGTATCGTCTTCGCCATATTCCGTTTTCTTTTGTGCCCTTATATATGTGTCGCAAGATTTTTCTTTCGAAGGTGGCTAACAACGTTTCCTCTCTTTTAGTGAGTCCAGATTTCTAAGTCATATGTGAGTACCGGTCTTATTAGGGTTTTATATATTTGGCATTTTGTCTTTCTTGCGACGTTATCTGATCTTAGGTGTCTAATTAAGCCATGGTAAGTGACTTGCGTTGTGCATTTACTAAAACTCAGCCACGAATAAACATACTATAAGAAAATGCAAGCATATTCATCTCACTAACCAACCTAAGCTATATTTATTTTATTAATATTTTTTGTATTTTATAAAAACTGATATTATTGTATCTTATGGCAGTATAAATAAATGTTTTGTTTTCTATTTAATACTTATTTGTTTTTGTTTTGTTCCTAGGCTCATACAATTTATTGTTAAGGAGTGGGGGGAACTTTAATTTCAACAAAAGGGGGCGTGGTACAAAAAAGTTTGAGAACCTCTGCTTTACCAAATGAGGAATGCAGATAAGAAAATATTTTACGTAGATTGCCTATCTATATACTAACTCTTTTTAGTATAGTAAAATGGTACAATGAAGTTGGATAATGCCAAAGGTGGAGAAAAAAATTCAAAATCTAGAGATGAGCAATATTTGGGAATTGAGTCGCTACGAAATCGCTCGCCTACAGAAGGAAACTGGTTTAAATCCAAAATGTCCTACTAAAGTTTCAATATTTCTCACACCTCACAAATATAGACCTTTATAATTTGCATATTATTAAAATCTAATAAAAAATTTAATTTACAGACAGGTAAAGTCGTTTCATCCTATAAATAGGAATGTTAGATCTGTAAGATTCAAATATTTGAATGAGTAGTGGTTCTTCTAATTTATTAGAAAGTATTCTAATTTATAAGTAGGCTGATAGGAGAATAGATATTTGTACGATAATATATGATAACAATAGAGGATTTCTCATAAACGATTAATGTTAATAGTACAAAGATTGCAATTTTAGAATCTAAGGTTTAGGCCTTTTGTTTACAAGACATTGGAGAAAGACTTAGAAAGTTTTGTGGTCAGGAATAAGTATACAATAACCGGAGTAGTATTAGCTGTATTGTATCTAGAAACTTGGAAATAAAGAAATGATCTTATTTATGTAAAATTTGGAAATACTAAGGTTATGTAATATCATAATAGCATTGAGCTTGTGTTTAACAAGTCACAGAATTTGATTGGTCGAAAGGTATAACGTGGTATGTAGGATGTGTGTGTCTGATGGGTAAAAGGATGAAACAACTCAAGTTGCAAACGCAAAAACGCCAATTGAAACCTAAATAAAATTTAGGGGTGGTATATGGAGAAGGAGATGATCAATTAGAGAAGAACTAGCAAAGAAGTTATAATAAAAAGAATGGCTTAGCTCAAAAGAACACAGAGACACAAAACCTCAAGCACGAATTCGGGCTAGCCTCACTACACTAGAATTTGGCTTTGAGATAAGGGGAAAAGAGATCTTTTAACCAAAAGAATACAATATAATAATGCACCGGAAAATCTGGAACTATAAAAGGGGTAAGATAAGAGAATATACGGAGATGCCTAGGAAAATACTAAAATGGGCGCCAGCTAATTTCTGAAGGAAATTAACAAAAAAAATAAATGAAGTTATGAACAACAAGGAATAAAATACTATTGATTTAATACCCTGTAATAATGTTTAAAAACCGGAAAAGACACTATTGACCTTGTTCTGCTATATTATAATTGTAAGCAGGAACTGAAATAAAAGCAAAACTACTTGTAACAAATATATTTATAATATTAACAACTAACAAAACTGATGGTGGAACAAAAGTATGGTCAACAGACTCGGAAAGATATATATATATATATATAATTTTTAAAAACCCTGATACATAAATTTCTTCCCTTCCCTTTTAAAAACCGCTATACAAAAATCATGAACCCCTTCCCTAACAATGAATCTAATTTAATTAATTAATAGCTATTTACCTAACTTTTATAGATGTTACAAAAACTGTAATAAGTACTAACCTTTGGTATATGCATATACAAAGTTATAAATTACAAGAAAAACCTTAACCCTGAGAAACTAGTTGTTACTGTCTGTCACAACACTACAGCGGTCCTGGATAAGTCCCCTTAAGACTCTGACGATCCTTGAGGCTCCGAAAAAAAACGAATGAAGAGGAACGCTGTGGTTCTGGAGACAATCGGTTCCTGGTTTCCAATGGGTTGAATTAGGTGTTTGGTTAAACTAATTCTAGTATTAAACGTTATCCTAATCGGGTGAAATCTACAAAAAATAACATTTAGAGAAACATCAAGGCACCCAAAGATGACTGTCAACACATACTCTTACATCGAATTACCACAACAAACAAACATTTTATTTTATCAGCTGACTGTCATCCTGTCTATTTATTGCGTCTGCGCATTTAAAGAATATCTAGTAAATCAGGCATGAAACTTTTTATACCGAATAGGTATACAAAAAAAACAGAAAAACTAATTAGGTGTCCGATAAATTAACGATCTAGGCTCAAGGCCACATGATACATATGAGAAAACTCGGATTTTACACTTTTAATATTTCAAAAGACAATGAAAATATCAATAAAATGATAGGCCTATAAAACTAAATGATTTAATTGCTCACCTGGGTTTTAAATAATTATTTCAGTAGATTTGGAAGCCGGGTCTTAAATATTCACTTCTATAGATTTGGAAGTCGGTTTTTCAATCAAGATTCTTTATCATCTGTTCTAATTTCTCCCTTGATGTTCGGGGAAAATATTAAATCCAATCCCAGATTTTCTACCCGATTTAAAGACAAAAAAATGCCGGTTAAGGCTTTAAGAAATACACCTCTCTGCTTGAGTTGTTGGCCAAAACTGACCTTCGCCGAGCACCTCTTGCTCATTTTAGTTTGCGCATCGTCTCGTCTATTGCCCATAAACGTTTCATAAACGGGATTCTGAGGGGTTTTAGGATTTTAATAATAAATTATATTAATTAATTATATGTTAGCAGTTGTGACTGCTACATCCTCCCTCAACTCCAGAAAAAAAAGGAAAACTTTCCACTTACCAGAAGTTTCCTTTTTTTTTATTGTCTAGGACAATCTAGCCTTAAAGACAAACCAGACGATGAATATGATGAAGCCGAAACGTTGTGGTGTCAACCACAAGGATTTTGAGCTTATCAGCCACACAGTTTACTCATTAGATGGGATAAAAGTAATGACACTGACAGACGTACAGTAGACAGACAGCATGTGATCTATTTAATAATGCGTAATTTACCAAAAAAAATTAAAATAATTTAATTTATTTAGACAAAGTATTAAGAAAAGTAAAAAAAAACATATAACCCAATCACTTAGGTACTTTCTAAATATAATTCAATAACTTAATAGCAATATCAATCTCAATACCAATATATTCAATATAATTCAATTCAACCTTATATAGAGTAAATTAACCTTCGACAATACTTAAATTCTATATTTCCAAGTATTAGTAAAACTATAAATAAACTACACTACTGAGGTGTGTTAACAACCTCTAAAAGATAGGACCAAGAACCATTCACAACACAAACTCAAACAAAGTCCTATCAAGTCTACCCAACGTTGACACTAGAGCGAACAGATTCTATTAATCACCCAAGAGTTCAATGAGGGCTTAATTTATTAGGACTAGTTGAAACTATATTACTACAAACCTAAACATCTATATGATATGGTTCTGGATATCAGCAACATATTCGAAAATTCAAGGTAAAAGATAATTCAATACATCTACTTGCTTTAGCAGCGGTAGGAAAAACACACAATCGGTAAAGGCACTAGCAAGCCTAGATACTAGCAAGCCCACTATACTCATGGTATAGGGTATGCTAAAAAAAAATAAGTAAGTTAACTGCAATCCCAACTCGTAGTAAAGAATATGCACAAAAGGTAAAAGATAATTGCAAGTCCAGATCTACTCATGGTAGAGGGTATGCACAAAACTCACTTCTACCAGCTATACACTTGGTAGAAGGAAAGGTAAAAGAGATCCTAACTGTAATACCCAAACTGTACTATTGACGTGGTCCAATTCTTTACTCACGACAAGAACAGTAAAGGACAGATTTTTAGGACTCCATAATCAAGATAAAGATAAGATATATATTCATAAGATATAGATAAGAAATAAACTTATCAAGGTAAAGGTAAAGATAACTAACTTAAGGTAAAGGTATGAGATAAACCAATTAAGGTAAAGGTACGAGATAAACTCAATTAAGGTAAAGATAAAGGTACACTCAAGGTAAAGATAAACTCACATCTACCAATCCGTACGAATGGTAGGTAGACAGGTACAAACTCAAGATACTAAGATATATTAAACTTAAATTCTTGAGAAGATAACAACATAGGAGATAACAAACCAAGTTAAACAGACTTACTTATTGCTGAATATCAGAACGATCCAATTCTAAATGACACATTCTAATTTCAACCTAAGAGACATTCAAGAAACAACTAATATGTATAGATATATTTCTGAGCCAAGTGAGGGCACACATCCAGGGTGATCAATCCTGAACCCACGCTAAAACACCGACACAGTAAGTGAATATGAATGCATAAGCTTTATGGCCATGGTCCACAAAACCATACAACACTATTAAAGAAAATATTTGGAATGTTTTCCGCATTATCCCTGTAGATATCTATTCAACTCAGAACTCAAGATGGGGAAATTCCCATATATCCATCCTGTACTCCTATGATATGCAGTTGGACTTTTTAGAGAAAACAAACAACAAAATTAACAAGTCCATAAACTAAGATAATAACCAACATTAAGATAAGATAAAAAAAATAGAAGGCAAAATAGCACATCTTATTGTTTTGCCAGGTAAACAAAATAGATAAACCGATCTTAAACAACCAAACTGGTACAGCATTGATAAGGGACCAGTTAATCTTCATCTGAAGATGAAGAATCCAAATTATCTGACAAGTTATGTGGACCTACTGTCTTGTCCTCCAGTAAGTCTTTGACATGAAACCTTCCTAGTTTCCTGCCAGTGGAAGTTTCCTTCAACTCATAAATTAAAGGAGAAATGACCTTAATAACTGTGCAAGGTATGTACTTCTGACATAACTTTGCCGATTGAAAGTTCACTTTATCAGATTTGACAAAGTTTCTTTTCAACACAGAATCTCCAATTCTGAAGGATAACTCTCGCTTTCTCAAGTCATAATGGCATTTATTTCTAGCATAAGATGCTTTCAAACGTTTGCGAACATCCACATAAATATCAGGAAGATGCTGGATATCTTCTAAACGGTGTAATTTATCTGATATAGTGGGAAAGTTATTGGCATTTTCTGAAATTGTACCAAAATAATCACCAGAAAGAGGAACATGACGACCAAACATCAAATAAGATGGAGGACATTTGGTTATTTCGTGAGAAGAAGTCCTGATAGCCTGTACTATAGAGTGGATATGAGTATCCCAAGCTCTTTGATCAGGAAAGGAATATGACCTTAAAGCAGTCACGATTGATTTATTAACTCTTTCGGTATGATTGACTTGTGGATGATAGTTCGCATTGTACCAGATCTTTTGGACATTATATTTAGACATGAGGTCGCGAAAAGCCTTAGCTGTGAACTGTGGTCCATTATCGCAAGACACGATCTGTGGAACACCATAAATTAAGAAAACCTCATTCTCAAGATACTTGATAATGGATGAAGTAGTTGCCTTAGACATAGTATGAACCAAAGGAAATTTTGTAAAATAATCAACAACTACCAAGGCATACTGAGAACCTTTATAAGACCTAGGATAAGGACCAATGAGGTCTAAAGATATAAGTTGAAATGGAAAATCAATCCGTCGATAACTACCCATTAAACCTGGTTGGGGAAGATTTGTCGGTTTGCATGTAGCACAGATTTTGCATTTAGCGATATAGCTACGTACAGTTTGACGCATCTTCGGCCAGTAATAGAGTTCCGATATACGACGGAAAGTTTTGTAAATACCAAAATGAGCTGCAGTAGGATGGTCATGAAAAGTGGCCAAAACCTCTGCTCTATTAGGAGTTGGAACGACTATTTTCCAATCCGACATTCCAGTAAGGGCATCCATGGAACTTAAGACATGTTTATACAAAACACCATGTTCAACTTTAAAATCAGGAAATTTACCTGGTACATTCTGTACATCATACAACATTTTTCGATACCAGTCATCTGGTTGCAAGGAAGATAAATCTAACAAATTAATATCGAACGTTCTAGAGAGTGCATCAGCGACTACTACACCTGCAGCTTTACGATGAATAATCTTATAATCATATTGTGCCAATTTTAAAATCCACCTAGCCAAACGAGGAGATGGGTTCTTCATATTCTGTAACCACACCAAACTACTATGGTCAGTTATGACCGTGAAAGAACGACCCTCAAGAAAATATCTGAAATGTTCAATACCAGTAATTATAGCTAGCAACTCTTTTTCAGTTGTAGTATAATTTTTCTGGGCTTTATTTAATTTCTTGCTTGTATAAGCTATAGGGTGTTCTTCTCCATCTACCATTTGATAGAGTACACCTCCAGATGCAGTGTTAGAACAATCTGTCATCAGATAAAAAGGCTTAGTAAAATCTGGGGCTACCATAACAGGAGAATTTGTGAGAGCCTCCTTGATTTTAATGAAAGCTTCATTAGCCTCAGGAGTCCACACAATATTTTGTCCCTTTTTCCGATTTTGAAGTAAATCTGTGATAGGAGACAACAAGGTCGAATAAGACTTAACAAACTTCTTATAATAACCAACCATTCCTAACAATCGACGGACCTGAGTGGTATTTTTAGGCACAGGAAAATCCCGAATCGCTGACATCTTATCAGGATCAGTACGAAGACCCTGAGAATCTACAACATATCCTAAAAACTTAATAGAGTCACGACAAAAGCTGCTTTTATCCAAATTAATAGTCAAATTTGCGTCTTTTAAACGCTGAAACAACTGCTGCAATACAGAGATATGAGTTTCGAAATCAGGAGTAATGACAAGAATGTCATCAAGATAGTATTGACAAAATGGGTCTAAAGCAGGACCTATTACCAAATCCATTAATCGACACATAGTCTGAGGAGCAGACACAAGACCAAAAGGCATTGTAGTGAACTGATACAATCCTTTGCCATTTACTGCAAAGGCAGTAAGCTTTTTACTCTCCTCGCTGAGAGGAATCTGTAAAAACGCCTTCTTTAAGTCGATAGATGAAATAAATTTTGCATTCTGTAATTTACTTAGGATGATATCTATACGAGGTATAGGATAAGCATCTCTGTTCATAGTTATACCGTTAAGTTTACGTCCGTCAAAACAGACACGAAAAGTCCCATCTTTCTTTTTTGTCAGCCACAGAGGGCTACAAAAAGAAGAAGTACTGGGCTCAATAATACCTAACTTAAGCATTTCATCTACCTCCTTTACTAAACTTTCATGCCAGGCTTGAGGCAAGGGATATTGATATTGCCTGAAGGGCTTAGACGAACCAACATCAATGTGATGTTCGATGAGATGAGTTCGACCTAACTGATTTTTCGATGAGATAGAAGAGAATGATGTGATGACACTATTTAACTGCTCTAATTCCTGAGCATTAAGTCGACTCATATCTTTAACAGCATTGACACAAGAGATATTGAAAGAAGACACAGATAAGGAAAATTCAGTAAAATTTAATTCACTATTAAAAGTTTTCAGAAAATCCATACCTAGGATGACTGAATTCTTAACTGAAGGAATAACAAAGAATGTAATCATTCTTTTACAAAAACTAACAGAAATCTCAGTAGTGAATTGACCTAAAATTGGTTGAATTTGACCATCAGCTGTAGTCACTTGCAAACTTTGATCTATTCCTATATTTACATTTGAATTCTGGAGAAATTCCAGACCTAGAGAACCTAAAATAGAGATATTGGACCCTGTGTCCAGTAAAGCTAAACAAGAATGTCCTAAGATAGATATCTCAAGATATGGACGATTATCCCTGTTTTTTCGAACTAACAATGAGTTTATATCTAAATCAACAAACGACGACAAGAGATTACTTGAAGAAACTACAGAAGAATCACGGTGTTCATGCTCAATTAACGTTGTCCTCTCTTCGGTTGGTATTTGCCGTTCTGTGGTCTTTTGTCTTTCGGTAGAGCGTGAGATGTTTGGCTTGTGGAAGCTTGGGCATCCAGACTCGAGAAACTGGTTCCTTGGTTTTGAGGAGTTTGGACAGTGTTTGTATTCCCTGTATTTTGACGAGGAGTAGGAGCCAGGGCCAACCCACCCCTTCTGTCGTTTCCCGAACAGAATTCACACTCAAATTTACGGACACCTTGACGTCCACAACCATAACAGAACCGAATTCTAGGCTCAGGACATTCGTAATACCCATGTCCTGACTGACAACAATTCCAACAGGTAAGCTTCGAATTAAAAGAAGAGACATTACCAGACCGAGAATAGTTAGGCCTACCAGAATAGGATGAGTCATTATTTCTGAAATTTCTACTATTACTAGACCGTGAATAATTGGGTCTATCAGAATAAGATGAGTCATTATTTCTGAAATTCTGATGAATAGGGACTCTAGACACGTTGTCAGAAGACCATGACAAAACTTCTTCTAACTTCTTACACTTTTCCGTTAAGTCAGCAATTGAAGAAATATCTGTAAGTGCCAGACTAGAATGATACGATGGCAACAAATTTTTTCTAATGATCCTTATGATATGTGACTCAGACAAAGGAGTCTCCAACCGTTTACACAAACTAACAATCTCATTTACAAATATAGTTACCTTCTCCTGCGGAGCTTGTTTTCGAGACTTAATTTCATCAAGAAGATTGTCCTCATAGTTATATGGAAGAAAATCTGACCTAAGTTTGGCAACTAACTCTTGCCATGAAGCAAAACTACCTCGGTTATTGAGATACCAAGTGAAGGCTGAATCCTTAAATAAATCGGCAGCAGAAGAGTAACACTCTTCCTCGCTGTTACCACGCGCTATACGCAGACATTCTACCTTCTCTAAGAAACTAACAACATTTTCATTATCTTGACCTGAAAAATGGACACCCCATTTATGAATAGGAGCAGACTTAACGAAGGGAAATGGATTTACTGAAACACTAGCATTATGAGGAGTTGACTGTGCCTGTGGAATCACTTTACAATCAAGTTCACCTTCCAGAATCAGAACCCTGAAATTAAGAGACCTCTTCACTTCCTCCTCTTCCTCTGTTGTAGCTTCTAACAGATGGACTCTAGCTGCAACATGACCTAAGCGAGAAGTATAGCGAGCATCGGCAGTATCACTAGGAGAACCCACAAAAGAACCTATTTTGACCACCAGATCTGCAAGAGTAACCTCTATTTCCGCAATCTCGTCCTTAAAATTAAGATGGGAAGCAGACAGAACAGCATAACTCCGATTTGCTGCAGCTTGCTTTAATGTACCACGCAACACTACCCTTTTCCTTTCCACTGTTGTCAAAGATGGATCGTTTAAGTGCCGGACTCTCAACTCGTACTCTAATTCTGGACCTAACAGATGCTCTACCTTGAAAGCAGACATTTTATACAACTTGGAAATATACCAGAAAATATATGAGGAAAACTATGATAAAATAGGTAAAGTCTAACTTACTCTATGTTTCCAGGTTATTATTATAATTGAATTATTTTACCAGTAATGTTTGCTTGTTTATCCAGTCGTGAACTCAAATGCAAGGTACGGCTACAATCCCTGAGAAACCTAGAAATTTCAAAAAAAATGTTACTTCCAGACAGTGGTGAATTACTTTGGTGCTACTCCGGACTTTTATAGTGTTAAGATAGTTAAATTTAAAATATTTAAATAATTTTCCTTTTTAATATATACTTATGTTATTTATTATTAATCCAATATGGATATTAAGTTAATCAAAAAAAGCAATTTATTCAGTCTACCCACAATATAGCAAAACAAGGGTACTACGGGTATATTTAATAGAGAATGTAGATAAACTAAATATTGGAATACAAAAACCAATGTTGCAGTTAAGAAACCAAGAGTTAAAGAACACAGCTGAAAATTAAAATACAACACCAAAGGTACACAACCAGAAATTAAAGTGGGAGAAAAAAAAACCAAAGATATAAAGCCAAAAGTACGTGCAAAAAAAAGAGGCCCCACGTTGGGCGCCAATTGAAACAACTCAAGTTGCAAACGCAAAAACGCCAATTGAAACCTAAATAAAATTTAGGGGTGGTATATGGAGAAGGAGATGATCAATTAGAGAAGAACTAGCAAAGAAGTTATAATAAAAAGAATGGCTTAGCTCAAAAGAACACAGAGACACAAAACCTCAAGCACGAATTCGGGCTAGCCTCACTACACTAGAATTTGGCTTTGAGATAAGGGGAAAAGAGATCTTTTAACCAAAAGAATACAATATAATAATGCACCGGAAAATCTGGAACTATAAAAGGGGTAAGATAAGAGAATATACGGAGATGCCTAGGAAAATACTAAAATGGGCGCCAGCTAATTTCTGAAGGAAATTAACAAAAAAAATAAATGAAGTTATGAACAACAAGGAATAAAATACTATTGATTTAATACCCTGTAATAATGTTTAAAAACCGGAAAAGACACTATTGACCTTGTTCTGCTATATTATAATTGTAAGCAGGAACTGAAATAAAAGCAAAACTACTTGTAACAAATATATTTATAATATTAACAACTAACAAAACTGATGGTGGAACAAAAGTATGGTCAACAGACTCGGAAAGATATATATATATATATAATTTTTAAAAACCCTGATACATAAATTTCTTCCCTTCCCTTTTAAAAACCGCTATACAAAAATCATGAACCCCTTCCCTAACAATGAATCTAATTTAATTAATTAATAGCTATTTACCTAACTTTTATAGATGTTACAAAAACTGTAATAAGTACTAACCTTTGGTATATGCATATACAAAGTTGTAAATTACAAGAAAAACCTTAACCCTGAGAAACTAGTTGTTACTGTCTGTCACAACACTACAGCGGTCCTGGATAAGTCCCCTTAAGACTCTGACGATCCTTGAGGCTCCGAAAAAAAACGAATGAAGAGGAACGCTGTGGTTCTGGAGACAATCGGTTCCTGGTTTCCAATGGGTTGAATTAGGTGTTTGGTTAAACTAATTCTAGTATTAAACGTTATCCTAATCGGGTGAAATCTACAAAAAATAACATTTAGAGAAACATCAAGGCACCCAAAGATGACTGTCAACACATACTCTTACATCGAATTACCACAACAAACAAACATTTTATTTTATCAGCTGACTGTCATCCTGTCTATTTATTGCGTCTGCGCATTTAAAGAATATCTAGTAAATCAGGCATGAAACTTTTTATACCGAATAGGTATACAAAAAAAACAGAAAAACTAATTAGGTGTCCGATAAATTAACGATCTAGGCTCAAGGCCACATGATACATATGAGAAAACTCGGATTTTACACTTTTAATATTTCAAAAGACAATGAAAATATCAATAAAATGATAGGCCTATAAAACTAAATGATTTAATTGCTCACCTGGGTTTTAAATAATTATTTCAGTAGATTTGGAAGCCGGGTCTTAAATATTCACTTCTATAGATTTGGAAGTCGGTTTTTCAATCAAGATTCTTTATCATCTGTTCTAATTTCTCCCTTGATGTTCGGGGAAAATATTAAATCCAATCCCAGATTTTCTACCCGATTTAAAGACAAAAAAATGCCGGTTAAGGCTTGGAGAAATACACCTCTCTGCTTGAGTTGTTGGCCAAAACTGACCTTCGCCGAGCACCTCTTGCTCATTTTAGTTTGCGCATCGTCTCGTCTATTGCCCATAAACGTTTCATAAACGGGATTCTGAGGGGTTTTAGGATTTTAATAATAAATTATATTAATTAATTATATGTTAGCAGTTGTGACTGCTACAAGGAGAAGGAGGAATTGAAGTGGAGAAAGTCATGTTCTCTTTGAGAAAATTACTGTGATTTCAACGTCGGAAGAAGCAAATTGTTTTTGTTCCATATCCTGCACTGAAATCTAGCAGAGTTTTTGTCAAATAAAAATTGTGAAAGGTGTTTTGTGTCTGTGGAACGAGCCCCAAGGATTGGTAGCAGTGGACAACAAAAGTACATCCTCTCATAAACAAACATGAGTGTAATATATTTGGTACTAATCGATTAAGTGAAAATTCTTTTGACTAGAAAGAAATTGAGTTTCTGTGATATATGAGTTTGGTCCAGGAGATTTTGGAGAGACTGTTGCGGCGATAGTGTGTGCGAGAGACGTTGACAAGCAGGATAGGATAGTTTGCCATGTAATCAACAAAGACTTTCAACCACGATCATAACTAGATCATAATTAATTCAGATATAAAAAAATTAAAAGAAATAATATTTCTCAAAATTCTTTGCCTTGATTTAATTTAAAAAAGAAAACACAGAGAAGAGATATTTTATTTGAATACAAGTTCACATAATTATTGATAATTTTTATAGGAATTTTAATGAATTTGTAATTTGAATTATGCGGATTCGCGCATGTGATATATGATTTTGATTGATTGTAAAATTGTCTGACATAATTTTTTTGATTATTTTTTAATAAATTATTTAATAGTTTAGAATCACAAAATTATTTGGTTTAATTTATTATTTTATTGTCCATTCTTCCTCAAAGGCAACTGCTTAAACAATACTTTGAATCCACTTATTATAATTAACGGTATAAGGAGCCCTGAGATCAAATTTATTTGTTTTTTCAAAATTAAGCCTAATGCATGAAATCAATTGAACATATAAAAGGTCCAAATTTGCAATTTTTTATTAGAGTCTATTATCAATCATTGTGCAAAAAAAGTGAAAAATTCTTATGAAATCTCTTAGCAGACCTCACGATAATTAGATATTATTTTATTACAGGGATAAACAGTAGCAAAAGTCTGAAAGGAATGCGTCTTAACGTACCACGAGCAGTACGCGTGGGCCATTCGGTGACTCTTGGTTGTGAGTACGACTTGGAGGGATCCCCCCTCTATTCAGTTAAGTGGTATCGGGACAGCGGCGAGTTCTATAGATATGTGCCCAAAGAAGAACCGCCCACCAGAGTTTTTCCCCAGCCGGGACTGCATGTTGATGTAAGTAGTTTTATTTTAGTATATAAATAATATTTAAGAGATAAAAGTTTAGTAACTTAAAGTTAACTAAAATCTTATTACTATATAGTTTTTATGAAGCAACGATTATTGCCAAGTCAATATGTCCAGGAAACTTGTTTTCGATGGCGAATTAGGTAAACTGCAAATCCAACCTTACTGGAAGCTATTGAACAATGTTAGGAATAACCTTTTATTTCGTTAATACACCTACAGTTTACTTTTAAAAAACACCATATTTTGCATTATTTACGTAGAGAGAAGAAAAAGTTGAATATTTCATTATAATTACTGTTTACATTTTTATTTATATAAAATACATTTAATATTTTTTCTAGTTTTTTTACACATTTCGTAACCACTTTCTGATTACTGTAAAATGATTTTTCCTTCCAGTTCTCAATATTACATTTTGATAAGGCTTTATATACGCTGTCCTTCCATCTTTTTTTGTCTACCTTTTCTTCTATTTTGTATTGGCTTTTGTGATAGAATCATTTTTGGCACCCTTTTCTTTCCCATTCTTTTAAGGATCCTAAATATAGTATTCTTTTTTTATTATTGTCGTTATTTTTGTTTTGTTATAAACTTCCTTTAGTTCTTTATTGTTTCTTCTTTTTCCTTTACCATATATTTTTATAACTTCATATATTGATTTTTTGTATTATTCCTCTCTTAACTTTTACATCTTTTTATCATATACAGCTGTCAGCTTGATAATTGTTTTATCCAATTTTTGTTTTTCTTAAGACATATTTTGATTTTTAGTAACGATCGCAACGATCCATACTTTTTGTTTTCTTTTTCTATTGTTGACTTTATCTCCCCTGCCTCATGTCCCTTTTTATCTAATTTTATACTCAGATAAGTAAATTCTAACTCGTTTGAACATGCATGTATTTTCATCTATCTGAAAATTGTTTTCTTTTTCATTATCTGTTTCTCCTATTAATATGTATTTTGTCTTTTCCTACTGTAGTTTTCATATGCTCTTTCTAGTTGTTAATGCTGACGTAGCTGATCAGCTTAAGCCGATATCAGATCAGCCATAAATTAACCTCAAAATATTTCTCCCTTTCCACTTTGCAAGATTTTTGTTTATTTAATCCCCATAATCCAAAGCAGTCCATTATTACCTGACATATCACTATGGCCACAGAATAAATAACAATCAGAATGCCCACTCTCAGATGCCACCTTTGAAGTGTGTCAGTACTCGATTGCCATATTTTAACCGGAAACTCGGATTAAGAAATTTGTGACAAACTACGACAGAACAATAATTTAAATTTTTAGAGATTAATATATAATTAATTAGAGATTAATATTCACTGCCTTCCCTCGCTCAACCGTTTCCATATCTCTCTGTTGTCCCATTCTTAATCGTTTAGGCCCCTCTTACCCATGGCGTGGTCTACTTCGTTCCTCCAGGATTTTCGGGGTAGTCCTCTTTTCCTCCTTCCTATGGGGCTCCATTCGGTTATTCTCTTTATCCATCTGCTGTCGCTAGTTCTTACATGTCCATACCACTTTAGTCTTTTTTGTTCTATATATGTTAATGTGTCTGTTTCTAATGATGTTCTTTGCTTTATTTTGTCATTACTTCTCCTATCCATTCTTTTTACTCTGCAGCATCTTTACAGGCATTCCATCTCTGTTGCTACTATCTTACTGCTGTTTTTCTTGTTTATGATCCAATTTTCAGCCCCATATGTCATAACACTTCACACTAATGTTTTACAAATCTGTGTTTTTGTCTTCATATTTAGGTGTCTATCCCACCATACTGAGTAAAGTTGTCGGATTGCTGTTCTTGTTTGTCCTAATCTTTGTGTAGTTTCTTCCTCTGTTGTTGCCTTTTCGTGATTATATACCCCAAGTATTTGAATTTATCCTTTCCTTTGATTGTTGCGTTGTCATCAATCTGTAGATCTTCTATGTCTTCTTCACTTGTAGATAGGTACTCGGTTTTCGCGAGGTTAATATCTAGGTCAGCGTTGGTATATTCTTCTTGCAGTTTCTTCATCATGTAGCTGAGGTCGTCTTGGTCTTGTGCAATCACTATTTGATAGTCTGCAAAGCTTAACGTACATATGTAGGTATTCGTTCCCTTACCGGTACTCCCATGCCTTCACATTTTCTTTTCCATGTAGTCAAGGCTTTCTCTTTCTCTAAGTATATTTTGAATTGAGTTGGAGAAAAAGGAACCCTGCAGGACCCCTTTTGTTGTGGTGAAGAGATGAAGAGATTAATAATTTAGTAAATTTGAAATAATTTAATCTATTCTTCAACTAAAAGTACGACATAAAATATTGTATATTATGTCTATGGTTGCCGTAAATCAATTAAACCGAGTTAATTTTTCTATACACACCTGATAAAATTTCACTGAACAGCACTGGTTCCGTTTAAAACATGGATGATTCCGTCTGCGCGAACGAGGCATTACCTTGACAAGCAGAGTGGGCATTCTGATTGTTATTTATTCTGTGCTATGGCACTTATTCGAAATTTCTCTATTATTGACAAGTTGTTTGGTAAAGTTTTGGAAAAATTGCAGTGTTCTAACTGTACTAAACAAATTATCTATATTTTTAATTTAAAAATTTTAAATGTACCTATTAGCTCTGCTACTTTAGAGAGGTTGTTTTCTTGTGCAATTTTAAAACTATCGTAGAAAAAACGTATTGCCTAAAGGTATTTATTCAATAATTTAATGCGAAACACCATAAGCACGGACGTCAGTTATTAGAGACTCTGTATAATAAATAGGTTTATTCATATTATCCATGAAGTATTTACACTTTTTATAATTTAAAAAAAAAACCAAAAAAGTTTTTTGGGAGAATAGCAATTTAGTTGTCACCAGAGCTGACGAAGGTCACAAAAGAGAATCAATATTCTCTTTTACTGTCGAATTCAATTAACACAGATGCTTCTTATATTGGAAGATACTCTGACCTTTACCCTCGTTTCAAATAAGGTGAAATTTCTAATATATTTTCTTGCGTGGTCCAAACAAACTTTAAAATTAATAAAAGTTGCAAGTTTGATCCTTCGAAAGCTCCGGTGTCCTATTACTACAACTCGATGATTCATTTAATAGATATATAACATATTTGTAATATATGTTGTTTCGCATCTGTCATTGACTAAATGTAGTTTTCATTCTAAGAATTTTTAATACATAATTTAGGTCCTTTTTTGTCTTTTTAACTTTAATGTCTATGTACTTTCTTTCTATTTTCACCCCAAAATAATTATTGAACTTAAGTGTAGACATCGTGTAGACCTATTAGTTTCATGCATTAGTTCGAAGCGAAATGTCGATTGAGATAAGCAATTATTAATTTAGTAAAATGCAACTTGTATCAGTTAGTAGGTTTTAAAAAATAATCGGTCTATAATCTCAAGAAATTTTCTTCTTGCATCCAGTATATATTAATAGCCATATACTGAACGGAGGAAGCCAAACGCAAGATCTTTTAAAAATGAATTGATCGTTTTGTTCGCACTGGGTCAGTTGTATATGAAAGAAATGATAGAACCCAAACTATTCTAAGTGAAGAACAGGAATATGATGTACTAATAGCTACTGCTGAAGATCCCCACACAAGCACTCGTGAAATTTCACGTCAAGAAGACATTAATCAAACTTAGGCGGCAAAAATCCTCCGTTAACATAAAATGCATCCCTCCCGCATGCAGTTACATCAAGAATTGACAGTCGATAATTATCACCGCAGATTAGCGCCAAACTAGACAATCTATAAATATTTAAAGTGGTATTTTTGCGTATTCACAAGCGTGTCAATGATGCTATATATCTGGATTTTCTAAATAATCATATGCCGTAACTACTGCAAAATGTTCCACTTAATATTTGAATTGATGCGGCTGGTCATACAAGGGAAGGTGGAACGCAAAAGAGGACCGGGGAGAAGACGCACGTCCTGGCTGAAGAATCTGAGACAATGGAGTGGAAAAACGTCAATAGAACTTTTCAGAACGGCTATAGATAGAGTCAAATGGGCCATGATGATCGCCAATGTCCTTAGGGATGGGGCACGTTAAGAAGAAGAAGAATATTTGAAAAAAAATGTAATTTTTATACAACGGTTCTTCAGTTCATCACACTACTCTTATTTACAATCATCTAAATAATAACTGTCTTACTTTGCTTCTAGATGTAAACGTAGATGATCATCGGTTTGGCCATTAGCCCAGTCTGGTTAAAAAAAAAGGTGGAAAAATGTTTCGCAGATATCTGAAGCTTTTAAGACATAGGTGGGGGATACTAGATGATGAATAGATGAAAAGATACTCCTAGTTTTACCTTGCGTTTTTTTTTAAGCCATAATTTATGGTCACAATTTGATTTTTTGTCTATAAATTGTTTCCCTTATATTTTAAATAAACAATATTTATGTCAATTTTTTATGTCAAGAATATCTTTATTTTCCCGTTTTTTTTTTAATTAAAATTGATAAATAATTTACAGAGATATTTGCAAAAAAGCAGTTTTTTACACTAATTTATAAATGTTATTAATTTTTTATTAACAAAATAAAATGGTATCAATACATTTAAACATCAAGAAATTACCATCTTCTAGATTTGTGCGAAATTTCCCCCCGATCAGTCAAATATTTTATAAGTTATTTAATTTGTTTATCCCTGAGGCTAATTATTTAAACTATTGAGCTTACCCTATGCATGATGCTAGACACATTCAGCAAATTTCATAGGGTTCTTTAAGACTTAGACTATCTCAGAAGTTAAATGCATATTGAGTTTTCATCGAAAGTATTTACAAAATAAGCGTTTGAAAAAGGGGTATGTTTTTTACTTATAAACAATTGTAATAACTTCTATATTTTTCAAGCTACAGACTTGTACGTACAACCATTGGATAGCTGGTAAAAAAGCTCACATTAAAAAATAAAAAACCTTCTATGACCAATAGGAACAAAGTTAGTGACTATTTTTAAAAAAATCATATCTCCATTGTTTATAAACATTAAGAAGTAAAATTTGCACAAATTTTGAATGAAAATCTAAACTTTATATCGGAACTTATAGCTATAAAATGTATCTAATTTTTCGAAACGACGGTACTTTCGAAAAATACTTACTTTTTTTTAATTTGCTCGAATAGTCTGTCGCAGTATTAATAATGATGACATAATTTTCACCCCCCATTAATCTCGGAAAATCACGGAAAATCAACATATCTTTTTTCATTTTATATCAATGATGTAATAATACTTAGAATAGTGAGAATAGTAATAGACTTAATAGTGAGAAATCAAATAGACTACATTATGATAGCAAGGAGGTATCATAATGCTGTTAAATGTACTAAGACGTACCCAGGAGCTGATATAGGCTCAGATCATAACCCGGTAGTTACTGTGATAGAGGCGAGACCAAAAAAGATTAGAAGACCACACAGAAAGGCACTAGATTTAAATAAACCTAGAAACAAAAATATACGACAAGAAACAGGAGAAGAAATAAATGAAAACCTCCGTTTAGTGCAGCAACAAATTAACGATACAAACAACGTTAACCAAAAATTAAAGTACATAAATACAGCTATATAAACAGCAGGAAAGAAACATCTTACAAAAACAACAATAAAGAATAAGGGGTGGATGACACAAGATATACTAGAGCTGATAAAACAAAGAAGAAAGATGAAGAATTACCCAGACAAATACAAAGAAATAAATAAACACATAAAAAAGAGAATAAAAGAAGCCAAAGAGGAGTGGATTAAAGAACAATGTGAAGAAATGGAAACCTATGAGAAAAAGTACGATGCGTTCAATATGCACAAAAAAGTAAAAGAGATAACAGGAAGCATAAAGAAATGCTAAATAGGTAAACTTAAAGACAAAGATGGAAATCTTATTGTAGATCTAGAGAATAAAATAAAAAGATGGACAGAATACCTGAATGAATTATTTGAAGACGATAGAAACAACGTAACTCAGATAATCAATGCAACTGAGCCAGACATATTGAAAGAAGAAGTAGAATACGCAATAAGAAACGCTAAAAATGGAAAAGCAAATGGACCTGATGAAATTCCTACAGAACTGTTGAAGCTTTTAAATGATAAATCCGTAACCATAATATTAAATTTTGCAGCGAGGAGCTAAAACAGTTTCCTCTCCACTTTCCTATGTCGATCTTTCGAAAGTAACTTCGTTTCGAAAGGTTTTAAGTTTCAAAAAATTGGATGAATTTTATAGCTATAAAATTCAATATAAAGTTTAGATTTTCATTTAAAATTTGTTCAAAATTTAATTCTTAGTATTTATAAATAATGGAGATATAATTAACAAAAAAATTGTCGCTAACTTCGTTCCTATTGTTCATAGAAGGTTTATTTTTTTTGGTAAATGTGAGTTTCTTTACCACCTATCGAATGGTTGTACGTACAAGTCTGTAGCTTGAAAAATGTAGAAGTTATTACAATTGTTTATAAGTAAAAAACATACCCCTTTTCAAACGTTTATTTTGTACATAATTTCGATGAAAACTCAATATTCATTTAACTTCTGAGATAGTATAAGTCTTAAAAAATCCTATGAAATTTGTTAAATGTGTCTAGCATCATTCATAGGGCAAGTTCAATGGTTTAAATAATTAGTCCCAGGGATAAACAAATTGAATAACTTTTAAAAACTATTTGACCGATCGAAGGGAAATTTCGCACAAATTTAAAGGACGGTAATTCCTCAATGTTGAAATGTGTTAATAATATTTTATTTTGTTAATAAAAAAATTAATTAAATTTATAAATTAGTGCAAAAAAACTGCTTTTTTGCAAATATCTCCGTAAATTATTTATCAATTTAATTGAAAAAACGGAAAGATAAAGATATTCCTGATATAAAAAAATGGTATAAATATTATTTATTTAAATTATAAGGGAAAAAACTTATAGATAAAAAATCAAATTCTGACCATAAAATATTGTTTAAAAAAAACGCAAGGTAAAAATATTAGTATCTTTTTATCTATTCGTCATCTAGTAACCTCCACCTATGTCTTAAAAGCTTCAGATATCTGCGAAACATTTTGCCGTGAAATCGATGATTTTTGTATAACCAGACTGGGCTACATAGCCATAATCGGAATTGTCAAAATTTTTTCAGGTGCGGTTATCTTTGAGATAGCGCATATAAAATACATAGACATAAAGGCTAGGTCTAAGTGCCATGAACCACTTAGACCTAGCCTATAGCAAAGTAATGATCGAATTAAGCACATAATTACAAAATAATTATTATGAAACTTCAAAGATCTCTTCGTCACTATACCAACAGCAATCAGTGAGCGCACATGGCTTGTAGATCTAATTTACATACATATATCAAATTTTCCTGAAACATCCAAACATCAAAAATATTGTTATTAAACCAGGTATATATCTCTAATTTATATCGACGTGTTCTATCACCGCAGGTTGAATATCGCCGTTCGCACTAACCAATATTGATTTGGACTACTGTTACCTCTTATTCCGTCGAATTACCGCCGCCAAGTTATCCTGAATACAGTCATCAGAGTGTCATCCCCAAGGGCCGTCTCTATGAGATAATGCCATCGCGTAAATTTTCGTCGAATCTGCATATTTCTTTTAACCTCGGGGAATAGACTAAATTTGAAATTGATTTTTACCGTACAAGAGACTAAAATAACAAGAAGCTTTAAAAAAAAAAAAAAAAAGCACGAAAAACAAGGTGGCAAATTGTATTATTAAAATAAAAACTGTAGGAGAAGCTTGAAAAAATGTTATACAGATTGTTACAAAATTGCCAAAGGAGTTTATAAATTTGGCATTTAGCATATTTTTTTTTTAAATGATTTCTATCTTTTAAAATGGATCTTTTTCTTTGAGTACCATGCCCAAGTTTTAGGCGTAGCTAGCTTCCATAACGATTTGCCGATATCGTTCTCGATCTTGTAATAAATGTAATGTAATAATTCATCTGCTGATAAGTCAGTCCATTGACGAAGGTTTCGGACCCAGTGTATTTCTTTCTACCAATTCCTCTTTTTCCGTCGATCTTTTCGTTGAGTATCAACTGAATTATCCTGTATCTGCTTCCTCTCATTATATGCCCCAGATATTCGAGTTTTCATTTGACTTTTAACAGCCATATTGGAATATACAAAATTTGGTAAGTAGGAAATGGTAACTTCAGGTATCACTTACTTGATTGCTTCTTCTTTTCATGGCGCCGTCTGCTTTCGAAGGTTGACGATCCAAATGGCAATTGTAGTTTTGGAAACTGCTGCTCGAGACATTTCTGCAGATGAGCGGTCGAACCATCTCCTCAGGTCTTTCAGCCACGATTTCTGGCGTCTTCCTACTGATCTTTTGTCCTGTACTTTTCCTTGCAGTATAACTTGAGATAATTCATATATTTCGCCTTTCAACACATGGCCCCCAAGTATTGTATTTTCCTCTCTTTGATTATTCTTAGTAATTCTTTTTGTTTACACATGCGACGAAGTACCTTAACATTAGTAACTCTTTGTACCCATGGAATTCTCAACATTCGTCTGTATATATACATCTCAAAGGCATCTATTCTTCTTTCTATGTCAGAGTCCATTGTCCAACTTTCACAGCCATACAGTAAGACAGAAAAAACGTAACATCTGATCATTCGGATTCTAAGCTGTAGACTAAGGTCTGATCTTGTAAAAAACGTTTTCGTGCTTATGAATGCTTTCCTTGCTTGTTCGATTCTTGATAGGATTTCTTTTTTTGGATTACACTGACTATTGATATTTGCTCCCAAATATTTTATGGAATTTACCTGTTTTATTATTTGACCCTTGGCATACATATATACGTTTATTAGTGTCTTTGAAAATACTTAAGTTTTATACGAAGACTGTTGCGATTTAATTTGAGTCTCTGACCACTCCCTAACACGTGTTTCTGGGTCTACCCGTCATCAGAGAGAGTTTGTAAGAAGACTCAAACTAAATCAAATTGCTATCGACACATTTAACTAAAGTTTTATATTTGGAAACGTTTGGATGTAAACCAAACATTTCGCTGTGGTGAATTACCGCATTTATTATATTTTGTAGTTGTTGTGCGTTGCTTGCTATTAAGAGGGTATCATCAGCATATCTGATATTGTCTATGTTTATTCCGTTAATCTTAATTCCGCCTTGGACCTCGTCTAATGCTTCTCTGAATATAGACTCCGAATACAAATCAAACAGTAGCGGTGATAAGACGCAACCCTGTCTCACTCTTCGTCAGATTTGTATATCTTCAGATGTTGTGTGCTCTATTTCAATTGTTGCCGTTTGGTGCCCGTATAGGTCTGAGATAATTCGCAACTCTTGTTCATCAACTCCAGTTGACTCCAATAAAACATGCATATACATCTACATTCATGTCTCTGCATCGTTGCGTTAACACAGTTAAAGCAAAAAGAGCCTCTCGTGTTCCCAATCCGTTTCGAAATCCGAATTGAGTGTCACTCATCTGGAACTCGCACTTCTTGTAAATTCGTGTATGGATAATTCTGAGAAAAGTTTTAAGGACATGAGACATCAAGCTTAATATTCGATAATCATCGCATTGTGAGGAATTCGATTTTTTTGGTAATGCTACGAATGTTGATTTTAGCCAGTGTGTTGGTAGTTTACCTGTGTCATATATTTTATTGAATAGTGCTGTTATTAAGTCTAGGCTTTTACTTTCGTTATCTGCAATTAGTTTTAGTATTTCGACGTTGATATTGTCTGGACCGGAGACTTTTCCATCTTTCTGAGATTTTACTGCATGGATCACTTCTTCTTTGGTTATTTCTGGGCCTTTTCTATTTATTTGATTATCTGAGGATGGTGGAGAACAAGGTCTGTCGTGGTCAAAAAGAGTTTGTATGTATTCTTTCCATCTCGCTAGTTTGTCTTTTGTACCCATAATTATTTCGTTATTATCATTTTTTAATATTGTTGCTTGTCTCTTTTTGTGTCTACCTGTCATTTCTTTTACTTTTTTATGAATATTAAAGGTGTCGTGTTTTTCCTGAAGTTGTTCGATTTCCAGGTATTTTGTTGACGTCCCGTTTTCTTTTGCCTCCCTGCACTTTTTCGAATGATTTTGTTGATTCGCTTGTATTCTATTGGGCTTGTTTTATGTTTTCTTCTTACGTCCATGAGGTCCATGATCTCTTGCGTTATTTATTCTTGTTTTTTGTTGTGTTTTAAGAACCCGATGTCTTCTTCTTGTATCTTTGTAATTTTTGTTTTTAGAGCAATCCATGTTACTTCAATGTCTGTCTGTACCAAGTTTTCGATCATTTTTATTTCTTCCTCCAGCTTGATACTTATTTCTTTTTTCTGTTCAGGGTTCTTCAGTTGTGAGATGTCTATTTTTCTTGTCACTGTTTTTTTTTACTTTGAGAAATCTTTTTAATCTGAAATCCGTTATAACTGGATTGTGATGGCTATGTTTATCAGCTTCAGGGTATGTTTTCGTTGATTGTATGTACTTCTTAAGGGTGTTTTTAAGCAAAATGAAGTCAATTTAAATTCTAATAATTCTGTCTTTTCTGTCTGTAGGTAATTTCCATGTATAGCCTTCTAGGATGTTGTTTGAAAAAGGTATTGGCTATTATCAGATTGTTTTCTACGCAGAATTGTACAAGTCTACCTCATCTAACATTCCTGGTACCTAGAACGTATGCTCCTATGTGGTCTGCTTCAGTACCACGACCAATTTTAGCGTTAAAGTCACCCATGATTATCGTTATCTCACCTCTTTTTTTCAATCGCATTATTTCATCTATGTTGTTATAAAAATTTTCAATTTCTTCGTCTGACTTGTCACTTGATTTTACAGTTGCCAATTCCTGGATATTCCATAAAAGAGCGACGGTTGCTAAGAACTTAGAATCAAAGCTTTTATCACAAGTAGTTTTTTGCACAGAACTTGCAGAGTGTGTGCAAGATGAGCACAATCACATCAAAAAGAGGGGGACCAAGTACTTTGGAAGCTGACATCCGAGACAAGAAAAAGAAAGAACCAGCTCAATACATTCCCCCCAAAGATATTAGGAGGGACCAATATGGACACTGCTGACTATAGAAGATAACAAACAACGTAAATATCCCAATTGTTAGGGGTTTACACATACAAAGTGTCAGAAATGTGGTGTGGTACTGTGTTTCAATAAAAATAATAATTTGTTTGTATATTTTGTATTTTCATGTAAATTAACAATGTGTATTTTATATCCTAACTTGACCTTGTATGCACAATGTAGCATTTTGTCAAAAACAAATGTTTATAAAATTAAATTTTATTTTTTTATATTCTTTCGTTATTTCTAAGCTTCCGTTAAAGGCCTTTTTTGATATTTGACATCAATAAAAAAGATCATTAATTTAAGGGTTAACCTAACTGACCTTCCTTGTTAGTTAATTCGGTAAGTTAGGAACTGAATACTCTATTTTTAATTTTTTTTATAACAAAATAACAGTAGATTTAACATGAGTACAAAGTTAACATTATCTTTTAAGAAATCACCAAAAATTAATATTTTTTTGTGAGGCTTGATAGAGTTCATGTTATTGAAAATAAGATTTAGTGAAATATATTTTTCGTAAAAGAAAAACACATTACACAAAACAGAATGCAAAAAGAAATAAATCAGTTGAATTTAATTTCCGAAGTAAAATTATTAAAAGGTTCCGATTTGTGAATGCCAATATATTCAGACTTCAGGTTGACTTGATTTATTAAACGTTATTTACTGCAGAGATGACGTCAACGAAATTTTTCATTTTGAGATGTAAGAAGTTTCCATGAAAGGCTAAATCTGTAAAATAATAAATCATACTCCTTAGAAATAAGTAAAAAATACAATAATATGCGTATATGATTAACCGTACCGTTTTTTAGCTTCAGAACAATGTAAAGTTTTGCAAAAAATACATTCACCTTTAGATAATTCAGCACATTTAAATGAAGGGTACAGGAAAAAAAGGGGCTCATCGACATTTTTTGAGTTTTACACCTTATTATGCTAAGTTGTTTCAAATTTTATGGGGAATCATCCAGTGCTTTTAAAAGTTGATAAGCGGGGTTCATTCCGCTTATATTTCATAAAATTATAATCCCGTACAGGAATAAAAGGTGCTGACTGCGATACAAACTAGTAAATAAGGGGCCCATTGCAGGCTAAAAAGCGATAGAAGAGGCTGTTTACGAGCCCATTACCTGATCTTCTGAGAAATTCGCCATACTTTCAGTAACAACTGTTCATTGTTGCGTCATAGGTACTTTACTCTTACGCGTTCTTTGAAGAGAGATTATACGTTTTTGATGTCTGTGTTGTTTAGCTAAAATAGTGTTCGTAAGAATTAAAATAAGTAATGAAACTAGTATTGATAGTATAGGAGTGTGTGTAAAGCCAAAAGCTAAGAAAAGAAAGTCACACGGGCAGATGGCAGACGTTGTAAAAAAAATAAAACTCGCGAGTCATTAACCGGGACTATCATGTGAGTGTAAAAGAAAGTGTTTTGAGCAAATACCAAAATAAGCTCGACAAACTATACTGCAAAATTATACTTCAATATTCTTGAATCTCATGATGTGCAAAATAGGTTTTTGAGTGGTTCGATCTCAGTTTTGCCTGATCTCAGTTCAAATACGAAGAATGAAGATTCGCACGCCATTATGACGCTGTCTACAAGTATAGGGTGCTTGCTATGATAGAGTTTCAGGTGACAGAGGTTACCGTATATAAGAAAGCTTTTATGTCGGTTCATGGTATAACTAAGAAGAAAATTGAATATGTAGTCAGTAGTCTGAAGAAAACAGGGATCGCCCCAAGTGATAAAAGGGGAAAACATGGAAACCACCACAGACTTTACGACGAAATTAAAAGTAAAGTACGCGCACACGTAAACTCATTCAAGGGACGGACTAGCCATTATAGTCTTTACGACTCAACCAAGCTGTATTTAAGAGAAGAATTAAAAATAAAAAAAACTGTACAGGATGTTTCTAGAGGACAACAAAGACGTGACAGTATCTTATGAAACATACCGGAGTATATTCTGCACAGATTTTAATATAAGTTTTGGTTATCCACGCACAGATACTTGTAGTGTATGTGATGAATATCAAATTAAAGTTATAGCATTAGACTTTGAAAAAAAAAGGTACAAATCATCCGAATCGCTTAGCATCCCTTGATCGTGATATTCATAAATTACATGTAGAAAACAAAATTCATAAACTAAAAGCAGGCACTTTCTATGACAGAAAACTACAGTCTCGAATTAACAGTAGAAATAACGCAAATTTTTCAGAATCTATCTGCATAGATTACGGAAAAAATCTTCCAGTACCTAATATTCAAACTAATGATGCCTACTATAAAAGGCAACTTTCTGAATACGTATTTAATATTCACGTACTGGCTACATCACAAAGTATCTTCTACATTTATCCAGAAATGGGGGGGAAGATAGGTAGTGATGACGTTTGTTCTCTTGTTCACCACTTCGTGTACAATATTATGCGACGAAATACAAAACACCTAAGTATCTTTTGTGACCCTTGCAGTGACCAAAACAAAAATTTCACAATGTTTCGGTTCCTTCATCATTTAATTCATGTAGAAAAAAAAATCGGTTGCCTGTAAAGTCGGTTTTACGGGCGAAGATTTTACGTGACAACGTCTTTTTCTCGGTAGAATATTTATTGATATGAATATTATTAAATTGCACAATAGGAACAAGGAATTGAATGAAAATAAGAATTGCACAAATTTTAACTATAGAAATATATTTTGTTTACTAAAACATTGTACATGTAAACTTAAACTTAACTAATTTCTATTTGAGTGATTTTGTTGAGGATAGGACGATGATAGGAGAAATATGAAATGAAAGGAAGTGTTTCTGCTGTAATGTGTCTTGAACGCCAAGAACGCTCGAGAAAGACAGAGACACAAGCACGCACCGATTCAACGCGCCTAATTCTCTAGTGCTGCGCGCGCAGCGGACCGATCATGTTTGAGTGGGAGAGAGACGCAAGGCATTCGCCGGTCCGGCGGGCCTCTCTCTCGTTCGGTGACTAATCGTAACAGACGTGAGCGGGCGTTACACTTTTTCATGAATGACTCCGAGCCACAACCTAATTTAAGACGTTGTCACGTCAAAAAGTTATAATCTGTAATGATGACATTTCCAGTAAGAGGGCACTCATACTTAGAGTGAGATAAAAATATGGGACTTATCAAATCTTCAACTAGGACAGAGGTTCCTGAAGACTGGATTATTCAGGTAGTTAAGGATTCTCGTCAAACATCGACGCCATTTGAGGTAATTAATGTTAACCATTAATTTTTTCGAAGTTGGACATCCCATCTTGATACGATATATGCCAAGAAATTAATATTTTCATCACGACCGATAAAGGAACTAATAATTACTAATTTAAACACTAACATCTACTTCCGTTCAACATACAATGGAGTGTGGAAACAGCCTCTATCGCTGGAAGAAACAAAAGACGCATAAAGAATATACTTGGTACTGAATTCATACTACCAGGATCTGCATATGAAGATGTCCTGCCAATTTCTGTAGAAAAATATAAGGACCTACAAGATTTAAAGAAGTTCTGTTCACAGAATGCGGCCGAATACTACACTAACATTAAATATTATAAGTAGTAAGTTTTTTTAAACTAATGTAACATTGTAAAATTAAACATCTCTTGCTATGTCAATAAACAGTAGAAATCTTATTTACATTAATTTCCCCACAGAAAAACCCAACTTTTGTTTAATCGTTAAGGAGACTATGCGTTTAGATAAAGTACAAAAAGGGGTACATTGCAAGAAAGAGCCCCTTGTTCCTTTGCAGATATCTGACATGATGCGTGAATGTTAACAGATCGACTATAACGAGTATATAATTAGACAAACAAAAGTAAATATTTATATTATACAGACATTCAGTAATAAGGGGATATGATTTTATAGTTGTTTATGTGTTTTAAAGAGGCCATATGTAAATTATCCCTTAAATATTGATTTACTCAAAACGAACAAAATGTCGATGAGACCCTTTTATTCCTGCACCCTTCAAATATGACAAATTCATAATATTGCACACATCGCAACAGTCTGATGATATTTTGTGTAAAAAATAATCGTAATAATTGGATAATAATATTCCCAAAAACCTCCTAGAGAACATAAACAGCTAGCTCTAAATGAACATCTTTATAAATCCATGCAGAAAGCTGTACTTTGGAATACTCCAGCATACCAAGTCACCTAGGGCTCGGTAATACGGAAAGAGTCCCATCAGAGCTCAATCCTTTTGATACCGAAGATATCTGGGATGAGTAAATTTTCCCCTTAGAGGGAGTGTAAGCTATATGGCTAAATCTGGATAATTATATAGTTTTTAAGCATGTGGAGCAGGCTTTTTATAGGAAACGAAATTCCTCTGTAGAAAATGTAAATAAATCCTACCCAAACCAAGAAGAAATTCATGAGTTATGGGGAAACCAACTTTTGTACGCCAGCTATTCATAACAACAATGCAAGATGGATTAAAGACACGACGAATAACTGTCAACACTACAAGAATATTCCTTATGAACCTACTACACTACTGAAGAAGTCTCGAACTTTGTACAATTTGGTCACATCCTGTGTAGCCCGGAGTATCTACCAACAATGTGCTCTAAATAATATCATAGAGCCTTAACAGAAAGGACGCGCTCCATGGGTTGCAAAGAACAACTTATTATCGACTCAGTCATTTCCAACTAGGCGTAGACCAAAAAAAGAAACCTTTTACTGCCTTCATTGACTACAAGAAGGCCTTTTATGCAGTGTCGCATGAATGGCTTATAGATATATATTAAAAATATATAAATTCGATGATAATGTCGTGACCTTTTTGAAGCAAATAATGGCAGAGTAAAAGACCTTCAAATACCTGGTGAAACCAATATCAAAACTGAAGATATCCCAATTAACCGGAGCCTTTTTAAGAGGGACTCGTTGTGTCCACTTTAGTTCTGTCTAGCGGTGAACTCACTCTCCCAGCTGCTGAACTCCACTGACTCAGGATTTAGCATTAAAAATAACAATACTGTTGTGGCCAAGCTTAATCATCTGTTGTATATAAATGATTTAAAATTAACGATCATAGAATAGTACGAGATAAAATAGAAACAAGCTTAAAGAAGGAGAGATATAAGATGATTAAAAAGAAGAACAAATCAAAATCATGAATGAAACCATCAGATATAGATAGTTTTTAGCAATGTAAACTCCTGGACAAAATTAACGCACCACTTTCAATAATCTAAATATTTACAATATGAACACAAAATAAAACTAAGTTACATTGAAATAATAATAAACACCTACAAATAAGTCCAACATGACTTTATCATGACCTTAATTTGCCTGATTGTTTCTTTAAAAATTTGTTTTTGTCGGAAATGCGTAACTAAGCTAGCATAACTCCAAATTTCAAAAAGAACAAAATCAGTAAAGTAACACAATAAAATGCATCTGGGTCATCACTTATACCGTATAGGCCCTCCTCTACTTCTTATGACTGCATTTATGCGTCGAAGCATGCTTGATATCAAATGTTTAACAAAAGTTTGCGGAATATTCTCCCATTCTTTAATAACGGCCTCAATGAGTTGGTTGTGATTGGCAATAGGGAGTCTACGACTTCAAATCTTTTTTTTGAGATAGTCCCATAGATGCTCTATAGGATTCATGTCCGGACTGGTAGGTGGCTACTCTAATAATGGAATATCAACATCATTTAGGTAGCCAATAACCTGTCGAGCCACATGAGGACGAGCGTTGTTTTGCAAGAATAAAAAATTAGGTCCAAGAAACGGAGCAAAAGGCATTACATGTTCTACAATAATGTTGTCTAAGTAATAATAGGCATTCATAGACTTCGTACGTATGGGGACCAACTCCGTACGAGCTTTAAAACAAATTTCCCCCCAAAACATATTAGAGCCACCACCCAAAGGTACTTTAAGAGAGATATTGCAGCTGGAAAATATTTCTCCTCGCCTTCGCCAGACACGCTCACGACCATCTGGAGCTTTTAGGCTTACTTTAGTCTCATCGGAGAAAAGTACTCGTTTCCAATCATCGATGGTCCAATTTTGATGCAATCTTGCAAAATTCAATCTCTGAACCCTGTGTTCTCTGGTAAGCAAGGGTTTTTTGGCCGGTCTTCTGTTGCTCAATTCTGCTTCATGTAAATGTCTTCTAACTGCTCGAGACGATATCGTGACATTTCGAACATCTGCTAGTTCATTTTTTAGCAAATTGCTATAGCAAGTTGTGACTCTCTTATCTCTGAGCGCACGTTGTCTCAAAAAACGATCATCAATTTGATTAGTGCAACGTTTTCGCCTTTGCCCTGGTCATCGATGGTACTACCCTGGTTTCATTATATCGCCTCAATTTGCGACTGATGCTGGAATGATGTCTTTCTAACAAACCTGCAACGTATCGAATTGAATATCCTTCATCTAGGAGAGTCGATGCTCGCACTGCCTCCTCCATCGACAAATTTCTTTGGCGGTTCATGCTTTATTTGATTGTTATGCAAATGAACTTCCAAACATGCATGTGATGAAAAATATCACAATAAAAAGCTTGTTTCTCACAATCACTTTGATTTAATCGGTACTTTTTATGAAAAGTTTAAGTCACTTTTAGTCTAAAACGAAGTTTAATACAAATTATTGTTAAAACAAGATTATTATTAGCTTACATAACAACTGTCACTGTCAAACAAGGTCCATAGGCAACTTGTCGTACAGTAAATTATCAATAAATAAAGATTATTGAGAAAAATATGAGTGGTGCGTTAATTTTGTCCAGGAGTTTATTTCCAACATACTTACTAGTCCTAAAACAGAAAATAATATAAACGACTTAAATAATAAATTAACAAATGCTTTTCTAGAAGTCTGAAAGTCAAAACAAATTCTGTCCTAGAACTCAAAAAGAAGAGAATATTATCCAAAATACCCGTCAACTAATGCAAAAAAGAAGAGAAATGAGAAACGAGACGAAAACTAAAGCAGACGAACTACAAAAATTAAATAAAGAAATATCCAAAGCTGTTAAATAAGACACTCGAAAATATAACCAAGAACAAATGGAACATACCATTGAAAACAATAGAAATATGAAAGTATTGAGAAAAAGAGTAAGAATGAGGACAAGGCAGATAATTAAGATAAAGATAGTAATGGTCACCTTACAACCAACAAAGAGGAAACCCTTAAAATAGTGAAATAGTTCTACAAATTGTACAAATTGCTGTACACAAGCCAATACAAAGCAAATAGTAGAGAAGATCAATTACCAGAAATATTAACAAGGAAAAAGGGCATTGTCAAGCAAGAATCAGAACTACTACCGAAAATCACAATAGTCGAAATAAAACTAGCCCTAAGAAAATCTAAGAATAACAAATCTCAAACAAAGATGAGGCACTTAAAAAATAAAAAAACTTTTTAACATGTGCCTTTTGGACAGTAATATACCAATGCTGAGGTAATTCTAGTGTACAAAAAAGAAGATCCCCATGAATTAGAAAACTATATATATATATATATATATATATATATATATATATATATATATATATATATATAACGAGTTTATTACAGCTGCCGCCGTTTCTCGCAACCTAGCTTCCAACGCTTGCGATCGTTCCAGTCATCTACTTGTAGACCCCTATCTTCCATTGCACCTTTTACTTCTTGTCTCCACGATCTTCTTGGTCTTCCCTTTTTCCTGCAGTTGGTGGGGATCCACTGTAACATTCTCTTTGGCCATCGTTGATCATTCATCCTTTCTACATGGCCATACCATTTCAGCCTTTTGCATTGTATACTTTCCAGGACGTCAATGTCTATGCCCATACGCTCTCTGATTTCAGTATTCCTTACTCTATCTCTTCTAGTGAGTTGACAACATCTTCTCCAATAATTCATTTCCATTGCTTTTATTTTGGATGCGTCATTTTTATTTATTACCCAACGCTCTGAACCATATGTAGCAATGCTTTCTATGATACTTTTGTATATCCTAATTTTTGTGTTTCGGGTGATGTGGTTATTCCAAAGTATACTATTCAGTTGACGTATTGCTGAATTTCCTTGACCAATTCTAGTAGCTATTTCTTTTGTATTCCGACCATTGTTTGTAATGTTTACACCGAGATATTTATAGCTATCAGTATTTTGAATTTGTTTGCTTCCTAGTTCTAAGTGCTTTCCTTCACCTCCCACTACTACGTACTCTGTTTTTTATGGATTAATTGATAAGCCCCACTTAGTATATTCTTCATCTATTTTTCGTAACATGTAGTGGATATCATCTTGATCTTCTGCAAGTATTACTTGGTCATCAGCAAAATGCAAGCTGTACAGTGTATGGTCTCCAATTTTAACACCCACAGGTTCACATTTTCTTTTCCAAATATCCAAAACCCGCTCCAAATAAATCTTAAAGAGTGTAGGTGCAATGCAGCAGCCTTGGCTAAGTCCTTTGGTCGCTTTTATCTTTTTTGTCACGTTTTGTTTAATCTTTATTACACTCGTCATATCATCGTACAACTCCCTTACAGCATTAATGTAAATCGGTGCAATATTCTTGTCTTCTAGCACCTGCCATAGCTTGGCTAATGGGACACTGTCATACGCTTTTTGAAGATCAATAAATACCATGTTTGTCTCCATGTTATGTTCCAAACGCTTTTCTATTGTTTGTTTTAGGCAGAACACATTGTCTATACAAGAACGACCAGTACGAAAGCCACTCTGATCTTCAGCGCTTCCCAGCAACCTTCAATTCGGCTTTTAATTATCTTCCCGTAGACTCTACAGATTGAGTTAGTTACACTAAGCCCTCGGTAGTTTTTACAATCTTTTCTGTCGCCTTTATTTTTATATAGATTGCTGATATATTCAGTATCAGTTCAATGGGTACTCCCCCCGGTCCTGGAGCCTTTCCATTTTTCATAGCGTTGGCGTGTTTTTTAATTTCTTCTGGTGTTATTTCAGTTTCTTCGCGGTAGGAAATATCATATTTTTGTTAGCCAATATCTTGGAATTCTGTTCGATCTTCTGTCAGCATTTGTTCATAATATTCGACCCATAATTCTGGGGCTATTAGAGTTAACCTACTGCATTCTTTTCTATCAGTTCTACTACCTCTAATTGTTTTCCAGGCTTCTTTACTTCTTGCTGTACCCATAAAATTTTCTACGTTATCGCAGGCTTTATTCCACATCTCATTTTTGTCTTTATTTACCTCTTTTTTTACTTCTTTGTTTAAGCTGTTGTACTGTTGTCGATAGTAAGGGTCCTTTTTTGCTAGCCATTTGTTATACATATTCTTCTTCTTCCCCACAAGATCTTCTAATTCTTTATTCCACCACCTATTTTTTATGCTATCCACTTCTCCAAAAGCTTCCATTGCAGCTTCGTCAAGAGCTTTCATAATTTCGTTGTACGTATTAATTGGTGAGGAGTAACAAACATCGTGCAATTTCAGATTCAACCTCATTCGATACAGAAACTGGGTAGACTCATTTTCAAAACCTTATAGATTATATCTCTTTGTTGAAATGTCTTGCAGTATCATTGAACTTTCATTTTCACTTTGTCGTTGGCTTCCTTTAAATGTAAATAGTAGTGACACTTTAAGCAAATGGTGATCAGATCCACATTCTGCTCCTCGATGGACTCTAACGTTATTAACCTTTATTGTGGAGTTTTCTTTGCATATACAGTAATCGATTATTGATTTCAAATACCTCGTTGGCTGAATCCACGTGAATTTATGAATATCCTTGTGCTGATAATATCCATTCATTATCTTTAAATTCATATGATCGCAGAAACTTATTAATCTCTCACCGTTTTTATTTATTTTTTGTTCTCCAAATGGACCGACCACTTTGCTATTTACTTTTCTTCCGGTTCTAGCATTTAAGTCACCTAGTAGAATTACTTCCTTCTTAGTTCCAATACTCTCTACCAGGTCCGTCAATTCGTCGTAAAATTTATCCTTTACCTCGTCCTTTTCATCTTCAGAAGGTGCATATGCGCCCACTACCATTATGTTACGTCCTTTTAGCTTCATCTCAACTTTTATTAGCCTTTCGTTTATTTGTTCCCAGTTCTTAATATTTTGTAACAGCCTTTTCTTTATCAATATACTTACACCTGCTGCTGCTCATCTGTCTTTTCCTACTCCACTATAGAAATGAACAAAATGTTTAAACTCGTCTGTCCCTGTTCCCTTTCTTTTTTGTTTCTGTAAGGACTGTTACATCTAATTGAAACCTCTTAATTTCTTTCAACACCTCATCAAGCTTAGTCCGAATACCTTGCACATTCCATGTTCCAAAACTCATTAACCTTTTTCGTAAGCTGGGTCGTTTTCCGTTAAGACCGTCCGGCGTTTTCTTTCTAAGATTTTTTGCAATACAGTTTTTTTTTCGTGTGATGGGGAGCAGGCCCATCGCCACAACCTCCAATCCTGGTGAACCGGGAAGATTTCTGTAGGGGCTTTCTACCCTTAGCCGAGTGGCCCCAGTTTTTGGGCGCTATTAGAAAACTACAGACCTATAAGTCTTCTTAGTCACCTATACAAACTCCTTACAAAAATAATAACGAATCGTTTTGAGAAAAAACTTGATTTCTTACTAGCCAATAGAGCAAGCGGGATTTCGTACCGGATTTGGAATGGAAATGATCACCTATAGAGCATTAAAACGGTAATAGAAAAAACTATCGAATACAATCGACCACTCGTTCTGGCTTTTGTAGATTTCCATAAAGCCTTTGACATGGTAGAATTTGACAAAATCTTGAAAGATGTACAAACATGCCGCATTAAGTACCGATATATAAGGTTAACTTACAATATATACAAGAACGCAACTATGTCGATGAAACTACATAAAAACACGGATCATAATAATATCCCAATCGGCAGAGGAGTCCGACAGGGTGATACCTTATCGCCTAAATTGTTTATCGCAGTACTAGACTATACTTGTAAAGAACTTAACTGGGAAGAGAAAGGTCTGAACATTGACGGCAGAAGATTAACAAATTTGAAATTCGCAGACGACATAGTTTTGTTCTCGGACAACCTCAAGGAGATATGTACAATGCTACATGAACTTCAGTTAGTGTCAGTGCCAGTGAGGGTCTTAAAATAAACATCTACAAAACAAAATGCATAACAAACCTAGTACCTAGCGGAAATATCAATATTGGAGACAACGAAGTAGAGCCGGTGGAAATATACATATACCTTGGACACGAAATAAAGATCACAAGAGACAACCAAACATGCGAACTACGAAGAAGAATAAATCTAGCATGGGCAGCTTATGGAAAACTCAAAGACATCTTTAAAAGTGATATACCAATTTCTTTAAAACGTAAACATTTTACCAATGTGTGTTGTCTGTGATGAATTGCCGCATTGAAATGGAACTGGGCCTGACACGTCTCCCGAATCAGTGATGAAAGGTGGACGAAGAGATTGCTTGAGTGAAGGCCGAGGTTAGAAAAAAGAAGTAGGAAGACCCCCTACTCGTTTGACGATCTCGATCTCAAGCAAATGTTAAGAAATTGGATGAAAAGAGCTCAAGATACAGCACAATGGACAAAAATTAGGGAGGCCTATGTTCAGCGGTGCACGCAAATTGTTGTACTTTACTTTAGAAAAGGTTAAATCGTTAAAAAAAATAGTAATCTACACTCATTATGTGAGTATAGAATTTCAACGAAAATATGAGTCAAAATCCATGTAAGGAAATTTTTTCATGCTAGTTTTAAAACATTCCTTTACTATCCCGGTTCCTTCCTTTACATTAATTTACCGTCGTTATTAACAAAACATAATAAGCAATGCATTTCAAAAACGATTCAACATATATTTATTGATTAAAAAGTAGAAAAAAAATTCCATAGAGGAGTTTCTGCACGAAGCGACTAATTATAATTAACTACAACATAACTTTTATCTTCACTCTGTATAAAAATACCTATTATTTTTTAATTTGAATTCTTAAGACTCTATTGTGTTACCGATTAGTAACTCCAAAAAAAGAACCAAATAAAAAATTAATAATTAAGACAAAAAGTAAATGAAATTCTGTTGGAAACCCCCGATTTAGTTGGAGTGCCAAAGAGAATTGTGATTAATAATGAATTCTCTAAAGGAGCAGCAGCGTCAATGTCGTCTTTTTGCTTTAATTTTCTTTTGTTTTCTGTTCCGAATGCCGCCAAGGAGGACACCTCTGCGACAAGAAAGAACCGAATCAGATTTAATGATTAATTTTGGTTGGAGCAGAACCGACATGACTACATAACTTTCAAAGTCAATAAATTATTAGACTTCGGTATAAAATTTTGATTAGAGTCTACTCGGAAAGAAAATTAGTGTTGCAAATCCTAACATATTCTAATGAAAACCAACTGCTCTTACAGGAAAAAGAATAGTTTTATTTATTAATATTCTGTGAACCATTGCCCATAAGTCAGCTTGAAAAGCAAACAAAAAAATTAAAAAAAAAACCATTTATGAAACTTTGGTTTTGTTTCCTTATAACGCAAGTGTTATCTAAAATTTCATGTAGAATTTAAAAATAAAATAAAAAAATATTAGGTTTTATTTAAAATAACAAAGTTGACGTCTACTTACGGTATAATAATGTTATATAATCATATAATGTTTATTAGAGGGCTTCCATCAGGAGTTACATATGTGGAACTCTAGGGGTAGTTTGCCTCCTGCATGAGGTTGATTAAGTCGAACTCACTGAATACTCATAATTACTGTAATGTTTCTCTAAGTACAATAATAGGGAGAGTACCCAGTTGGCGGATGACAACACTAGCTTCGACTGTTAACTCCTAAATCTTAATTCACCCCTTTATTTTTCGAGGTATTTAACTCACGTTAATATATTGTTAACTCGCGTTTGTTTATACATTCGTGTTTTACTAATATAATTTGTACACAATACACATTAAGCATGTTCTAGTTACACCGATATTTTCAATATCATAAACAAACAATCGCATTGAGTAATACGCAATGATTATTATTATTAAAAGGATTTTAAATTTTTAAACTGAATTGGGTTACTTAGATCTGATTTATGGATGCTTAATTAAATCCCGTTACAACGGTATAACTCAGCGTTACCTAAAACTTAAAGCTTCTTACTTTCGATTTTTAGCATAACTGTATCCGCCAATATTTTTAATCTTATTGGACCACACCCTGTATTGTGCAACGATATAGTTTGTTTTATTTCACTTTACATAAATTTCAACTTGATAAAGTATGAAGAACAAAGTTTTGTAGACTTCTGTAAAATAAAAGTGGTGTTTCAGAGCTTTTAAATTAAATAAGTAATTGGAGATGTTGGGTGTAAACCACGAAAATCGATCCATTAATCTCCCTTTGCTGTCTGATCGATACATACAGAACAAATTGGAGCAAGCAAAGCTTAATTGAAATTTAATGGAAACTGCATTCGGCAATGCAATTACCCACCTATGAATAACCAACATGGTCCAAACATCCCACGATACCGTCGAAAGAATTCCAATATCGAAAGAACTTCGGCCCGAAATCACCCACATCAAAGTGGAGTTATGAACACTTCAGTGATAAATCCTGAGCTGAGCGTAGCAAAATACTTGAAAAATAAAGTTTTTACAACTTTAATGCCACGTTAGCAAATTACTTTTTGAGGTAGTAGCAGACAAGGTAAATTTGGTGAAAATGTGCATTAACTTAGATAAACAAAGATGGGGTAGGTTGGTGAAAACTCCGTATAATTAATCAAATTATTTAATCTACAAGTGGCGAGAAAATTATAAAGAAGTAATTGATAAAGTTAAATAAAAACAACATTTTATAAAAAGCTGTTTACCTAATTTTTACAAAAAAGTTTAACCAGAACCAATCTTAATAGAGACGAATAATTTTATGTAAACTTAAAATTTACTAATCATTTTTTACAAAAAGTATTACACTTATACATTGAGTTTTGACAACATTGACAATAGTTAGGTTGTAATTAACATTTAAATTAATTAACATTAACATTCAACCCTTTTGATATAGACTTCATTTAAGCACATTATTATACCAATATGGTCACTTGAACATTGTACCATGAAGATCATCAAAAATAAGTTTTGTCAAAAAACATTAATTCACTTATATTACTAAATAAACAATCTAAACTTAAATAAAATGTATGTAGAATTTAATCCAATTTGATTCACAGAATGAAAGCAAAAGTTTTTTAAAAAATACTTTGACGTGTTCATCCGCGAAAAAACAAAAATATGACCGATCAAAATTCTCCGTTATTTAGATTTTTAGTTTTTATCCAAAGCTTTCCAGGGGGAAGTATGTGCACAACTGATTTCTAACTTTTCTTCTTCTTCTTGTAGTGCCTATCTACTTCGGATGTTGGCGACTGGCATGGCAATCTGTATTTTGCAAACTGCTGCTCTGAAAAGATTTGTGGTTGTTGTGTTCATTACGTCCTGAAGGACTTCATAACTGATATCTGATGTTATTAATATATTCTCCTTTAATTCGAATTCCAACTTCAACATCTTCTACGGCTTTTTGAAAGATTTCCTCAGATGTTAAACAGCAAGGGTGATAGTATACATCCCTGTCGGACCCCACGTTTGATTTTGATATCATCGGATTCTTCTGCCTCTGTACGGATAGACGATGTCTGATTCCAGTAAAGATTGCTAATAATTCTTAGATCACAGGTGTGTATTCCAATATTGGTTAATATCTCCATCAGCTTGTCGTGTTTTACAGTATCTAACGCTTTACAGTAATCAATCAAGCATGTATAAATCTCGCAATTCACATATCTACATCGTCTTTACACTGCATTACAAAAACCAAACTGTGTACGGCTGATTTTTTCTTCGCATAGTCTACATATCCTTTGATGTATGATTTTTAAAAATGTCGCTCATTAAGCTTATGTTTCGGAAATCATTGCAGGATACGGATTTTGTTTTCTTTGGTAAAGCAATAAACGGGGTTCAAAGGTTGAAGCGCAATATAAGATGCTGTTTTCAGTTAGCATTCTCTAGCCTCTCCTACTCAATCCCTATCCTTACCTCCACGAAGTGCGGCTTGGGCTGCACGGGTGAACCCTGGAAAACCTGAGCAACCTTGCTGGAGATTGGGTAACCTACCCCAATGGAAGGCAGGGTCAGGGCTGACGGGGAAGGAAAAAATGGTCCTCCGAAAAGGGGGTTGATGAGCAAGGTTAGCACCCTACTTACTGTCAAAAAAATCAATGCTCAGAGAACCGAACAGAAGCCTCGAAATTGGAAGGATATACAGATGACGAACCACGCAAGAAAAAGAACAAAGAGACCAAATTATCTACGAATTGGCACTTGGAACATCGCATCGTGGAACAAACAGGAACAGGAAGTTGTGCAGGAATTGGAGCACCATAAAATTGATATATGTGTCCTAAACCAAACAAAAAAAGAAAGGGAAGGGAAGTGCCAATAGAAACAAATTTATATTCCTGTACAGCGTAGTAGATAAAAGCAAACGAGCTCAGGCAGGAGTAGGCCTCTTAATGCATAATAAATATAGTAACAATATTCAAGAAATAAGATACATAAACGAACACATGATGCTGGTTTGCCTTAAACTTCACCAGACGATACTTAATATTATACCTGTATATGCACCGGATAACAGCAAACACAAGGAAGACAAAGATGCTTTTTATGGACAGCTCCAAGAACTACTGGACACCACAATAGCCGGTAGTAAAACAATAATTCTCGGAGACCTAAACACCAGAGTAGGCAATATAACTAGTGACTCGAGTTACACAAAGATTTAACGAAGAAACGCTCAACGACAACGGAGAAAGACTTCTAGAACTTTGTTTAATGAATAACCTCCGAATTAACAACACATACTTTGACCACCCAATACAACATAAGATCACCTGGTCAGATACAAGAGGACGTAACTCTATGATTGACTACATTATAACAAATAGACAAATACACCCCAAGAATATAATAGATGTGCGCACTCTATCTTCCGCCAATGTAGGATCCGACGATGACCTGGTACTAGGAAAAATAAATATAGCAATCATCACACAAGGCAAGCGAAATACAAAAGTAGAAGAAAAGTTAAACATAGAAAGCTTAGAAGAAGAAGGGACACAAAACTTGTATAAAAACAGACTAACAGAAAAGCTAAACAGCCATAGCCTAGAGACTATAAAGAATATAGAAGAAACCTGGAAAATTATTTAAAAATGTATCCTACAAGCAGCGGAAGAAGCTTTAGGTAAAAGAAAAGTTAACAGAAATAAACAGGAATACAAAACACCATAGTACGACGAAAGGGTAAAAGCACTAGCAAATGAAAAGAAACAAGCTTTCCTAACATACAAAGGAGTGAAGACACCGGAGGCACGAGAAGACTACGTAAGAATCAGGAATAGAGTAAACCAAGAAATAGATAACATCAAAAAAGAACACTGGGAAAAATTTACCAAAGATATGGAATACGACCTCTATAGATCCCAGAAAAAGGTGTGGAAGATGATAAGGAGACAAAAAACAAAAATAAATTAATTTGTACGCATAGATAACATTACTGAGGAACAATGAACTGAGCATTTCACGAAATTATATGGAAAAGGAGAAGAAGAGAACAGAGAAATAATCATTAACGAAACTCACGATAGAGTACTAATATCAGAAGAAGAGATACAAGAACGAATAAAAAAATTAAAAAACAGAAAAGCACCTGGTCCTGATAAGATAAACAATGAACTGCTAAAATATGGAGGAACAACACTACGCAAATGGCTCCTAAAATTATTCGTCGATATAATAAATACCGGAGTAGTACCAGCGGAATGGAAGGAAAGTCTCCTGCTACCGATACTTAAAAAGGGAGACTCGAGAAATTCTGAAAATTATAGAGGCATTGGTCTGATTAATAGTACATTAAAATTGTTAACGGCAGTCATAAAAGATAAAATCGAGGAAAAAGCGAACATGGCAGATGAACAACAAGGCTTCTGGAAGAACCGCAGCACAATAGACGCAATTTTTATTATCAGACAAATAATAGAGAAGTCTATTGAATATGGAAAACCAGCATACATGTGCTTTGTAGATTTAAAAAGTGCTTTTGACAGGGTGAAGCGATATGACATCTTAAATTTATTACAAGCTGAACAAATAGACCATCAGATAATAAGGACAGTTAATGAAATTAACAAGAACAACAAGACCAGAGTTATAATGCCAACAGGGGAAACAGAATGTATAGAACTAAAAGGAGGAATCCGCCAAAGAGACTCGCTTAGCCCATTGTTATTCAATATGGTGATGATTCACGAAGTAAGAAAACGACACGGATACCACATGGGAGCGCATAAAATCACGATACTATGCTATGCCGATAATGCAGTACTAATTGCTAATAACGAAGATAACCTACAAAGGCATCTCTACACCTTCAATATGACAGCAAACAAACTTAATATGAAAATATCAGTAGAAAAAACTAAATGTATAGTGATCAGTAAAGAGCGCGTAAATGCAAACTAGAAATAGACGGCAAAATTGTAGAACAAGTAATGAAATTCAATTACCTAAGAGTAGAGATAACTAGTGATAGAGATATAAGAACAGAGACCACAAGTTAAGCATCAAAAGTGGCAAGAGTAAGTGGTTGCCTACGAGAAACCATATGGAGAAACAAATATCTGACCAAGGAAAGCAAAATGAAAGTAAACAAGACAACAGTAAGACCAATCATAACATATGCAGCGGAGACAAAGACCGATACAAGAAAGACGAAACAACAAATCAACAATATCGAAATGAAAGTATTAAGATCAATAGCGGGCATATCATTAAGAGATAGACAAACCAACAGAAGTATACGCGAACAATGCAAAATTCAAAATATTAACAAGTGGATAAAAACAAGAAATAAAAACTGGAACGAACATGTAAACCGAATGGGACCAGATAGATTAGCGAACATCTGTAAAAACAACAAGCCGTATAGCAGAAGACCCGTTGGAAGGCCGCCAAAAAGGTGGAAAGATAATGTACAGTCAACAACGACTGAAACAGAATAAGAGGCAGACAAACAGGAGTAATCCTAGTCGCGCGAAGAAGAAGAAGAAGAAGCAATAAACGGTGACTTTAGCAATGATCTTGGTACTACTTCGTTTAAATATATGCCATCGAATATTTTTGTTAGCCGTTGAATACCGTCGGTGTTAAAAAGCTTCACGAGTTCAGCATATTCATTGTCAGGTACAGGAGCTTTGCCATCTTGTAATTGTGATATTGCTTTTTTCATTTCATCTGATGTGATTGCTAACTGGTCATTACATATGAAGGACGGAGGTTGTTCGGACCTATTATCATCAAAAAGTTCTTCTATGTATTTGGTCCATAGGCAAATTTCTTGATTTTTATCTGTGATGATGTTCCCTTGTTGATCTTGCAGATTGCTAGCTGAGTTGGATTTTTGAAGACCAGCTGCATGTTTTCCCTTTTTAAGCATATTAAATGTATCGTGTATTTTTCTAACAATTCTAACTCTTCGCAATGTGTTTTTAACCAATTTTCTTTGGCCTTTCGTATTTCGGTTCTTATTTGTCTCTGAATATATTTGTACATTCTTTTGTTATTCTTTGATTTTCTTCTTTCTTACATGAATTGCAGTATATTGTCATTCATCCAACTTTTCCTCTTCTCTTTATTTTTTATTAGATATTTTTCTCTGATCTTGTTAAAGGTTTCACATATATTCTGGAGTGATTCTTCTGGATCATAGGTTTGCTACATGTTACTTACTTAGCTTATCAGAAAGTATTTATGCTAACCTTTACTGTGAAGATTATATCTGAGGGGTATAAGTGAAGAAGTTTGATAAAGGGAATATGGAGGCCGATGTTAAGTAGGTTCTGTAACCGTCCGCCATGCTAGACTTGCTCGAAATATTTCTAAATATCGAGGAAAATGATAAGTTATAGGAGTTATAGGACTAACGTTTTTGAAAGACAAATTGGAATGAAGGGATGTTATTTTTAGTGGTAAAATCTGGTAGCCTCTCCTTCACGGTTCTCTTAAAGATTTTACTAGGGAAATTTAGAAAAGAAATGTTCGTGTACAAGTTGAAATCGGTCTGGATTTGGCGCTTTTTAGGAAACGAAGTTTCTGGGAATATTGGCAGGATCTGGTAAGTTGGCACTGCCAATTTAGCAGAAATACTCCACATTTAGTTGATCCATTCCTTAGAATATCGGAAATGAGAGAATACCAAAGAGTTTAACAAGCATGAGCCAACCAAAAAACCCCTTTAAAAGACTACAAGAAAAATGCAGTCGACGACATAAATACGATTTAAGACTTAATACAGACAATAATACTGCTCTCATAAGCTAAAAGCCCTAACTCCAACATTTTTGTAAATGTCTTTTATGGGTATTTATGAATCGGCGTGTAAAAATACACCTATAAATGTCGTTAAAAAGTCTTAAATTCATCAAAATGACGAGTTTTGTGAAATATATATTGGCCCCAAATCCAGTTGGTGTCATTTTTGTTAAAAGAAAGCCCTTTGTAGCGAAAAGGACCTAAAAGTACCCCAAATCCACAAACATTTGCATTTAGGGCCTTTTTTCTTCAAATTACGCCTATGAATATGGAATTAAGGCCGTCTTCTGTGAAATACCGCGGAATAGTTTTTGGAGTTAGGGTATTCTTTCATCAAATGTTATGGCGTGACTGGCTGTTTTGACGTGGCTTTTGCCAGTTTCATTGTCATTAATTGTTTGACGTTGACGAGTACTACTTCTTTCGTTTGTGGATTTAATTTTGTTTAATTGTAATTTTAAGATCCCGTTTTCCCAAGAAGATATAATATCCAATGAAATGAAAAAGACAGTCAAGATTTGATTTCACGTACAAAGTGTCTATGTATCTGTTTATACGTATTTCGACCTAATAGGGCTCATCAGAAGAGATATTCATAGGCGTTCTCAACGTGAAAAATAAATCTTTTCTGTCTTTAAGAAGCAACACTAAAATGGCTTCGATATGGACGCAATAGCGACATCTGATAATAAATCCGTAAAATAGTTTCAAAACACAATTCAGATCAGATTCAGATATAATATCCATTTTATTTTCCGCATAATTTAATCAGGTAAGTTCATTCATATGACGTATTTAAAATATTCAGTTATCAGTAAAGTTGTACCTGAGTTAACCTCAAAATGTAATAGTCTAGGTTCTTGAATCTAATTTTGATTGACCAACATTGTTTCTGAACTAATATTACCAATTTGGACACAGAACAATGAAATGAAACAGAAAATAAAACTTCTAAAATTACAGTTAAAAAAGAGTGGGAAAAACTAACTTTTTAAAATAATTTATTAAATGAACGTTACACAAACACTAGGATATTTTAACAGAAATTAAAGTTGCGTTTCTATTTCTCACGATTTAATAGAATTAGATTATCTTCCTGTCAGTTTGGATTAGAATTTTTAAAGAATTTGTTTATCTTTTTGTATATTCTTACAGCGTCTAGTTTTTGTATTAGTAACAAAAATTATAACATAGATCCAATTATTTGTTTTGAGCTAGTCAGTTCATCTTTTGCATAAGATCTAACGATTTTTTATGTATTTTAGGTGGGCGGTTTAATAAGAATTTTGACACTTTAAAACGTTGAAGCAATGATACCTAGACGTAATTTATCAAGAAGAGCTTTAATGCTATCGATGTTGTCTGAACAAAATCAACAACTCAATGATGTTCTCAATAAGACTGAATCCAAGTTAAAAAAAGATCCGCAACCAATAACAGATGATAGTGCAACTTCCTTAACTATAGAGGCCTAATTTGAAACCGAAATAATACCTGCTTATCCAGTGATTGAAGAAGATATTGACTCCCTAAATTTTCTGCAACCTGCGAAACTTTTAAATAATCCAGATCAGAATTCTTCAAAATGTAATGTAAGCAGTTAGATTTAGAACAAGACCCAGATAGAGAAAATGATGGTATTACAAAAAGTGGAACTAGAAGGATACGAAAGAAAACAAGTACAACTTTAAAAGAAAAAGTACAAAACAGAATAAAGAAGTTAAAAGAAGATCATCCCACGCGCGATTCTTGTGGTGATAAATGTCGCTACACATGTATAAAATTGTCGGAAGAGTGGCGACAGCAATGTAACGCCGAATTTTGCAACAAAAATATCACCGAACGACGAGACTTTATCGTCTTATGCACCACTGCGCTCCCGGTAAAAAGACATCGAGGTATATCGCAAACCAAACACAATTCATTTTGATATTTTTTTAATGACCAAAAAGGCGAAAGAGTCAGGGTATGTAAAATATTTTTTTTAACGACTCTTGGATTTTCTAAAGAAAATAACTCAGTTATTTATAATCCACAAGGAAACTAAGTTCCTGTAGCTGGCTGTATACCATGTATCACAAAAAATTTAATTAAAAATCCTCTATAAAAGGTATATAAATTAAAAACCCAAACGGGCTATGTCATGAAGACAAAACGTTTTCGGAAACCATGTTCCATCATCAGTGTCTAGGTGTACATGTTTTGAGCCACTAAATATCAGGGTAAAAACCCGTTAAAATTTATCTAATAGAATTTGGTTTACATTATTTGGTATTATATTTTAAGATGTTAGAGTTGCCAGTGGATATGGTAACATGGCGACGTATGGACTCCACATGAAGTTGCTGGTCCTGAGAAGAAGTGTCCACGAGGACTTGATGATAGCAACTTTTTTATATACCTTTTATAAAGGATTTTTAATTAAATTTTTTTCAGTTATTTATGATACTCTAACATCTGGTGACAAAAATACAATGACAGGTACGGCGTCAGGTGTAACCGACAAAAGGGGAAAGCATTCTAATCATAAGAAAATTGACAGAAGCGTCATTAGCAATCATATAGAGAGTTACAACCCAAGTATTGCTCATTACAAAAGAGAACATACACCAAATCGCCGATATCTTTCAAATAATGTGACCATTCAAAGGATGTATGATGACTTTAGACGAAGTGAAAACTTTTGTGACTGTTATTACGATTTATACAGAAAAGTTGTTAATGAACTCAATATATCATTCAAGAAACTCGGTCATGAAGAATGTGGCATGTGCTTCAAGTTTAAAGAACATAATAAAGACCACAGTCAGGAAAACTTATCAGATTGTTTGGTTTGTGTCTGTTGGAGGAGCCATATTGCAAAAGCTACAGAATCAATACAATTATATAAAGAGCATACAAAACTACAGTCTTCCAATGACACCATTTTCTTTTGTGCTGATCTTCAAAAAGTCATCATGTTGCCACGCATGGATTCCTCTAAAGAAGTCGTATTTACTCGAAGAATGGTAGTATTTAATGAAGTTTTGTACCTATTGGTACTAAACGTAAGACCAAACCTCTCGCGGTATTGTGGCATAAGGCAATAAGTGGAAGAAAAAAGGAAGACATCCTAAATGCCTTTTACTTGTTTTTTTACCATTTTAAGGATGTAAAACATATTTGTATTTGGCTGGACAATTGTTCAGCTCAAAATAAAAACTGGACTTTCTTTACCTTTTGGTGTACATTGTTAATTATTGCCCGGAGATTTCTGTCGACGCCATTGATATTTTTTATTTCGAACTAGGTCACACTTTTATCGCTGCTGGCTCCTTTCACCATCAGGTAGAATTAGCTATGAAACATAGTGGAAAAATGTACGATTTCCAAGATTTTGTTAAGTGTGTTCAGGAAGCAAACTTAAGAAAAGTGGAAACAAAGGAGCTTAGTGGTGGAGTATTTTTTTGGAAAGACTACACTTTCAAGCCAAAACTTAGACATCGTGGTAACGATAGCGTTCCGTATCTTACAGACACTGTAAAAATAATGGCTAAGCGAGGCAATACAAATCTATTATATTCCACTGATTACCAAGAATCTAATACCAAAATACCAAATTTCTTACAAGCTAAATATATCAAGAACTTTCCAATGCCTGAGAAAACTAAAGGAGTAAGAGAATCTAATAAAGCTAAGAAAAAAGAAATAGTTGAACAATTGTGCCCTCTTATGTCAACTAATCGCCGTGGATTTTGGTTAACCATTTAAAAGTCAGAGGAGCCAGATTTATTAAACACTGACTGACGCTGAATTAGTCATAAAACCAATTTTTTTCTTATGTTACTTAGTTTTAAATTATTTCATAACTTTAAATTTTAATATATATAGTCATTTTTAGATATTACACAGTTCTTAAAAACATAAGTTGTATTTTCAATAAACCTTTTATGTTCAGTATGTAAAAAATTAGTTAATTTTTAAAGTAAAAAGCTTTAATTGCCTATACGAGGGAGTTAGGGCTTCTTAGAATCTGATATGTCAGCATCCAACTTTAAAATAAAAAGCCCTAAATCCATTTTTCTGCTTAAAAATTTAAATATTCTTGTGTTAAAGTTAAAACCATAATTTTAACATTAACACAAAACCATTTACACATTATATTCATTTAAAAATATCAAAACTGTGATGCTGGAGAAAAAATTGGTTTTCCTTATTTTCTGTATAATTTTGTTATTTGGAGATAGGGCTTTTTAGCTTATGAGGGCAGAATAAGCGTAATGTCTAAGTGTTAACATAATATGAATTTTAAAGATAAGAAAATTTCAAAAATACATCATATTTTTATATTAGAGCTTTCAAAACGGCAAATACTGCTTCACATATTCTGTGCTATTATGATTCCTGAGATCCTTTACCTACCCTTCGCAGAAAACCCTGTATATAATATGCAATTAAGACTAACAAATATTTGGAGTTTGTTATTCGAATCTCCTTCTTTGATATGTAACTTTAGAACTACACACTTGTTCCTCGGGGACAATACATCCAGAGCTTACCTATTACATGTGGTTTAATCAGGTTAGTTTTGTTTATTACGACCAGTAGAGAGCAAATAGCTATTTACTTGATTAAATTTAAGCCAGGTAGTAGACACCCCTAACTAAGGAGACATATGTTACGTTCGTCTTCATGTTAATGAGCTTACAAGTCCGCATACAAATATCCGTTATGCGGTTAGATGTAAGGAGCATCACAGTGCCGCATCCTTCTTATGGATGTTTTGAAAATTTAAACCCATCACGTTCGTTTACTTAGGAAGGACATCTCATTAGATAAATAGATTATTTTCATTCATATTCGTATGAAAATCGTACAAATATGTTTTTAACTCTTTAACGCTTAGTGGCTACATTTTTAGCCACTAAAAATGCTCTGAATGCTCATATGATTTTTTAATAATAACATTTTCCTCAACAACATTTACAAATCACGATGTAGGCACGTGGAGTAAATGTAGCTAAAAATGTGGACTTCAAACGTTTAAGCATAATGTCATTGCTAATAGAATACATTTTCGGGCAATTATTATCAAAGTCGATTTCAACCTACCATACCTATAAGTAGCCACCCAACATGGGTGGCTACTTATTTAGCCACTAAACATTCCGCTATTAAAAAACAGTATGAGCGTTAAAGGGTTAAATGACGTCAATGGGAAAAACGTAATCAAAAAGTGATGATATAAATATGTCAGGTAAATCACTATTATTCTAAAACGAATCTAATTAGGTAGTTTAAAATTTTAAAAACCTAAATTTTTCGATGCATAATACTAAATTATATTAATTAATCACAAAATTATAATAATAATCTTTATTTACTTCAGAAAATGAAACGATAATAGTACTCTTAACAGTTCAGTATATATAAATATATTCAAATATATACAGGGTAGCGAAAAAGTATGGAAACACGGAAATTTCTCTAAAATTAATTGTTTTGTATAAAACTTATAGGTCGCTAGTTAAATGAATTTAGAGATAATAATGAGGAAAAAATGGAATATTTTGACTAAATAAATTAGTGAAAAATAGCAAATACAACTGTGAACAAATTACGAAATTAACTGGTCTCAACCCATACTGTTGTCTGTACAAAGAATATAGACTCACCAAAAATTGGTCGCGGTGCGTCACGACGCCAGCCGAGGCACAGAAGGGAGGACGCCCCGTGTTACTGTATCCAGATTGTATACCACTAAATCACTATATTGTATTGCCATTTTGATTGGCGATAAGTTAAGTTAATTGTCACGGTAATACGATACTTGTGTGTATTGGCGACACAAAAATAACAAAAGAAGTCAAATTCTCCGTACTTAAAACATAATAAATGAGATAGCCAGTTTAACAATTCGATTTTACAAAATAACAGGAAGCAATATATTTTAACGAAGTCGTTAGAATACCTTTAATTAGATCACATTATAGTACAGCAAAAGAAAAATATTAAATGTAAAACATGAAAATAAATACCACATACTTTCCCAAACATTCTCCCGCACGAATGTTTTTAAGCACAGCTGAAAGTATAAGAGTAAAGAATAGACATGAAAAGATCGATATACTAATAAAGAATTAAGTAAGAATAAAATATGGATTGACAAATAAGCAGCGGTCATAATTTGACCACAGAACATTGTTGGATGCCATCTGAAGCCGTGCGCAGATTAACAACGCGTACAATGCCCTCAATTAGAAAAGAATAGTGTTGAATCAGTAGAATTTTTCAATTTACTAAACTAGAAAGACTGTCAAACACAATACCGTTGGCCCTTTTTCCTATAAGAATTCCGTGGGATGCAAAAAAACAAGAAGAAGAACAGCGTCGAAATCTCGGCGTGGTGTCACATTTTAGAAGAAAGTCTTCAATGACAGCCGGGAAGTAATGATATTTTGACGAGCTCCACGGTAGGAAAATGCCAGTGGTGAAAATTGTAACAATTGTGCCGGCGATAAAACACGACTAACACAATCAGAGAGGTGTTGATTAGAAGGCATATAATGCCGATTAGAGTGTGGTATCAGTTCTTGTATGTGTTTGATGAGATTGACAATTTATGGGTAGAAAAATTAGCTCAAGGGAGTGCAATCGTCGAGTCAGATCAAATATCGGAAGATCGGAAGGAGAACCTTTTGACAAAGGTGACTAGATCAGCCAGCAATATGGCTGCCAAGAGTTCCAATCTTGTCGAGACAGAGCGAACATGAAAATTGGACGAGACTCGTTGACAAAGGTGACTAGTTCAGTCAGTAGTATAGCTGCCAAGAGCTCCGATCTTGCGATAGATGTTCCTGTATAGAAATAACACCAGAAATGTAATACATACAAGTACAGAGGTCAGATGTATCTGTTCATATGTTTCATCATCCCAGGATACATTGAAGTACCACAACGGTTGTAGAAGACGTTTGACTAGCAAAAAGACATGGAAAAAGAATAAAAATAAGAGGAAAGCAACCAAAATACGACTGATTTACAAACGAATAGCCCGCTTTGTACAAGGTTTGTCAAAGGGCCGAGAAGAATAAGAACAGAAGTCAGTCGTAGGATTCCATTTTAGGCCCAGTACCGTAAAAATTAAAGGTTCCTCTTTGTCAACGAACAACATGTCAAAATGTCTAAGCCAAGCCTTGAAAATAAATGAAGATGGTTGCTGACGTTGTCGATTTGTCTAGCGAAAAACCATCGAGCTTTAAAAGCTAAGCGAGTGCTCACTGCAGAAGATAAGTAGATCAAAGAAAATCACCTGTAGCGTGATTCTGACGTAAGTCCGTCGAGATGGTTGCTGGCCCATTGTCTAGCGGAAAACCATCGAGCTTTAAAAGCTAAGCGAGTTTTCACTGCAGAAGGTGAGTCGATCAAAGAGAATCACTTGTAGCGTGATTCTGACGTAAGTCCGTCGAGATAGCTGCTGGCCCATTGCCTAGCGGAAAACCATCGAGCCTTAAAAGCTAAGCGATACTCTTGTAGAGTTTTTAAGAGAAATAAAACGAAGAAGTACCGTAAGTAACGATACGTAGTAAAAACTCTTGGAGGTTTAAAAAGTCCGATCTCCAGAGAACCCCTTTTATAGTTCCAAAATTCCTTATTTACTTTAATTTGTCGATACGTTTGCTTTATATCGCAAATAAAACAACAACGAAGATATCAAAAATTAAGTAAAGAACGAGATGCCCTTTTAGGACCAGTATCAAAAGCGTCGATTAGCGACACACCTCGAACGTCATATAGATTGGCGTCGAAGTTAGTAAAAATTTTGGATAAAAAAAAAGCGAAATAAAAATTTTGTTTTTTGAAAACTGTGTGAGAGTTATAAGAAATAGTCGATTTAAATCGACCATGAATGCAACATATGTCTCTTTGAGATTCGGGAGCCACCGAAGCGATTCTCTACCACACAAAACAAAGATATGCATAAGAATAACAAATAAGTAGCAAAGATAAACAAGAGAAAAAGATAAATAAAGAGGATTGGGTTGTAAAAACGATGGTAAACAAAAAATCGACCTTGTTGAGACAAAACTAACAGATGCCTACTCTTTTCTATGTATGTATCTATGTTTGTATACATAGAAGTAACGAAAGATGTGAAATAAAATATAGAATAAGTCGTAGAGACTTGCTCTTATAAAACATAATTGAAAATGATTTCTAAGGCCACAGGATGATTTGGTTCGCCAAGAATTTTGACCAGAATTTACGAAACGAAGAATCAGTCCAACACATATGAGTATGTCTATAAGATCTGATTACTAAAATGCGTGATTTGGTAGATCAGTGAAATAAAATTAGCTGTGGAGCCGGTATCTAGTAGGATAGGAATTCTAAGAAAGATGCGAAAACATATTTGATATGTATCCACTATGTGGAGAGAAATAGACGAGGACATTAAATGTGTTTGTGTAGAATATTAGAAATGTTAGTATTTGAAGAAGTGGTTGTCTAAAGGAACAAGATAAATTTGACGGTTGGTTAACAAACAAAGAAAAACGCGAGGCCGTGTTTCGCAAGCCGTGCATTCGTCGCTCCGAATGAGGTGAAATCAGGCCGCGTACACAAGAATTATGTGGATTAACCAACGAGAAAAGTTCTTGAAGCTGTGTAGTCACAAAAAAATACGAACATTTATAATAAATGATGAGAACCAGAACACAAGACATGAAATAGACGAGGGCATTAAATGTGGTTGTGTAGCAAATTAGAAATGTTGGTATTTGAAGAAGTGATTGTCTAAAGGAACAAGATAAATTTGACGGTTGGTTAACAAACGAAGCAAAACGCGAGGCCGTGATTCGCAAACCGTACCGTAGATAGTAGTTAACAACATCAGATATGCAGATGATACAGTAATAATAGCCGATAGTTTACAAGACCTGGAAAGACTCATAAGTAAAATAGTAATGTGTAGTAGGGAGTACGGACTCTCGCTCAATATCAAAAAGACGAAGTTTATGAAAATTTGTAAAAACAACCATAATACTAATGAAATCTTGATAGTAGAGGGCCAGCAGATCGAAAGAGTAAAAAAGTACACTTACCTAGGAACACATAACAGAAAATAATGACTACACTGCAGAAATCAAATTCAGAATCGAAAAAGCACGTTCTAATTTTATGAAAATGAAAAAGGTCCTATGTGGCAAAGACTTAACATTAGCTCTTAAAGTACGCCTAACAAAATGTTACGTATGTAGTGTACTATACTATGGAGTGGAATTATGGACGTTAAATCTAGACACAATGAGACGACTTAACGCCTTTGAAATGTGGACCTATAGAAGAATTATGAGAGTTTCCTGGGTAGATAGAGTTACGAACAATGAAGTACTGAGAAGAATAGGTAAAGAGAAGGAAGTTGAAGTTACAATTAAAGAAATAAAGCTACAGTATCTCGGACATGTGATGCGGGGCGAGAAGTATGGCATCATGCGACTCATAATGCAAGGAAAGATAGATGGCAGAAGAAGCATCGGAAGAAGACGAATTTCATGGCTTAAGAACCTAAGAGAATGGTTTGGATGCAGCTCAAAACAACTATTTAGAGCTACTGCCTCAAAAATAAAAATAGCTATGATGATTCCTAACCTCCGTAGCGAAGATGGCACCTGAAGAAGAAGATAATTGAAGAAAAGTTTTCTTGTTTACTCTTACTTCCCCTAGTATATTGAGTAACAGTATATCAGTTTGCCATACAAGTATATTTTTGCATTTATTTTAGTTGTAAAGCATGGGCAAATTTTTCTTTTTAATTTTGTTTTTTTTTATTTTCAATAAATATGTAACCTAATCATTTATTAGTCCCTTCCAAATTACCTATTGCTTAATTTTCATTAATTTAAGACGTACTTACACCTGAGAGAAGCTAGTTGAAGCCTTAATAATTAAATTGGCAAATCAAGATGCCACAAAAAATATTATTTTAAGAAATATCAATTTTAGATTTCTAAATTTCATTTTACCAATAAACAGATTATAAGGATGTAAATTTAAAAAAAAAAAATATGTTTCTGGAAATAATCTTCATAGTTATTTATACACTGAGTAGTTGAAAATGAATATTGTGATATATAAAGCAACGTTTAGATCCACTTTAATTAAAACCCAGCTTAGGCGACAAAGTGGCCTTCAAAGTTGACAAGTGATCGTCAAGTACAAGCCAATTAAGTCAATTATGTTATTCCGTTGTTTCAGGTGAGTGTGTCTGACGCCCACAACGTGACTCTAATGTCGGTGGGACGAAACATTTCGGGTTTGTTTCAATGCGAAGTGTCTGCTGACGCGCCTCTGTTCCACACCCAAATCATGTCTGCGCCGATGACAGTCGCAGGTAAGTTGAACCCTAATTAAGCATGTTACAGGAACACGCACCATCAGATTATACATATTCCTGCCGTATGTAACAGTTGGAACAGTTCATTTCAAATGCAAAAACTAATTGGTAGGGATCACGATGATAACGTCTGTTTTCGTTAGAAGTGTATTTTTTGTGTTTATATTTTCGTGCAGTAAAGTTTCACTAGATGTTTATAACTTTTAATTCATTTATTATTACTGAGATATATTACAAAATTTCAATAAAAAACATGTGAAGTTGTAAGCAATTCTCTTTTCAAAAAAATTTAAATCAATGTTTTGGTATGAATTTTATGGTTTAACCAATATACATTGTTTTTATTATAAATCCCTGATAGACGTTTACTAATAATACAATTTTACCAACATTAATAAATAAGCAATTTTTCTTTACCTCAACACGTTCACTGCCACATTGGTCCTATAGGACCAACACTGATGCTTTCACAGCAGGACACATGGATCCGATGGAGACAACATATATTATTTTGCCTTATTACACTATGTTGATCCCATGGGGTCAACACATATTTTAATAGCTGCTGGAGCTGTTGGTGCATATTGAACTATATTTCCGCAGTCGGGAAATGAAGCAACATGGCATAAAAGCTATATGCCGCCAATTGAATTTCTTAGATTTTACCCATAATAAAAACGTAGTAACTATTGAAACATAATCCCTTGAAAATGGAATCCTCAATGTCAACAATGATGAGTTATTCTTTTATGAAGAAAAAGAAAATAAACCTGCACAAAAAAAATGTAAGTTTATAAAAGCAAGTCCCTAACTGTTCCAGTTCAGGGAAATCCCTAAAAGGTCTGTAATAACTTATACACAAGACACAACACAGCACAGCAGCTTCCGATGATCATCTTCTTCTTATGCAGGTACCGTCTTCGGTCGAAGTACCCACGCCTTCGACGACTTTGTCCTCCTCTATACCATCAGGAACTCATAATCATTTGCCAGTCGGTTTTCTTCGTAGGGGGTATGCCTGCGCCTACGCGGCTACTCCGGGGGCCTCAGTAGCTTCTCGGACTGGTGGCTTCTGGAGCTTCTCGTTTGCCGAAACCTCCGGCACAGGACAGTGTCGGGATCTGCAGAACAGGTCGGCGATTACGTTAACTGCTTGTGTGGAGCTTGTAGGAGCTCAGTAGGAGCCTGAGTCGCAGACTCGATTTGTATGTTAGACGACATATCACCAAAAGGGCAGGAAGGGCCTGAAATACTACGGCCACTTATCAATTCTCACGGTGCCTTACAGAGGGATTTCGACCAGCCAATTCGAAGTGCCCTCTGAGTGGATCAGAAGTAATCCAACAAAGATGGATTACCGATATTTCTTACATGGGTAATGGAATAAAAAAAAACACATTTTTGAAGGTGAAAGAAGATTCCAGCCACAAGTCTAGGTTCGTAGAACGGGAGCAGAGCCCCGGCAAAGGTCTCCTAGGGTATAGGAGACCCTGTATGGGAGCCGGAGTAATAACTATCCTGTGACTTGAAAATATTTATACATTTCCTTTTATGGTACATGTTTTAAAGCGTGACGATGCGCATTGGAATACGTATTAGTCCACGAGTAAGGCATGCGATGACAATAAGAAGGACTGCGATAAACGTAATACACCCAATAAGAATGAAATCATATTTCTAGACTTCAGGGTCAGAGTTGCTGAAAGCCTAATAAATACGGACAATCCAGTAAGTGAAAAACGAGGAAGATCAGCATCTCCGCCTCCTACGCCTTCTATTCCGACTTTCAAAGAACGAGGAGAGACGAGACAATTTTTGGAAATTCAAGCCGACAATTTTGGTCAAATATCGGGGTTTGATTACAAGAAGCAGGCTACTAGGTGTAAAAACACGGATTGTAATGGACGTATTCATGTGTTCTGTACAAAATGTAAAATCTGTGTTTAATTAAGGCTAGAAAATGTTTTGCAGCTTTTCATGAATAATAAATATTTAATAATAATTACTTGGTTCAATCACAAATTAGTCCATTAATTTGTAATCTCACATTAATCTAAATTTCCTGAATTTTTATAGTTTCACCGTGTATAATTGTGGAACATCGATTAGTAGCTTAATTACAGTTTATTCATCTTCCTGCAAACTATAGATTGCCTCATATGTACTGAGGAAATGCCTGCAATCATTTCCTTGATTCAAATTATATTCGCCAGCTTTTAAAAGTCAAAGGTTTTTATTCTATGCAGAGGGAAATACACTTATTTGATGAATCGTAGCATTTTAGTGAGATTATAAATATAGCTTTGGGACTAGTTTAGTACACAGTCTATTATAAATTTTTACCTCAATAACAACAATTCGAAATTATAATTACATTCGAATTTGTCCACTTATTAGTAAATATATTTTAGATGTTGAGTTTATATTTAAGACCATATGTACATAAGTTTTTTTAAAGCGAACACTATTTTTTGTAATTTTTCTTACTTATTAAAGACTTTTGAAGTATAAGAACAAATAAGATTTTTTTTTAATAAACAAGTCAGGTCTCAAAGGATTAAGGGGCGTATCCGTTATTAAGTTATTGAAAAATTTTAAATCCAATCAGTCTCACATACTACAAGTTACCGATTAAGGGTTAAAAATGAATTGTTTCTTATAAATTATCTCTTATTCTTATTATTATCGATCTTTTAGCTCAGACCTTAGATGCAAACTTCAAGATATAACAGAAGTGCTAATAAAATTCATGATAACCACTGTAATATTTAAGATTACTTTTATTTAAGTGTAAAGATAACCTTAACTATCAATAACGCCGTACAAATAAAAAAAAGACATTAAACCAAAACTAATTCCTGCTCCTCTACTAAAGTAAGTCGTAAAACAGGGTAGTAAAACGCGAATAAGACCTAAGAGGATGATCGGTGGAGAAGTGGGTATGAGAAATCGATTCAATTGTAGAACAATGACTTCCTATGAATAAGAAACGTGTTCTATTACTTTTATGGAACGTCTTGATTAAATTGTAAATGAGCACCGAGTCAATCTTTGCTGATAGGTGAAGTGAATCTGAAAACAAGTTGTGTTTAGTAGAAAGCTTTGTTCTAATAGCAATTTACGTCTTTGACAAAGAGAATGTCACTTTAGATATTGGCACTACTTGTATAAAAATTTTACGTTATTTCAATATAATATAAAACTTATTTTTGCTGCAAGTAGCAAATGGGATGCACATAACGTTTATTATTTGAGAATGAGTTCGCGCCCGAGTGTCGCTATGATTATACGGTGCGCTAGAATAGGTGTTATCCCCCATTAACTTCTTTATTTTTACCATATAAGCAAAAGGCTTAAAAGTACACTTAGTAAAATTGGTGAAAGCGACCCTCTCAAGAGTCGAGTGTAAAGTTGGAGTGCAGAACTGAGTTTCCAAAACATTTCAGTCTCAGATAGGACTTAGACAAGGAGACAGTCTATCATGCCTTCTATTCAATATTGCACTAGAGAAAGCAATAAGAGAATCTGAAGTAACAACCAGAGGAACTTTTATTAATCGCAGCGTACAATTACTAGCATACGCTGATGGCATCGACATTATTGCAAGAAGAAAAGCGGTTGTGGTCGAATCATTCATGGTGCTTGAAGCAGCAACAAAAATAATGGGACTAGAGGTTAATACTAGTAAGATGAAGTATATGAAAGTATCAAATTATATACAAGCAGCACAACCCGAAGATCTAACGATCGGAACATATATACTTTCGAAGGAGTAAGAGAGTTTATATACCTAGGCTCACAAATTAATCAGAATAATGCAGTAAGTGCAGAAATTAACATACGGATATATCTAGCAAATAGAGTCTATTATGGAGTAAACAATTTTTAACAATAAGCCTAGTTACAAAAAGAACGAAAATAATGATATACAGAACTCTTATCAAGCCCATCCTCACCTACGCGTCGGAAACATGGACTATGACAAAGAGCGATTTGAACGGAAAATCCTCCGGCACATCTATGGAGGAGTACAGGAGTAACTCACTTTTTTCTTGTCGGAAAAGGATCTTCGGGAATATTGGGCAAATTTCACTGGCCTGAGAGTAAATATGAAAGTGATTTCTCAGACACAGATAGTATTGCAGACCCTGAATTTAAACCTAACTATGGCTACGAATAGAAACAAACTGGATTGCAGCAGCTAGAGATAGAGAGAACTGGAGACGTTTGGAGGAGGCCTATATCCAAGAATGGATGTGAAAATGGGGCTGGATGATGATGATGATGGCTACGAATCTGATGAAGAAAAGTGTAATGGAGCTAAACATATGGCAGAGGAGATATACATAACAGAAAATATGGAAATGCTAGAAAGTAAGCAAATCATCCAGGAAAATGAAAGCTGGCCATCTACGAGTAATTTAAAAAAACAAACGGAAAATACAAATGAAAAGGTTTCTATAGGTGCAAATAAAAAATAATCTAAAATAAATAAAAAAAACTAATACAGAACACATCACTTGGAAGAAGAAAGTACTTTGTCTCAATGATGATCAATTGCACTTTCATGGAAACTCAACTCTGAATCAACAAGTAATGGAATTAGAAACGCCATATCAATTTTTTACTTACTTATTTACGGACGAGTTGCTGTTGCGCATTACCAATGAAACAAATTTGTATGCCGTACAAACCAAACCAGAAAGGAACAAAGTGTTTACTTCTGTTATTCTATATTCTATATATTCTATATTAGTATAATTATACAGGGTGAGTCATGAGGAACTTTACATACTTCTACCATATAGACCTAAAAAATGTTAACTCCTCTTCTTTAATAATTAACAGGGTGATTTGTGTAATTGACCATTTATTTCATTTTACTGTAGTGTTTACACCTCATTTGATTTTTTTAATTTTTGCATGATACAGTACACTACTATCAAGCATTCGACTGGTATTAGCTAAACTAAAAAATTCCAGGACTGGCTTTGGAAAAATTAATTTAGGGATTCGTATTAAATATTACACCCTGTATATATTTTTTTTAAAATGCAATAAGTGATTTTCAAACTACATAAATAGCCAATGAAAACGACATATGCGACAATGTTGTCGCACTTTTATTAAATTTTTAGTGAACGATCAAATCTTACCAAAAATAGAACAACCATAATGAAGTATCAAATTATAAGGTAATTAATTTAAACAAATGTTATAAATTTCAAACATTTTAATTGAAATGATAAACTGAGTCACTGCACAACAAAAAACAGTAACTACTAACAATAACGAAGAACAATTTAAAAAAAAACTAAAAATATGTACATAGTTATGATAAACCCATAAATTAGAACTGGAAAAGATACAATAATGGTAACAAAATAAAAATAATTCAAAATAGATTTTCGAAATGGAACCCTGCAGCCTGTACACATTTTTGTTGCCGAATTGTTAATTGACGTATTGAATTACGGATACTCTGGGGATCGTTTCTAATAGTATTACAACAATGTATAATTCTATCAATTAATTGTTGTCGGTCATTAATATTCACTGCGTAAACTAGTTGCTTCAATTGTCCCCAAATATGGTAATCAACGGGATTGAAATCAGGGGATATTGAAGGCCACGAAATAGGACCTGCACGTCCTATCCACCTGTTGCCATAAACATTATTGAGATGTTGTCTCACTGCCAGTAAAAAGTGTGGGGCTGCCCCATCATGCTGAAAATACATCCCTCGGATAGCAATGTTCGCGTTGGCAAGCAAATTCGGCAAAATATTTTGTAGAAAGTTCAAATAGACCTGCCCTGTTAAAGGACCATCAAAAAAGTGAGGACCTACTAATTGGATATTTATGACACCAATCCACACGTTAACCAAAACCTTAACTGAGAACGACGTTCTCGAATAGCATGGGGATTTTCTTCTGTCCACACATGTGAATTTCGAGAATTATTTATCCCGTCTCTAGCAAATTGGGCTTCATCTGTAAATAGTGTCCTGTATAGCGTTGGTCGATTATTGTTAATCCATCTACAAAATTCCAACCTATCGATCTCATCTCCAGCATGTAGTCGCTGAACCATTTGAATGTGATATGAGTATAGATTATTTTTTTGTAAGACTCTACTTACTTTTGATTGAGTAACATTGAGTTCTCGACTTACTTGTCTAGTGCTTATTGTAGGGTTTATAGTAACGGCGTCCATAATGTCATCTTCCTGCGCTTCATCTACATGTCGCTCTGTTGTTCCACTAGGAAAAGTGCCATTTTCTCGCAAATAATTAAAAACTGACCCAAATGTTGGATGACTGGGAGTTCGACGATTAGGAAATCTCCTGCGATATTCTCTACTAGCGGCCCTACCATTCCCATTACAGAATCCATAAACAAATATTATGTCTGCATATTCTGTGGTCGAAAACTGATGTGGCATTTTGAACGAAAGTAACAAAAGCTCTACCAAAACTAACACAATGTACTTAACGTAGATATGACAGAAGAAATATGTATTCTTGTACACATAAATAACAATTGATAATGGGTATAAAATATCAAGAAACGTCAAACGGTCAACGCCAACCGTCATTTTAAACTTTTTTAGATTTATTTTTATTTAGTACAGTTGATGCAATGTATTATTATTTGACATAAAATTTTATTTATTTACAATCAACAAAAACTAACACATACAAGAGGTTTGACTTTTTAATCAATTTAATTTATTATTTATTGAAAATAATGCCCCAATACGATCTATGAGTAAAAATTTAAAATTGAAAAACAATTGATTCTATCGTAGAAATAATACAAAGTGACAGTAAAGATGTTAATTTTCTACGTATTAGATTATGTTGTAGGAACTCATTTTAATTAAAATGTTTGAAATTTATAACATTTGTTTAAATTAATACCTTATAATTTGATACTTCATTATGGTTGTTCTATTTTTGGTAAGATTTGATCGTTCACTAAAAATTTAAAAAAAGTGCGACAACATTGTCGCATGGTCAATTACACAAATCACCCTGTTAATTAATAAAGAAGAGAAGTTGACATTTTTTAGTGGCCACATGATATGCTCCCTGAGGGACTCTACATATGGTAGAAGTATGTAAAGTTCCTCATGACTTACCCTGTGTATATATATATATATATATATATATATATATATATATATATATATATATATATGTCATTGGTCATGTACGCTCCTTCTGGAGTGAGAAGCTTCCATTTGAACCAGTAAAAAATACTATGTCTCTAAATAGATTCGAGAAATTAGGCAATACATACACTTTAATGATAATAACCACCTCATACGTTTTTCTGAACCTGGACATGATAGACTTCACAAGATAAGTCCACTAGTTAACACACTTAACAAAAAATTTTCCAGTGTAACACTTGCATAACATTTAAGCATTGATGAGTAAATGTATTCCACCAAAATTGGTCATTTTATGACACAATACTTGCCAAAAAATCGTATAAATGGGGATTCAAGTTGTTTGTGCTGGCAGGAATTTACGAATATTTGTATAATTTTAAAATTTACACAGGAGAATAAAATTCTGAAGTACGATTAGAAGAAGAACCCAATCTTGGAGCTTCCGGTAATGTAGTTGTTCGCTTGGTTCGCATTATTCCAGAGCATCAAAATTTTTGTCTTTATCATGATAATTATTATACAGGTGTACCGCTGCTTGTAGATAATGCCAAAAGGGGAATATTATCATTGGGAACAGATACCATATTGCAAATTACTAACAGATACGGATATGAAGAATTGCTCCCGTGGTGACAGTCATGAATATACTGCAATGGTTAATGGCGTAGATATCTCATCTACAATATAAAAAGATAATAAAAATGTCATCTTGAAAACGCGCTTTGATAAGACTGCGAAAAAATCTATCAAAGTCGACTGCCCCTTTGTAATTAAAGCATATAACCGCCATATGGAAAAGGTTGATCTCATGGACAGCCATATTGGAAGATTCAAAATTTCTGTAAAAAGTAGGAGATGGCACCTCCGGCTATTTGATCGCTTACTTGATTTAACACTTGTCAATTCCAGGATACTCCATAAAAGAGCGACGGTTACTAAGAACGCACAGGCAAAGCTTTTAACACAAGCAGCTTTCGCACAGAACTTGCAGAATGCAGAGTGTCTGTGCAAGATGGGCACAACCACAGCAAAATAAAATAGACCGAATACATCCGAGACAAGAAAAAGAGAGTATACTTCATTCACAATTATAAGAACTGACTTATGCAGAATTTAAAAGTATCCCGCTGATAAAGTCGAAGTCATAAAGGGATTTGCCTCTTCAGGTAAATAGTAAAAAGGGCCGGCTTAAAGAATTTTATATTTTATTTGTCATTTACATTACATATTTAATTTAAATAAATATCTAGATAATTAAGGGAAAAAATACATAAACTGATGGAGTATTAGAATTAATTAATTATTATGTTTTCTGTCTCGATTCTTTATTAAATATATCCAAATTTTGAAAGTCATAAACAATTTGTGTTTTGTTAAAAAAATTGCAAGTGAAATAATAAAATGGTGAAGTGAAAATTAAAATGAATTAATGTAGATATATACATATAGCTAAATATGATTATATTTTATACTTCATGTAAGGAAAGAAGTGTTTTAATTGTTAGTAAGGTATAAAGTATGTCTGATAATATAAAGTTGGCAACAAATGGGAAATTTCTTTATTATTAATTTCATGAAAAAAACTATTCTTCATAAACATTTCTGCATTTCATAGAAATCAATAATCAATAATCAAATTTATAAAAGTTTAAGTGGTATACACCGAAAATCAAAAATATTGATTTATGCTTAAAAGTGAAGTGCTTTTAAATTTAGGTGCAGCATAAAATGTTATTTTAATTTGGTTGTAGGATTTAAAAATTATTTTTAAATTTAGATTCATGGCCTTTTAATGATGTATCAGTAGGTGTATTAATTTTTAATTTTATTTCTAATTTACCTTATTCAATATACAAAATCAACAAATGCAAAAGTATTTTTTTATTTACTTTTTACTTTAAATGTATTATTTAATTATTAGAAGGCCATGAATCTAAACTTGGACATAATTTTTAATAGCTATAAACATTTTAAAATTACATTTTCTTGAATATCTAAATTTAAAATCACTTTCCTCTTCAGTATTAATTAATAATTTTGATTTTTCCTATCTACCACTTAATATTTTATAAGATTATCTGTTAATGATTTCTATGTGATGCATAACCTTTAATGAAGAATAATTTTTTTTCGTAAAATTATTAATAAAGAATATTTCCCATTTTTTGCCAACTTTTTTAGACATGAAACGGAAAACTTAAACATAACAAGTCAACATGAATAAATATGAACCTTTTAAAACGAGTAAATCGGTACTCACCGAAGGGACCTCAGACGTTCAGATACAATTAGCGTCTCTTTGTAAAGACAATGAAGTCGACTTTACTAAAGTAACAAGACATTTACTTAACACAGACACTACACAGTACTCCCCTGAGTTAGTGATAAGTTATAGTCTAAAAAAATCATTATGAAATTGACTGGCCAGTGTGAAAACTAGTGCCAATAAAACACAAAACACACATAAAACATTTTCTTCGTTGAGACTTAAAATAATGATTAATAACAATAATTATGGGAAATTTGTATGTTTATAAAAAGAGTTTTTTGACATTATGCTTGAATGATAATATTTGATCTGATTATATATACCTATATACACTTGTGCTATGCTTGGCTATTATGCCGGTCCTGGCAGCTTTGGTAGCTGTGATAATTATACAATAATAGAGTATTTACAAGGGATTATTCAGTTTTACAGCTGTTATTAAAATAACTTTTATAATGAGACACTAAATTTCTGGATACAGTATACCAGCTCAGTACATTTCCTCCAAAGATATTAGAAGGGACCAATATGGACACTGGCCGACTATAGAAGATAACAAACAACGGTGTAAATATCCCAATTGTAAGGGGTTTACACATACAAAATGTCAGAAATGTGGTGTGGCACTGTGTTTCAATAAAATTAATAATTGTTTAAATTTTTTTTATTATTTCTAAGCGTCCGCTAAAGGTCTTTTTTTGATATTTGACATCAATAAAAAATCATGCATTTAAGGAATAAACTTTTTCTCTATAGGAGAGAACAAATATTTTGAACATTGTTTAACCGCCACTGCAAATATACTGACAAAATTACATTAACGTATAGCAATTAAGTGAAAAAAATAACATAGTTTACAAAAAGTTAGTTAAATCGTGAAAATAAAAGAAATGTCCGGAATTCAGGATAACAACTCCTAGTATTTATATTGATATACCTACATATTCGTGTATAGCAAAATAAACGAGTAGTATTTTGCATGATTTCCAGTGACACGCAACAATTCTGGAATATAATTTAGTTGTATTGACCAAAGATAAGAACTTTCGGGAACTTTTTTAATTACTTGGTGTGTTATGAAATCTCTACCTTATTAAGCATTTCACATGAGTAATTTTGCAAAATGCAAAATCTTAAGCTTGTTATAGATTTTGAGATTTGTAACAAATAGTTTCATATGCACAGTATAACACCGTTCACGAGATGCTTTTTCTTCTTTACGTGCCATGTCAGAATTATCTGACATCGGAGATCACCATTGCGTAAGCTTCTCTATCTTCTGCCAAATGGAATAATTGCATTGCATTTGATATCTGAGTCTCACGAGATGCACAGGGACTAAATACTTGGGATTCAATCTTGTCGTTGTCTATCTTTTAATCTGTACGTCTATTTCTTGACATGTCACATTCACAATGTTTAATAAAAAAAAAACAGTAAAAGTGGAGTGAAAAAAAAAATAAAAACAGTACTTTTATAAGAATGTGTATGGAATTGGTAAAAATATCATTTAATAAAGCACGACAACTTTATCCTACTGGGGGACTGGTTTTTGTACTGCGTTATAGATTTGGCCAGTGTAGAAAAAGATTTAATCTCATTCGCCATTATCGATACGTTGAGATTTAAAATAAAAAAAAAATGATAAGATTGAGTAGTAGTATATAATAAATAAATTCCTTACGTAAATTATGCTATATCCATGCTTCTAACATCTCACAAATATTAAATTAAATTAGTCATCACTAGACTTCGGCAAATATGCAAATAAAAATGTAGAAAATATGCGCATAAATATGCACGTGTTTACCCGAAAATATGCAAATATTTTACAAAATATGCATACAAATAAATAAAAAAATCGTAAAATAGTAACAATTTTATTTAAAAAAAAGTGTACATAACTAAATATTTCCTACTATTCATTAAGATTTACATTTATTTTAAGTAACTACATCATTTTTAAGTATGAATAAACTTATTTAGAATTATGGTAACAATAAATGACCAAGTGGTGTTCAAAATTTTCTAACAAAAACTTGTGGCTGCTGTCTGAGTACATATATTTATATATGGAAAAACTTCGTTCAACATCAACTGATGTAACGGGAGCATTTTTCAAACTAACCAAAACATTTGGTTCTAAATTAATTGTTTCCGAAATATTTCCAGCTAGAACACTGACTACTTCAGAAAGAATATGGTAACCTTTATTCTTTTCCATAGTAGCTTCAAATTTTTTTAAAATATCTTTTCCAATATTACTTCTAACGTTCCGACAACATGACTCAAATTCTTTTATTAATGCTGTACTTTCGAACAATGATAGTATTGGTGATTCTAACTGAGTAATTGTTTTTTGAACAAAACTAAAATTTGATTTTATAAATAAAAGTTCTTGTTGAAGCAAGTTACTCTGAAAAGTTTGTTTAGAATCCAAAAGAGATTGGGAACTTTCATCTGTTAACGTATCAATTATGTTCTTTATTTTAACAAAATGATCTGCATAAAAATTAGCTGCTTCTAACCATGTTCCCCATCGCGTTAAAATAGGTTGTGGTGGATGAGGAATGTTAGGTAGCATTTCTTTATAAAGTTGAATTCTTATAGGAGATTTAAGAAATACTTTTTTGACACTGGATATCATGGTATTTACAAGAGGAAACTTTTTTCGTATTTCCTCTGCAACTCTGTTTAATCCATGCGCTACACAAGTAACATGTATTAAATCTGGGAAAAATATTTTTAAATTTTGTTCTGCTTTCACCATATAAGGAGCAGCATCCGATAAAATAAGCAGTAATTTATTAGAAGGAATAGTTGTCGGAAGAAAAAAAGTTGCTAATGTTTCTTGTATAAAACGCGAAATTGTTAAAGCATTTGTTTTCTCAAGTTGCTGGCATTAAATAAGATGAGATTTTGGTAAGGTATCTTCTTTAAGAACACCAATCAATAAATGAGCAATATACTTTCCTGAGGAATCAGTGGTTTCGTCTACAGATATGTAAAAATAATTATCTGCAATTTCTTCCTTAATATTAATTAACACCGACGAGTATAGCCCGTTCACATTATTTCTTTAAGACCGATCACTTGGAACATTAAGTTTGCAATATTTTTTTAGAAACGAACTAAAATTTACATTTGCTAATTTTGAAAGCGGTATGTTTGCAGACACTAATGCGCGACTCAAGTCTTCATTAAAAGTTTCTTGCTCATCTAATTTTTTTGAAGTAGATTGGAAACATTTAGCCATTGAAGTTTGATGTTTTCCTCCTATTTTTCCTTTTTTTGCAATGTCTGAAGCAGTTCTCACATGTTGGTCTATCTGAAATTTCTTCTCACATGCTATCTATAAATAAAAATAAAAACCTTTTTTAACCCAACCTTTAAAATATAAAAATATACAAGGTGTTTTTGGTTAATCAAATAACTGGTTTGGAAAAAAAAACACTCGCGAAGTGTTTTAAATGCAGTATTAATCCACAAATTAGTTTTTGTTACTAACCATTAGTACATCATATAACTTATTTTAAAATTCAACAAAAGTTTTTTTTTTGTTAATTCAATTACAATAAAAATAATTGTGTTTTAGAATAGCTGACTTCATAAAACAAAGTAAAGGTGAAAAATGTTTCTAAATACACACCATTGTATTGTACCATGGACAATTTTTTCTCACTAAAGGAAGCTATTTTTCATTTAAAAACAACCTACGAGTACTAAATTTCAAGTAAATACGTTTATTGGTTTTAAAGTTATTGTTGTTATTAACTAAAAGAATTTAATTTTTTTTAATTTTAACACCCTGTATCTCGAAAAGTAAATAAGTTTGACCCCTCATTAACTATATCGTTTTGTTCAATTTTTCGAGAAGTATCTACAGTCAAACGTTGTAAGTGTCATTTGGAAACACCCTGTATGTATGAAATATTAGATATTTAATAGAAAATATTAGATACTTACAATTTTGCCACAGACTGAACAGTAGATTTTTCCCATATCCCATATCTCTTTATAAGGTTTAATCCAAGTTGAAGCACTGGTTGTTTTAGGCATTATAAAATCACAATCTTCCTTTTTGTTACGCACAACGAGTGTTTACACTTTGAATATCAAAACAAAAATGATTTACAAATCTGAGCATCAAATTAGAAATGTTTAGGTACCTAATTCAATAAACTGGGAGATTTTGGAAAATCCCTAAATTAGGAACAAAACTATTAGCCGTTTACCTGCTGCTAAGATACAATAAATTGTAGATAGATTTGGGGATTAGATCATAAAATGCAAATGAGCGAACCCTTAGCGATTATCCAATAACTGAATGCCTCAGTGACCGAGACTTTCTAAGAATGTTGAGGGCTACTTAAATTGATCTTCTTTGAAATTGTAAATGTTTTGTACCTGTAGAGATTACGTACTTAGATCATTTCTTGAATAAAATGACTACAAAATTTTATACAAGAATTGAAATAAATTGGTCTGTTTAAAAATTTTCAAATACAGTATAAAAATCTGAACTTTTATGCACTTTATGCAAACTTTTATACAAATATGCCAAAATATGAAATATTTGCATAAAATATGCACAATATGCAAAATATGCAATATGCATATTTGCCGAAGTCTAGTCATCACGCACGAAATCACACACCGTAAGTGGTAAAATGTAGCCGAAATCACATGTTCATCACGAATTTTAGGAAATTTTGAATTGGATAATAAAATATTATTTTTATCTAAAAGATTACCATGCTTTAATAAGATATCCTCCCTAAGATATCTTTTTCTTTGGTTCTAAATATGGTCACTTTTTGGTATGGTAAGAATAAATAATAAATGCCTTTATTTTTTTACTTTTGCCGACGATGGAGCCTGGGCGGTAGGAATTATCTTTGTAATTAGCAAATACTGATTTATAATTTGGAGGTACTATATATTCCATCATACGCTCGTGCTTCATATAGGCATTGAAATCACCGAACAAATATTCTTTATACTTTTTATAGATGTCAACAATTGTTTTATACCAAGGTGGATCAGCGAATGTACCTTGTTCTGTATTTGAATCATTATATTCTTTTTCTTGTTCGGTATCTTCTGGCATGGTGTTAAATAAATTTTGATTACATCAAGTAATCTTTATGTATATGTTTAATTTTTTATACACCATGCCAGAAGATACCGAACAAGAAAAAGAATATAATGATTCAAATACAGAACAAGGTACATCCGCTGATCCAGCTTGGTATAAAACAATTGTTGACACCTATAAAAAGTATAAAGAAGATTTGTTCGGTAATTTGAATGCGTATATGAAGCGCAAGCGTATGATGGACTATACGGTACCTCCAGTATTTGCTAAGTAAAAAGATAATTCCTACCGCCCAGCCTCCATCGTTGCCAAAAGTAAAAAAATGAAGGCATTTATTGTTTAGTTTTACCATATCAAAAAGTACCGATTTTTAGAACCAAAAGATATCTTATTAAAGCATGGTAATCTTTTAGGGCCTGCGTAGCGCAAGCAGTAGGATGCTTGGCTCGCACGCCGGTGGTCCGGAGTTCGAATCCTACCGCCGGCAAGAACAACTAGACATTTTTAAAAATGTCTATAGGCCCCAGGTCGACTCAGCCTGAAATAAAATGAGTACCTTGGGTAAAACCAGGGGTAATAATAGGCGGTTGAAGCGTAGCACTGGCCATGTTACCTTCCTTGTATACCATAGGCCCTAGATATAGCAGACTACACTGCTGTACTCCCAAAGCCGCGAAGCGGTATAAAACGGGAGACTATTATTATTATAATCTTTTACATAGAAAAGTAAGTTTCAACTATATGGGACAAAAAAAGAAATAGAATATTGTACCGTTTTTAAATAAAACGAGCGGTTCTAATTTATGTAGATATATTTATTTATAAGTACACATATATATTTACAGCACGATCATATCTTATCAACTAACCTTAACTCATAAAAGCCCTGCTTATATATACAAGTTATTATGTAATAGAATATTCTGGAACGGTACACCTCTATTCACTTGCATTATCGCTTCGATTCCATTCCGGTCGATACATTTGGAAGCTTCTAGAAGACAGATCATCGTCGTCTTGAGATGCAACCGTTATATGGGCGACGTCGAAATAAGCAAGTTCGGTACACTGCTCCCCTCTTAGATCTGAGCGTCTCGATCGGCAACTCTATATGTAGGACCAGGATGGCGGAATCTACAGGACTCTCCAGCTCTGCATAAAACCCTCAGAAAGAAATAACAGCCTACTGTCTTTGAAGGACACGATCTCTTTGGATTAATGCAACACACAGTAATTCGTACGCTGGTTTCTCGGAAGATCACTTGAAGCATGCTTCTGACAATCTTCCAATCCAGATTTTCTAGTGCATGGTCTATCTTGGGTAAGGCCAAATTTTTGATGTCATAATTGCACACGATTTTCTTCAAATTAGCCATGTATCCTCGAGGCTTGCCCTGTCTGTATACGACTTTCTGGTCATCATACACAGCAAAGATCGAGGACCATCTTCTAATCTCAGTACTCTTCCAACTTTAGGCTACTGATTTTTTAACTCGTCCAAACAACCGAACTTCTCATAAAATACGGACGAGATTCCTTTAGTCATATCAAGATCTTGGGCAACACAGTGGGCTAGAGAAATCAACAGCTGAATCAGCAGATTGCTACAACTACACAACAAAGCAGATACTTTCATTTTATAAGCATCAATAAAAAACTAAAAACTTCGTTAAAGAAAGAACTGGAATACAAATTAAACGTTTAACTTGCATGATATGGAAAAGGAATTATAACACAGTAAAACAAAATGAAAAAATTTGTTGCTTGAGAAATAACGAATTTTAAATATTTTTGATGCTCTGATTTAAAAAATGATTTATTTTTTTAATATTTTTTTTTGAATCGATTGTATTATTTTAACTTCGCAAACGATATACACAAACGCACCTGGAAATTACCATTAAATATGATAAAACATGATATTGTAGACTTAAGATACCAATCAAATATAATAAAAATCCGCCCCAGAAGAGAAGCAAATGCAGATTCTGATCACTACTGGGTCAAAAGTCGCAATTTTAAACGTTTAAAAAGAAAATGGGTTCTAAACATAAACGATACAATGTAGAAGGACCTAAAGATACAAACAAAAATAGAGAATATAAACAAAATATAAATAGCAAACTGGAAAACAGACCAATTGATGAAAACATAAACGAAGAGTGGGAAGGGTGCAGAAACATCATGAAAGAAGCAGCTGAAGAATTACTAGGCATGGAAAATAAGCAAAGAAGAACAATAACGGATGAATAATGAAGAAGGAGCATATTTACTGATGCAACAGGGATACAGAACCTGACAAGCAGAAGAGGAACAAAAATAACTACGTACGGAAGTAAAGAAAATCCACCGCAAAAAAGAGGAGAGAAAATATGAATAAAGGAATTCAAGAACTACAAGATCTAAGTAAGCCAATAGAGATGAGAAAATTTTACCAGAAACTGAACAAAAGCAAAAAAAGAATTCAAACAAAAGAAGTGAAGAGATAATGAGGGTAATATAGTGACAGAACAGCAAGAAAAACTAAGAAGAGGGAATTCCTGAATGCGAACAAAAATGTTTTAGATTATATTTATGTATTAGATGTTCGTTTGTAATACTCCATTTAACTTTTTTCTATAAAAATATTGCTTTTAATTATGTGTTTTTAATAATCCATGTCACTATGGAAACAATCCATAACGATTCCTATCAAAAAAGGCGATCAATCCCTAGACACGCTAAACTCATACAGGCCAATCTCTCTCACCTGTACATTATGTAAACTTCTAGAAAAAATCGTCAATAAAAGATTACTTTGGTACCTTGAACAAAATAAAATCCTCGACCAATTTCAATCAGGCTTCAGACCAAATCGATGCACCATGGACAATCTTATACTTCTGCAATCAACAATTGCGACTGCGCTATCTAACAAAAATGAGGTTATTGCAATCTCCATTGACATCGAAAGCGCTTTTGACTCCATACCAATTTCTGTAATACTAAACAAACTAAACCAGAACAAGTTATCCGGTAATATATATTCGTTTATAAAAAATTTTCTCACAGAGCGATCCTTTAAAGTAATTACTAATGGCAAAACTTCCTCACAGCACACAACCACAAACGGTGTCCCACAAGGGTCTGTCCTAAGCAGCACACTATTTCTCCTTAGTATTAACGATATTAGTTCATTTATAAACGACCCTGTACAATACGGAATATATGCTGACGACATAATATTATTCTGCCATGGAAAGGTCACATCCAGCACAAATACTTGTTACTAATTACTACAAAACACTCTAAGTAAAATAAACAACTGGGCCAGTCAATCCGGCCTTAACTTCTCCCCATCCAAATCCAAAGTTATTTATTTTACCAGAAGACAAAACACGCAATCTCCAACTATTACTCTGAATCGAAATTTTCTCCAAGTAGTAGATCAAATAAAGCTTCTTGGCATTCGGTAAGATAGTTTCGAAACAAATTCAGATTTCTGCTTTAATCTGGAGCCTTCTAAAAATTGCAAGACATGACCAGACGATGATAAAGATGTTAAAGAAGACATGGGGAATCTAAAATTTGCATTCCACGACATGTCTATTCATCTAGGCAGAAATCCTAACGAATTTGTTTCTCGTACTCATACAGAGTAGATCCGAATAAAATGAAAAAGACAGAAAAGATTTTATTTCACGTTCAAAGCGTCTATGTATCTATTGATACGTATTTCGACTTAAAAAGTCTCATCAGAATAGTTATTCATAGCCGTTCTTAGAAGAACGGCTATGAATAACTATTCTGATGAGACTTTTTAAGTCGAAATACGTATCAATAGATACATAGACGCTTTGAACGTGAAATAAAATCTTTTCTGTCTTTTTCATTCAACTTCTTGGCATTATTTTCGATAAAAAACTTTCCTGGAGACCACACATTCGAGAACTTAAGGGTAGCTGCCTTCAAAGAATGAATCTTCTTAAATCACTAGCTCATTATAGTTGGGGAGCCGATGAGGAAACACTACTAAAAATATATCGAGCTCTTATTCGCTCCAAACTTGACTATGGTAGTGTTCTCTACATGTCATCAAGTAACTCACTACTACATTCACTAAATGTAATCCAAAATATTTCCCTTCGACTCTGTTTAGGAGCATTCCGATCCAGTCCGGTGGAAAGCATTCATGTAGAATGTTTCGAACCCTCGCTTCATCTAAGACGACAACAACTTCTACTGCTCTATTTCGCTAGAGTTTCAGCAAATCCCACAAATCCCACAAGAAACCTCATTTGTAATAGACAATTACCAGTTACTAATAATCCTAGAATGGTACCGTCCACTATACAGATTTTAATTCCTTATTTAGATATCAATCTATTGTCGACCAGCCCTTTCACGGTCCCTCAAACTCCTCCATGGATATGTAAACTTCCAAATTTCAATATCGAATTATCCAAATATAATAAGAATGAAATATCACCTTCCGTTATCAAACAAAGATTCTACGAAATACTACATCAATGCAACTTCGATAAGATCCTTTACTCAGATGCATCTAAGACTGAAGAAGGTGTTGGCTGTGCTGTTACAACGACTACAACCACCGTCAACTTGTTTCGACTCTCCAGCAATTGCAGTATTTATACTGCTAAACTATATGGAATACTACAAGCGGTGAAAACTCCACTCAACGATAATAAAACTATAGCAATCTGTACGGACTCTCTGTCCTCCATGCAGTCCATAAGAAACGTACATTCTATCCACCCAATAGTTCAAGAAATCCAGAGTATATGTAATCGCCTTCAAACTAATGGAATTACAGTAACAATATTGTGGGTTCCCTCACACGTTGGTATTTCAGGTAACAAAAAAGCCGATCAAGCAGCAAAGCAAGCATGTTCTCTTAACGTAACAACAGACATTCAAACATCATCAGATTTAAAAAGAATAATCAAACATAAAATAATGGACCTTTGGAATGATCATTGGAAAAGAAGCAATACCAAGTTAAGCGTTCTACAACCAAACATTTTCTACCACCAGCTTCCACCAATGAAAAGAAAGGACAAATCTATCATTCGAAGATTGAGAATAGGGCACACACGCCTTACACATGGACACCTAATGAATTCCAGTAATCAGATTTTGTGCCAGTACTGCAACAGCACGACTTCCGTAACACATGTACTAAATATATATAATAATCCATGTGCTAAATAGAACATAAATTATCCACCACTAATACACTTATTGGTAAAACTCATAGGGACAGCTAAATTATACGATAACTGAAGCGATCACGCGTATCACTCATTTTATTATTTCTTTGCTGGAGTATTAAATCCGGTTTTAAATTTTTCACCTCGGACTGTGCTGTCAAATATTAAGCAGCACATTATAGAACAAACGTAGTTTTCAATATCATTTAGTAAGGTAAATTTATAATTTAAATCAAATATTATCTTCCGTTAGGTTCGGCATTTATCTGGAGTTGCACATAAGTTTATAATATACGTTTATTTTTATCAAGACCAAGAATTGAATTCTTGGAAGTAAACCGCAAAGTTTTCCAAGTATATAACCAAAATGAGATAAAAATATAAAACCACGACACTATTTTGTTCAAACAGAAGACGTGGATTTACCTAAAACTCTGGAAATCCTTGCATAAAAAGAAGTATCGGAAATATACTGCTGAAACTACAGTTGAATTCAAATCGTTCGGTTGCTAGAATAGTTGTGATAGTTTAGATTAAACAGTAGCGACTCGTATAAAGGCTTACTGAGTTAGGAAAAATTGATAAATAAAAGGATTATACCGTCTTTTCAAAAGTTACAAATAACTTTAAGAGTAACCGCATGTAGAGTTTTTAAACACATTATTAAATGGTAGTATATGCCACCTTGTCAAACGCCTCAAAAAATATGGGCCTGCAAGTAAATGAAGATAAAACTAAGATAATGGCATCAACACCCAACAATAGAGCCAGAAACATCGGCCACCAACTTACGGCTGATAATTTTACCTTTGAAGTGGTGGACAAATTCACATAGTTAGGCTCCCTGATCACCAAGGAGAACGTCATGACGGAAGAAATCAAGCGAAGAATAATCCTAGCAAACAAATGCTATTTTGGACTGAGTAGACATATGAGAAGCAGAAAGCTAAGCCAAAAAACAAAAATAACCATATACAAAACCCTTATACAACCAGTGTTGACATATGGGTCGTAGACATGGACCATTTCCAAGGCAGATGAAAATCTCCTGCTTATATTTGAACGAAGGATCCTGAGAAGAATATTCGGTGGCATCTTTGAAAATGGTGTTTGGAGAAGAAGGTACAACTACGAGATATATCACAGATATAAACATGTATTTGGTGGTAAAGACGTAGTATCCTTTATAAAAATAGGAAGACTAAGATGGGCAGGACATCTGGCAAGATCACAGCAGAACAACCTTCCTAGAAGAATCCTTATGTCGCAACCTGTGGGAAGTAGAAGTAGGGGTAGGCCAAAACTCAGATGGAGGGATGGTGTAGATGAGGATGGTAGACAAATAGGCGCAGCAAACTGGCAACAGTTGGCATTGGACAGAACTGACTGGCGTAATAGACTTGGGAAGGTCGAGGCTCTTTTATAGAGCTGTAGCACCAATGATACTTATGATTAAATGTTAGACATTTTGAAATAATTCAGGCGGGATCTGTCAAAAAGCAAACCAAAGTAGCCTAACCTAATAACCAAAATTTTCCATAGGAGTCTATTTTTTTGCTGATATCACTTCAGGATGTACCTTGTATTAATAATCACGATATGTGCCAGTCACAAACCTTGTGCTTAATTTTTTATTTAACAAAAACTGAAAAAATCGAAAATTTTTGCTTTTTACGCTCATATTTTTGCCTATAACTCGAGAGACATTGCTCCTACAAAATAAATTATACAAGGTAAAAGTTTTGTTTTAAATTTTACATAATATTTAACTAGCCATACATTTAAAATGTAATTTTTGTTTAAGAAATAACATTAATTGGGAAAAAACGCAAAAATAATGTTTTTCCTTTAAAATTTTTCTACCTCTTAAACATAGCATAAAACCTTCATATTTCACAAAAAAAAACTTTATAATTCGGTTAAAACGTGTACTAAATTTCGTTAGGATCTGTATAATAGTTCTTGTATAATAAATTTGCAAACGTGGGTTTGCAACAAAATTGCAAATTTGCAAAATTATACTGAGCCCAAAATAAGCACTTTAAATAGTCAAAAAATTGTTTGCTACGATATGTTGATGATATAGTCGTCATTTGGCCCCTTGGCAGGGATGTTTTGGTGTCTTTTCAAACCCATCTAAATGGTTTACCTCTAAGTATCCAGTTCACTATGGAGGTGGAAACTGATTTATCCGTACTGTTTCTCGACGTTATCATATAGAAAAAGCAATCTCAAGGTTTTCATCCCCCTTTTTATCGGAAACCCAGCCATACCAATCGTAACTTGCATGTCAACTCTTATTATCCACCTTTTCAAATTATTTCAGTCATTATTACCCTTGTCTTCAGATCAATACGCCATTGCGATGATGGAAGTAGACCCGCTGAGCTCTCTAATTTAAAACAAGCTCTCATCCTAAACGGTTACCGCGAAAATTACATCAGAAGGAGTATCCACATACTTGAATCTACCCCTCAATCTCAACCCAAAGACTCAGACTCCCATCATACGAAAGTTTTTTTTCCTTACATCAAAGATGTCACTGACAAAATCGACAAAATTCTTAAACCAAGAGGAATAAATACAATATTTACCTCCCAACAAAAACTTTGATCTCTTGTATAATCAATCAAAGACAAAATTCCAAATGAAGAACAGGCCAAACAAATCGTAGAATCCAAAATGGGATTTATGAACATTATCCTTCTGTTCGCAATTCCGATTCAGTTTCATCTCTAGATCAACATTAACTTCATACAGGCCACAAATTGATTTTAAAAACTCCAGAACTTTAGCTCTCATCCGCTTCTATAAACCAAGATTTATTCGAGAAGGTATTGAAAAAAGGCCAAATTGTCTGAATAAAAGAGAAAAGTTTACGGTTACCTTCAACATGGACAACCTTCGTTTTTTCGTTATGCTGGAGGGTAAAGTAAATAGGTGGAGAGTTCAAATAAATGGTCTTCCACAGGGAAGTGTTTTAGCACCAATGCTCTTTAATATATACACAAACGACCAACCTACGCCGACCGAAACCAAGCACTTCCTCTATGCTGACGATCTTGCAATATGTGCTCAAGGAAATAGTTTTGAAGAAGTGGAGAAGAAACTCGAAACTGCACTAAAAACAATGACAGCGTACTACCTGCAGAATTCCCTGAGACCCAATCCCTCTAAAACCCAAGTCTGCGCTTTCCACCTTCGCGCAAAGGAAGCCAAGCGAAAACTCCAAATTGTGTGGAATGGTAATACATTAGAACACACAAACCAACCTATATATCTTGGAGTAACTCTGGACCGGTCCCTCACCTACAGACAACATTGCATAAAAACGAAAGGGGAAAGTAACAACTAGGAACAGCATACTCAGAAAGCTAACGGGAAGTAAATGGGGCGCACGTCCTGGCGTTTTAAGAACAACGGCACAGGCACTGTGTTTCTCAACTGCTGAATATGCGTGCCCCGTTTGGGGAAGATCTGCCCACACCAAACAAGTTGATACTGCGCTAAATGAGACATGCAGGATAGTAACGGGGTGCATGAAACCAACGCCACTCTCAAATCTATATAAAGCAGCGGGTTTTGCAGAACGCACAACACGCAGAGGAGTTGCAGAGCACATAGAGAACATTAAACAGATCGCGGACGAGCGGCATGCCCTATACAAAGCTCGAACACCACGAAAGCGACTAAAATCTAGGAAAAGCTTCCTTGAAACAGTGCAGGATGAACCGCCTGAGTATTTTCCTCTTCCCCAGGTTCAATGGACCGGCCAGTCCCTAGACTTTAAAACGTGGAAAACTATGCATCGGATAAGAACCGGGGTCGCTCCAATAAAATAAAACATGGCAAAATGGGAAAAAATCGACCAAGATGATGTAAACTGTGACTGTGGAGAAACACAGAATATGGAACATCTTCTTACATGCAGAAACTGTCCCCATCGATGTACCCTCGAAGATTTGTGGCTCGCCAACAAAGATGGAACCGACGTAGCCCGATACTGGGCCGAAATTTTATGATTGACATGTCCGGACACGATAAAGTAAAGTAAGTAACATGGAGAGTTCTCATTAAGAAAATATCATCCGCTCCACTCGCTAATTAAAACCCTACTGTCAAAAATGTTTGCGACAACCCCCGCGCCAATCTCCGCGCCATCCATATTGTAATCCAAGCGCCAACCTCCAAATCCGGCGTTTAACCAGTGTGTTTTATCACTCCTTATATACAAAGTCAAAACTCTTCTCCTTACCAAAAAACAGCCAGATAGTTAGAAATAACCCAAATAATACTGAAACACCTAATACTTGGCCTAACACTGAGAAACGGTTTAAGAAACGAAGAGATTCGTAGAAAGTCAGAGGTGGTTAATGTTCTCGAGCGTATTACAAGGATTAAATGAAGATAAGTGGAAGATGGACAAGGAATATTTTGTAATGGAGACCAGCCAGTGATAAACGCAGCCGAGACAGACCTCGCACCCGCTAAACAGATGACGTCTACAAAATCTCGACGAATTAGATTGCAACAGCTCAAGATAGAAATACAGACCGGGAATTTTCATCGTTATAAGGAGAGATCGTTATACAGAGAGAGACAAAATTTGGTACTGTAATATTAATAATACTGTACTAAATAACCTGTTTTAATTTAACAAAATTATCAAAACGAATATAAATGAATTAACATTGTATTCCACATAGATTTATTAACGAATAATATAAGCAATACAGTATAAAAAATAACTGTACAATTAAAACATGTGTACTGTACATTAAAAAAAATAATATGCTACTGTAAAATATATTTAGCCTACATTACCAAAAAATCTGTGACCTTGGTCTGTCTTCTTTTCCCTTTCCACAAAACTGACCTGACCTTGTCCTGAAGATGCATAGAATCTTCCACAGCACTCATATCGTCTTCCTGGTGGATGAAGAATCGATGCAGTACTTTTGCCTCATCCAATGCCATCTGAGGGTCGGAGCTGGTTCTGGCTCTGCTTCCACTTCCGAGTCACTGTTTTCTTCTTCTTCTACACAAACTGCCTGAAGGATGTCCTCGTTAGAAAGTCCAGATGTTGTAGCTACATTTTCATCAACTTCTTCAAAATCTGTTAGCTCTTTCGGTCCGTAGGTCATAGTAAGTTCAAACTGTCTGGCCCAAACATCTAAGGTCTATCTAGGTCATCTTCATCATCAGTCAATCCTTGATCTTCCAGCCATCCTGCGTGTTTAAAGGAATGTTTTATTGTATTGCTCGTCAACTCGTCGCAGGATTTACTAATCATTAGAATGGCGTCAAGAATGTTTAGTTTAAGATCTCCATTATTCTCAACCAATTCCATCAAAAGTCTTCTCCTGTAATGGCTTTTCAAACTCTTGATGACACTTTGGTCCATGGGCTGAAGGACACTCGTTGTGTTTGCTGGCAGAAAACAGAATTCGGTGTTTTGGAGGTCGCGCAATACAGGATGAGCAGGACAATTGTCTATAAGCAAAAGAATTTTTTCCCTTTAAGCTCGATATCCCACTTTCTTATCACTTCTTAAAAAATTTCCGAGGTCATCCACGCACTCTTGTTTGCTTTATAGGTCACCGGTAGATTTTTTATGTTTTTAAAGCAACGCGGGTTTTTCGACTTCCCTATCACTAACAATTTTCGCTTCACCGAACCTGTCATGTTAGCGGCCACTAAAACTGTAATGCGTTCCTTAGAGAGCTTTCCACCAACGCACTTTTCCAATTTAAATTTTAAAGTTTTGTTTGGTGTCATTTTAAAAAACAATCCAGTCTCATCCGCATTGAAAATGTCGTCTGACGCATATCGTGCCTTCAGTCCAGGCCACACGTTTTCTAGCCAATCATCCGTTACGTTTTTGTTAACATCGCGAGCCTCTCCGCTGATTTGCCCGTAGTTGATCTTGTGCCGCAGCTTCCACTTGCTGAGCCAACCCTCAGATGCCTTGAAATTGTCAATTCCAAGTTCAGTTGCAAAAAACTCAGCTTTTGTCCTGACCACAGGCTCAAAGTGGAATATGGTTCCTACGCTGCTGCTGGAACCACTGAAGCATAGCTCAATCTAAATCTTCGTGCTAAGGTTTCCGCAACTTCTTCCTGCTACCGCCCTCCATCTCCGCTTTAAGCCACTTTTTTCTGTCCTTTCATATCGTAGCCACAGTTGACCAAGACAGCCCCGTTCGGCGAACGACATCCGATTGCTTTTCACCTTTCTCTATTGCTCGAATTATCGATAACTTTTCCTCCACCGAAAGCACTTTACACTTTTTTGAAAACATGTTGACTATTGACACACTAAGACACAACTCAAACTGGAAATGAAAAGTCGTCAATAGATGACAACATCTGTGTGATAACAGTTAGGTACGCTGCCCGAACAATAAAAGTAAGTCACTTAATTCTCTGATAAGAAAGAGTAGAATGGGTGGCCGCATTCCTTAAGCGCAAAACAAAACAACCGCTGTACAATGACCTTGCCACTCGTGACTCAGGTAGCCTGAACTTTAAACACAATAACACATTTGTCATCAACTATTGAAAGCTAAAAAGTTATCGCTATAAAGAGAGAATGATATCGGTATAGAAAAAGAATTAATACATTGTTCTTATAACGAACCAACCAACGTTTACTATTTTCATCGTTATAGAAGAATTATCGTTATATAGGAAATATTATACAATCTAATATTTTTTGAGACGCCACTGTTATCACTGTTATTCTTTTATCTTAACGTCACACAATAGAAACAGTTTCTTAGATTCTTTTGCCAGTAGATTTGATCCTCCTTGTATTGTGACTTCTATAGTCAACTTAATCAGTCCAAAGATTTACGAGCTCTTAACTTTTTCCATTATCTACAAGTTCTTTTTTTTTCGTATTAAAGGAGATGGGTGCGTTTAGAATTTTAATATTACAACCAAAAAATATATAAAGTATTTATTTATTTTGTTTTTAAAGAAAAATGGATAAACAACAAATTTTTAAAAGTAATTTTTTTATATAAATTGGTTTTCTAACTAGGATTGTTTATAACATTATTTAGAATTGTGTGAGAGTAATAATTATATATCAATACTATTCTGAAAATAAACAAATTTTGTTTTTCTTGTTACTGAAAAATTCTTCTGATCATTTAATTTGATCTGACTCATTCATATTGACAATTCAGACATACACAGTCAACTCCCGTTTATTCGTAAAGTAAAGTGGCACGGTTGTCGCGAATAACGAAAATCGCGGATAAGCCGTAACTGGAAATCAAATACCTAAATGCAAAAATAAAAATGTAGTTTCACCTAAAAATTTAATTTGCAAATTTTCAATGTGTACTTACATTTTACAGTTTTTGAAAGTAGTCTATTACTTGTTTTTGCTTCTTTGAGTGGAAAACGTGTTTCTCTATTCTACACTGGACTTAACGCAGCATCAGTTTTTCAGTAAGTAGCGCGTCGTCCTGGTCTTCTTGGTATTCTAAAAGTTCATTCACGTGACATCAGGCTGCTTATTGAGTCACTCGTCCGCCAAGTACAAGCTCCTCTTCTTCTTCATCCTCGTTTTCTCCTCGGCATTTTGATAGGGTATTTTCCTCCGTTAAATGCTCAAATCCCGGGTCGGTAGCGTCGCAATCTAACCACTCTTGCATCTATATTCTCTCCCCCATGAACTGAGTCCATTAAACTTGTAAGGACAGACAGTTAGTTTTCATCTTCTTGAACTGCTATTTCTACACAATTTTCGATGTTTGGTAACAGTTTTTTATACGACTTTACAATTGTTAAAAACTTTACAGGCTCTCACGCAGATTCAACTACGCACATGCAGACGTAAATAGAGTCGAGAATAGTAAATGACTTCCAAAATTCTGTTAAGCCATATCCTTCTTCAATTTTTAAGAAAAGTAACTTTGTTTTGTAGTTTCATAGGTTAAACTAGCGCTGTTGTGTTTGGGGACAAAAATTTGGCCCGAATCCTAAAATCTGAAACACCAATTCATCAATCAACAACACAGCTTTTTGCGGCAAATTGTTTGCTTTAAAATGTTTGGTACAAATTTAACTTCGAACCTCTCTTGAAATATTTTTTATCTGTCCACCCTTTCCTTTGGTTAAAGATATTAACAGGTAGTTTTTCTGCTCTGGTGCCCTAGAAATATCTAGGTTTTTTTGCTATGACAACCACCATCAAATTTAGTTTGTGACTTGCTGTAGTTGACCTTGTGTGGTTCTTTAATATAATACCCTGTATTTCAAAAATGAATTCTCTTTTTTTTTCTGGTTAAAATAACATAACAGTTATTAGAGATAAAATGAGAACATTTAAAACGTATGAGCAGTTGTGTCAATAAAACGTCAATATTTGATCATACTGTGTAATTCTTCTTCTTCTTCTTCTTCTTATGTAGACCGTCTTTACTACTCTATTTGTTGTTATTCGCCTTATATGATCGTTATATTCTACTCTTCTATTTCTTACCCAGTTCTAGCTGTGTCCCATAGTGTCTTATCATCAAGTTTTCTATCTGTGCTGTTTCTAACGTCCTTTTTGTCCTTTCTGTATCAGGTCTTGTAAATAAATTCTGCTTTCATTTCTTCACCCATATTTGTATTTCTCCATATTGTTTCATTCAGGCAGACTGCGGCTCTGTTTGCTCTATTTACTTGATCTTCCAATTCAGTTTCGAGCTTTCCGTAGCTAGATTATGATGCCTAGATATTTAAACTCACTTACTTGTTCTATTATCTGACCTTCCAGCTCCAATTTACATATTAGTAAATTTACTGTTGTAACCATGCATTTTGCCTTTTTTGGGGAAATTACTATGTTAAATTATCTGGCGGTTATATTAAATTGGTGCAGCATACGTTGTAAATCATCTTCATTTTGAGAGAGTACTATTGTATCGTCTGCATAGCAGATTATTTTAAATTGTTTTTCTCCCATTGCATATTCTCCCAAACATTCTAAACTCTCTACTATGGTCTAAATATATTAGACAAGAAACGAAATTAACAATCTATCGAACCTTGGTAGAGCCTATTATGACTTATGGGGCAGAAGTTTGGCAGATCACGAAAAAAGATAGAAAAAGAATAAAAGTCGTAGAAATGGATTTTCTAAGGAGAGCGTGTGGTGTATCCAAAAAAGATCATATCAGGAATGAAGATATTGAAGGGGGACAAATACTGTATATTCCAGTGTAGAACAGAATTGAAACGAGACAACTTGTGTGGTATGGTCACGTGGTATGAATGAAGATAGATGGCCAAAGAAAGCTTTAAATTACATACCACAACAAAGAAGAAGAAGGGGAAGGCCTTCAGTTGCCTGGGAAGAAAATGTCTTTCTCTTCTTCCTACTTTATAAATAGGCTTAATGCTTGTTTTACTTCTGTTTTTAGCCTCAATTGACGTTGTCTGACCATCTATTCCTCGGTCGTCTGAATGATCTTCTTCCATTTGGCGATTTGTCTCTTGCTATTCGTACTATTCTATTTTCTGTCATTCTTTCGATGTGTTGATTCTATTCCACTTTTCTTCTTTTGGTCTACGCGTTTATTTCCTCTATACCACATCTCGCTCGTATTTCCTCACTTCTTACTCTGTCTCTTAGAGTTTGGTTTGTTATTTTTCCTAAGACTTTCATTTCTGTTGTTTTCAGTAGTGTTTGTGTTTTCACCGTATCTGCTCTTATTTCCGCTGTGTACGTCATTATCGGTCTTATTGTTGATTTATATATCCTGGTTTTCGTTTCCGTTGTGAGGTATTTGTTTCTCCAGATTGTGTTGTTGAGACATCCTGCTGCTCTGTTTGTCGTGTTGACTTGTTTTTGTACTTCTTCTTCCACTTTTCCGTAGCTTGACAGTTTTATTCCCAAGTATTCAATTTCCATCAGTTGTTCTATTATTTTGTTATTTACGACTAGTTTACATCGTTTCGGTTCCGCTGATATCACTATCGTTTTAGTTTTTCTGTTGAGATCTCCATGTTGTATATGAGCGCCGTATCTTCGAATTCTTTAAATAATCTTTGTAGGTCATCTTCATTTTCGGCTGTTATTATGGCGTCGTCGGCGTAGCGTATATCCTTATTTCCTTTTCTCCCATTCTATATCCTCTTCTTTTTTTAACTTTCTTTATGATTTCATCCATTATCAGATTAAATATTAATGGGCTCAGAGAATCTCCTTGTCTAATGCCAGTTTCATATTTGATAGGTTGCGATAGTTTTCCTTTACATCTTACCATAGCTATGTTATCTTTATATATATTCTCAATAGTTTTTACTAAATCCAGTGATATTCCCTTTTCATATAATAAATGTATCGCGTCCCGAATTCTCACTCTATCAAACGCTTTCTTCAAATCTATCAGATCAGAAACATATATGCTGGTTTGTTGTATTCCAGCGACTCCGCCTGCATTGCCCACTAGGTGGATCGAGTAGCTTGGTGGGTGATGTTGCCGGTCCCAAGCTTGGATAAAGGAGGAGGGTTGTAGGGTTAGGTTAGCAGCCTGCCATATATAAAAATAAAAGAAAAGCTCAAAGAACCAGTGACGATCCTCGGACTAGGAAGAAAGCGAGTTAAAAACTCTAACCAAGAGGTGACCAGCTAAGCTTTGAGATAATGTGACACTGACTACGTGACTACTTTCAAATTATCACTGCCTCACCTATCAGTGGTCAAAAGAAATTTCTTCTAAATTTCTATTAGGTATCTAAAACCCCCTTTTGAATGATTGCTAACCGGGCATTTTCTAGGTACCAGTTTTCAATGGATAAAAACAGCTTTTGAATGCTTTATACCAGCGATTTCTTTGGAATTTGCTCGGAGAAAGTTACCTCGGTAGATCTTATGAAATTAGAAATTGTTTGCTACCAGTGGCGTAGCAACACTTGGATAAATGTCTTACAGAAATTTATCTAGAAAGTATTAGAACTTCTATATAATCAAGACTAACTCGGTAGACTCAAAGGCACCAAACCGTTTGAACTTGTGTCATAGTGATAAACGTGTAAATTTCAGTTTAAAATCGAGCAGTGAATCTAACCACAATAGTAAAATGTGAAACAATAACTATTATATTCTAACATAAACTATTGTAAATATCTAGGAAGGTAAAATAGCAGATTATGTTAAATATAAAATGCTGGGTAATCGTAGAATTAGCTGCATTCTTTCTACAATAAAACTTGATATTACCCTATTAAAATAAACGTCTAGTTTGCATCTAGAAAACATTTAATATAAAAGACATGTGTCCAAGTATTTCCGTCGGTGCATCGCACAATGTTTTCTTAACTTGGACGTTACTACAAGTGAATATCCATAAATCTTTTGGGGAGAACGAGCACCAAAAGATAATTGGATAGGAGTGACGTGAATTTATTCCCGTATTTAACGCTATCAGAAGAGATTTGTTAAATTTGTTTGTCTGGATTTAATGCTCTCAACGGGCGACTCCGTTGATTGTTATTGAAAGTTGTGGCACCACTGATTGGGGGAATGATAAATTTTATAAAACGTCAATTTGTTGAGTAACTTTAACTTAACTAAAAGTGAAATTTATTTGGCTAACGGCGCCGTCTGATACTTTTTTTTATAAATAAAACAGTAAAAATCACTTACTTGAATGCTTTAATCCTAAATTAATATTGTACAACGATATATAGGGTGTTTCATTAGAAAGAGAATAAATACAAGTTTATTTATGAGAATTGGTTAACAATAAATAATTTACACAAAACATGTATTTTTGCCGCTTGCTTTATTAATTTTTTAATAAATTAGACCGACTTCAATCAATAAGGTGACCGCTTGGCAGGCCAAGCACCGCCCAATATTAGATGTGAAGGAGCAGCTTGGAAGGAAAAACATAACCTTACACGCACATTCTCTCTATGGCTACAAACCCGCCCGCCAACGCCTTAAGGTACTAATAAATTTTTGATGTGAAAAAAAGGCATAATTGCAATAACTTTTTTCTTGACTCCTTTATTATATACTAAGTGACATAGAAATCCGAACACCCAGTTTAAATGGTTTTATTTCAATAAAATTTGGTGTAATTTATTTATCTTACTGAAAAAACAAGTGATAAAGTTTTTAGCCTTATCAGTTGGAAATTCCGGTTTTTATACTTTTTGTTTTTAAATTCACTAACAATCTAAAAATGAATATTTCAGCCGCAGTTAAGATCCAAATTTGGCAGATTGTGGTTCTTGACATTCTTTACGATTTGTTACGATGCCTAGAGTACGGAGACCTGTACGATTTCGTCAACTTAGTGAGTTTGATAGGGGCCGTATAATGGGACTTCGGGAAGCTGGACTGTATTTTCGAGAAAGTTGCAGTTAGAGTGCAAAGAAGTGTAAACACCGTGGTTAGGTGTTGTCAGGCATGGCTTCAAGAAGGCCGTACGCAAAGAGCAAGGGGCACTGGACGCCGCCGTAGAACAACAGACCGTGAAGATCGACGCCTAAGATTATTGGCCTTAAGAGACCGTTTCTCCACTATCAGCTCCATTGCAAATGAATGGTTTGCATAACACGGAAGACCTATTGGCATGCGAAGTATTTACCGACGAATGAGAAGTTTTGGCCTGTTTTCATACCGACCACACTGGGTCCTCCCTTTAACTCCAGAACACCGCCGTAATCGCCTTCAGTGGTGCAGAGAACGGTCAGTCTGGAATCAGGAATGGAACAGCATTGTCTTTAGTGACAAGTCTCGATTTTGTTTAGGCATGCACGATGGTCGAGCGAGGGTTAGAAGGCGACGTGGTGAAAGGAGGAATCTACAGTTTTTTGTTGAAAGACATGTTTATCACACTGTTGGAGTTATGGTTTGGGGTGCTATAGCTTATGGTTCCAGGTCACCTTTAATCTTCATCAGAGGTAACATGAACGCGCAGCCTTATATCCAAGAAATTCTAGAACCCCACCTTTTACCCTATCTTGACACCCTGGGAAATCCAACTTTCCAACAAGATAATGCCCGACCACATGTTGCAAGAGTCACAATAGACTTCTTTCAACATAATGATGTCACATTGTTAGCATGGTCACCAAGATCTCCCGACTTATCCCCAATTGAGCACGTGTGGGATATGATGCATTTGCAACGTCCTCCTCAGACTCTACAAGCACTTCGAGAGGAGTTGGTGATTGCCTGGAATGAGATACCATAAGAGGACATTGACCACCTAATCAGAGGCATGCCTAGGCGCGTTGGAGAATGCGTAACACATCGGAGTGCATCCACACATTATTAAAGGTAAAAGGGCTTTAAAGCAATGCAATCATTTTGAAATTTTAATCATTTACTTATTATGCTTCATTAAGTACTTATACAAAATTTTATTAAAATAAAATCATTTAAAATGGGTGTTCGGATTTCTATGTCACTTAGTATATAAAGAGGCCACTATACTACTCGCGAAGTTGATCGAAGTTCAGCGAGTACGAGAGTGTACACAGGTACTGCATACGACTTCGCGTCGCTTCGTTCTACTTCCGTTCTGTGTCGGTTTTTCGCGTTCGATTCAAAGGGCCGAAGTTTGAATGCGAAGTGTCACACTACATTACTCGACTTCACGAGTATGTAGAGTCACCTCGCCTCGATTAACTTCACTTCGACACTTCGTCCGAAGAATTTCAATCGAGAGTGTAGACGGCGTTTTAGAGGATAGTTGCCTAATATTGGATACATTTTTTTAAACCACTACTTTAAAAAAAAGAATTCCAATTTTGTTTTGTTTTTAGTAATTTGTTGATATAACTATTTATTATATTCTGGTAGGATTGAAATAATTCTAGAAGATACCTTTAGGCGATAATGAAATGTTAATAAAAAAACCAAATTAGACAGTTTACAACATAGTCGCCTAATATTGGATAGGGGATCTGATATTAGTGAAACGATTATTTCATGTACATGTACTGGGTGGTCCAATAAGCCGATCTCTCGGCTATATATCAGAAACTATTCATGTTATAACTTATAAAGAGAAATAATTCCTTAGTAAAAGTGGCCAAGAGAAATCGCTGGAAATAACTTTCAAGTTTCTGGGTTAACCGCTATGGGGCGTAACCTGTGAAGAAAACTTTGAAAACCAGTTTTTTGGGAAATATGCCCAATTATACCAAGAGTTAAATAAGTGAACTAGAAGGAGACCTAAATTCTGCACAAAGTTGTTTAAGTACTTTTTTTTATTTTTTGAAATATAGGGTGGGAAAGTGTTTGTGGATAAATACCTATAACTTTGGTTTGGATCAACTGATTTTAACGAAATTAGTGTCATTAGAAAGAGTGTGGATAAATTAATTTATATCTACTATAAAATAATTGCATTTAGTTTTAATTGTCATAGATAGAGGTTACTTTCAAATAGAAAAAATAAAAATTGGTTTTTTTTTAAATGTTTAATTGAAATACCTATTTATTGTAAAGTGTAATGAAACTGGATTAAATTCGCAACAAAATGGCCCAAACCGCATGTTAATAGCTTTTGTCGAACTCGACATATGAATAAAAACTCACACTGTATTGACTCACACTGTATTATAAATTAAATTAAAAAATAAGTCAGTAGGTACTTTCAAATTTTTTTATAGCAGAATAATCTTAATGTTGATACCTATTTTGACGATTGTTATTTTATATGATTAAAAATAGTTTTTTCGAAACTAAGCAGGCTACGACAATGAATTTGACTGGGAGTTCATATTGTTTATTTATTGACAGCAGTCAAAACATTGTTAAAAAGTGTTATATTATAATTCGAATTGAAGATAGCACTTTTTCAATAGACAATAATATTGGTAATATTAGTAATTAATTATCAGTACTAATAATTCGTGATGAGTATATCAAATGCAGAATTGTATGATTTGGAATGTCACCCAAATGCCACTATTGAATCACGTATATATTCTGTGAGATATCCTGACAGGAGACATTATGGCAAAGAAGTATTTGACAGAAAGGCAAGAAGATTAAGAGAAACTGGTAGTTTTTATCGTCCTTGTTTTAAACGACGTAGTAGAGGTATGACAAAAGATAATTCAATCAATGTTTTTGCTTTAATTCAACAGAATCCACATATAAGTAGTCGGCAAATCTCTATAGAATTAAACATACCCAAAACTACTGTTCTAAGGATTTTAAAACAACACAGGTTGATTTTTCATATTATAAAGTGAACGTTTAGGTCAGAAACTTGGAATTCCCTTTAAACTTTAGATTCAACTGTTATTTTAATATTCCGATAAAAACGGCAACACGGTGCTTTTATCCTTTTATCTGTTTCTTAAAAATATTTATGCACGATTTATCTTGTGAAACAATTATGGATTTTTCAAGATTTTTTGAGTTTTAGTAAATATAGTGGTTTCTTTTTCACCAATATTTGTTGTTCTGTTTTTTAGACTGCATCCTTATCATATAGTTCTCCACCAAACTTTACATGAGAGAGATTTTAATGCAAAGCTGGATTACTGCAATTTAATGTTAAATCTGCTAGAAGAACAACCGCATTTCATGTCAAAGATTTTGAGGACAGACGAGGCTACGTTTAATAGTGCGGGTGATGTTAATCTGGGATCTAGATCTAGATGGGACATTTTGTTCCATCTGCATTACATGCCCTATCCACCTCAGACGCCCTATCTTAATATGCCTTACGATATCAGGTTTCTGGTATATTCTATAAAGTTCGAAGATGTACTATCTTCTCCATATTCCATTGTCATTCACTGCTCGATAGTACGTTCCTTTCGAAACATCCTAACATATTTTCATTATTTGTTGTTCCAGGTCTCTGAACGATATGTTAGGACTGGGCGTATTATTGCTTTGTAGAGTTTTATTTTTGTATTTCTCGATATAATTGTGGATTTACGGAGGAAATTGAGCCAGTATATCATCTGTTGGCCGTGCAAATTCTGCGATTTATCTCTGCGGTAGTATTATTTTCAGTGTTAAGAAGCGCTCCCAGGTATACATACCCTTTCACTGCTTCGATGACGTCGTTTTTTATAACAAGTGGTCGTAGAATTTGTGGTTGCGTGCTTATTTTCATATACTTCATTCTGTTGATATTTAGAGTCAACGTTTACCACTTTCTTAACGCCAGTTTAAGGCGATTCTTCTTCTTCAAGAGTTTTTTATAAGTCGATCCAGAAATTAAAACAGCTGCACCATAATTATTTTGTTAAATTCCTGATGGACCAGGTAAAACAGGCGCAAAGACTTTAGGTCAGTTGGTTTTACAAAGTTGCTTATTTAGTCAACCGTTGTAGTTATTACACCAGGTTCTATAGGAATACCTTGTAAAATGATAATTTGTTTTGCGGCAATGTGGAAATTGGTAGCTAGGCCAAAGCCAACTGAAAGGCTAAACGGCGAATATCTGTTGACGTTAAACCATAAAACCTCCTTTTGAGAGAGAATGATTCTGGAGTTGATTTCGAGTCGAGGTATCCCAGTGGATTTTCTTTTTTACAATAATATTCTAATATAGGTATATTTCGGTACATCGTATACTTCCGCTGATTTCAAATATCCCATCTTATTCAGTATGGCCGAAATTGGAAAAGTCATGTTTGCTTTATTCTATTGCTTTCTTTTTCTACTGGACATTCTGTAACAAAAACGTTTTTCAGTATAGATACATAAAAACGTTCCTTATATTGGATATCCAATATTAAGAATCCTTCTATGTCCAATATTAAGCACATTTCTAAATTGCAGATTAGAATTTTTCCAAGATGAACAGAAAAAGGTTTTATTACTAAAACTACATAAATATGTATGTATTACAGTACCGATAAAAAATATTTAAAATTCTTACCTTATTTGAAATATTTTGAGCACTATAGATAGGTAAACACAAAAAATTTAGGGATGTGTGATTCAATAAATTTGCAAGATGGTTGATCTTTTGATTCTACAACGACTTCGAGATTAAATTTTGAACCGTAATCTAGCCTTACGTAAATAGATGGCACCTGTTATTTTATTTGTTTTTGAAATACACTCATGGACAAAAATATCGAATATTTTGTTTTTTGCAGTCACTATTATTTCAAAATAGTTTTAGATTACTGATAATCCTCATATAGTAGGATGATATACTCAACTGGTTTGAAATATTTTGATGTTTATTTTGACGTTTATTCGGTGGTTAGTGTCATTCGTACATTTTATCATAAAAATCCTTCTTCACGTAAAGGAAAAATCATACTAATTCGGTTATTTTTAGTTTAATTTATTAAGTTTATTTAAATACTGTTTTGATTTAACTAAGTTTAAAACAAGTATCTTACCAATTCGGCACTACGATACGATACGATGAAGTCCAGTAGTATTGTAATTTTGTACGAGGAAAGATAAGCACAAAAAGGTATCGCACGACGTCTCAGCAGAACTGAATCTATAGTTTCAAATACTCTAAAAAGGTACCGCGAAACAGGAAATTTTATACGAAGGCCTGGTCAAGGACGCCCAAGGTGCACAACCGCAATTGATGACCGTTTTTTGGTTCTTAATTCTACACGAAATCGTTAATTGACATCGATGCACCTCAGAAATAAGCTATTTAATGTTAGACAAGTTAATGTGAGATCACAAACAGTTAGACGAAGATCAAAAGAAGCAAACTTAAAGCCCAGACGCCCCGCCAAAGTTCGACGTCTTCTCCAAAATCATAAAGCTCGTCGTTTGGAATTTGCAAGAACACATATTTAGTGGAATATCGACAACTGGAAAAACTTTCCTTTCACTGATGAGAGCAGAATCATATTATGGAAGCCAGATGGTAAAAACTACGTCTACAGAAGAGTTGGAGAACGATTCGCCAGCTGCAGTCTCGCCCAGACCGTTAGTTTTGGAGTTGATGGCATAATTCTTTGGGAAGGTATTAGTTGGGAGGTACGTACCGCACTTGTAGAAGTGATTGGACGGATGACTGGTGATTCTTATGTTCAAAACATCCTGCAAGATCATGTTTTGTCATATGTTGGTTACATTGGATATGAAAGATTCACGTTAATGCACGATAATGCTCGACCAAATGCTACTGCCATAGTGAGTAATTATATTGATGAGGTCCAAATTCGAAGATTGGATTGGCCACCGTCTAGCCCGGATTTAAATCCAATAGAGCACATGTGGGATCACCTAAAACGCAGCATACCACAAAGAAATCCCGTTCCAAATACGATAGAGCAGCTTCGGCTTGCTGCATAGGATGAATGGAATGCAATTCTCCAATGATATGTCCAAAATTTTTTTGCAAGCATGCCGAGAAAGATACAAGCAGTAATAAGAGCTAGAGGGGGAATACTCGTTACTGATCTTGTGCTTCTTTCAGTTTAAACCAGTTATTTAAGCAATTTAAATTATCATTTAAGTTTAGAGTAAAATAACCTCATTTACCTAATATTAAACATTTATTTTTTTCACAATTTTCTCCGCATAAAAACTTAAAATTGTTCATTAAACATTGTTAAAATAAACTCTATTTTACAATAAACGACTTGCTTGACCAGAATTTATTTTGAAAAAACAAAAATTTTAAAATTCTAAAATATTCGATATTTTTGTCCATGAGTGTATTTAGCTATCTTATATGAGGCGCTATCCTAATATTAGCAGACCTTCCTCTACAAAATGCATTTTTTTGTAAAAGCTTATTTATTTAATAGAGGGTGCCAAATTCAAGACCAAAAAAATCTTCGTATATGGCCGATAGCTAATCTCCGTATTGACAAGCCTGAAATAAAACCATTAAACGGCATTTTAACCCTCCGTTAGTCGCTAGGAAAAACTGAGCATCAAGAGTCGCTACGGTGTCTAAAATAGTTATTGCTATAATATTCATACAAATATTTTATATTGTATATAGAAACGACTGAAAAATATTTTTGAAAATATTTTATTGAAAAACAACAGATACAAAATGGAAAACACTAGTATAACAATATATTATATCAGTGTGTCTAGCATCCCGATCAAGAACGGGTATTTCTTATTGAGTCTATCTATTTGTTCGTTCTTTCCACAATCATTTCTAACATAGCGTGGTTCACAAAATATTTCCAAATATTACTGGGAGTCTTCAAGTCACGTGTAGGTAATCTCGACATGCGCAAACATAGCTACGTAATTTTCGTGTCTTGTTCTAACATTTCGCTGTAGAACGGCCTTTTTCCATCTGTTAACTCCATCTTTTTCAATAAACTCTAAGGTATTATTTCCACTTTCTTCTTCCTCTTCTGTCATATCTTGTTCCGTTTCACTTCCTTCATCGCGTTCCTCAATTTGATCGATTTCGTTTTCTCTTCCTTCATCGTCAAAATAATTTTCATCGTCGGTAGGAACCATTTCCCATAATTCTAACATGAGTTTTTGTTCGGCTTCAAAGGCCATCTATAAATAAGAATTGACAAAACTTACCGATAAACTGCAATAATAAGATGCTAAATATTTACCTGATCTGCAAGTTATGCCAACAAGTAATAGCTACACCGTTAGTCGCTACGGAGTCTCGCACCGAAAATAACTATAAAACTCGCACAACTGTACCCAGGCAGGTAAGAATGTACACTAACACGAGTTTGGTTGATAGGGAGAGGTACAGAAAGTGGCTATATAAAAATAACAGTAATTTGTAAATCCCGAATGAATAATTCTGTCGTCGGTGTGTGACAACGATGGCGACTAACGGAGGATTAAAAAGAAAGGTTCCGCATATGCATCTCCGTTTATTAAAAATACTAGAAAAAAATGGCGGACTTAAAACAAAAGTGTCCAGAACTGAACATTTTCTTATACCACTTATCGTTTAACTCTCGTAGTATATATATATATATATCTAGTGTAGTAGTCAAATAAAACCTAAAAGTATGTATTTTACATACTAGCTATGTATTTTACACTTCAATTGACTTCATGAAAATTATATTAACCGCCCATACCGTACATTCCCAACACAAAAGATATATAAAGAGGTCAGTCCTAAATCGTCTGGCTAATAATGGCAGAACAAAGTCCGACCTTTTGGGCTAAATGAAAGGCCTCTCTGGAAACGAGAATAAAAATTTGCGATAGAAGTGAGATTTAAATAAACTGCAAGCAGCATCCTATAATTAGGCGATCGCCGTTCTTTGTGTTTCCGCTGGGAAACGGAAGGCATAACAAAAGGCGACATACATAATTCACCTAACATAAGGAAAGAGAGCTGGATGGCGATATCACAGGGGAAGGTTGAAGGATAGCGATATTATGGCTTTCGAGGCACATTGGCCAAATTGAGTGTTGTATAGAACATATCTTCTTATTATAGAGCTAAAGTTTTACAGATAAAAATAAGGATGCATATTTCTAACTGATTCGACTTACGTTTAACTATACAGGAAGTTCTATAAAAAATTAAACGTTGTTGGAGTAAAGTAGAGTATTTATTTAACTATATAATAGATACAAATGTTGTTTATGGATAATTAAAAAAATATAGTTTTTAAAAATTAAAGGAAAATAAAACGTAACTTAAATATATACAAACAAGAACACATATTAAACAGAAAAAGATTTATGGCAAAGTTACGGCAAGCAGTTCAGTGGATCTTCTGCAATGAGTCATATATTCTTCTGAACAGTAACAACAATGTTTTAGAAGATATTTTTTATAACTTTATCGAAACTATTACAGCTTAGCTGTTTAATACTTTTTGGTAAAATATTCTAATATTTATAACTAAGATAATTTTTTTCTGAAAGACTTAATCTACAGCGATTTGTTCATGGGTGGTGACAGCGTATTGTGAACATGGACATCTGACTGCTTTATTAAATGGGCACGTTTTCTGTGAATTTTAGTTGGAACTTGAAATATCAACAGAGTAGGTAGCGGCATAATTTTGAATTTGATAAAGAAAGGTCGGCAGTGTTCTAGATAACTAACCCCAGCTAAAATCACAACAGCTTTCTTTTGCAATCTAAAAATTTGAAGGGGCGTAGGAAATTTCGACACTAAGCAGGTAGCGACTAAAATTTAATGGCAATTTTCGACACCAGCCCCAATTCCCGTTTTTATCTTACAGGTATATTCGACACCAAATAAATATAGCTGCGACATAAATAAAATACCATAATTAATTAATTTATTTATTTTAATAAAAGTAATGTGCATTTTATTTCTTTATAACTGTAATAATATCTAAATATAATACAACTAGTACCTAATTTTTGTACATTTTACCGTTAATATACTTGTATACAATGATTTATTTGCTATTATAGGAATGATAAGATACAGCTTTTATAAAATCTAACCTACGTACCTATTTGTTGGGATCGTAGTTTCCCAAAGATACAGTAGTATCTTTGATTTTTGCTGGTATATGTAAACTATTTATTTTGACATAAGTGTCTACTTGAAATTCTTTTAACTTTTCAATAAAAATAAAAATAGAAGGATGTGTTGAATAAAAAGAAGAATTAAATCTCGAATGAAAGGATTCACAGGCATTTGTGGTCCTCGCAATAGACGGATTCTGATTAGACCATATGTGTGGTGGAAATAGAGCGCTATCGAAAATATAATTTTCCAGTAAATAATCTGCATATATATCAAGTGTTGCTTTTATAGGTTTATATGACATTAAATCATAAAAAAGCATTCTTCAACTTTTGCTGGATTTAAATAAGTTAAACCAAACGTATGCCTTAACCATTTTCCAATTTCTGAATTTGTATCCTTATATTCTTGTACCAAACCCAAAGATTGGTTACCATCTTTACTTCAAGCTTTTTTGGATCGGCTTCATGATTATGTACCACATCACTTCTTGTGATGGTGAGGTCCTCACAGCCTATTCTAAACACTTTTGCGGAACACTTAGTGTTTCTTTGAATGCAGCGCCAAAATATCTCGCCGCTTTTTAACACTTTCTGTTTCGAGAACGAATGATGATCTACCACTAATAAATATCGACCACGGGAACTTTTTATCAAACTTATTTTTTAAATATCCGTATACGTGCACAAGTCAACGTCAAACAAGAAATAAATTACAACTGAAATAATTTAGTCACAAGTACACAAGTGCCACGCCCCCCGCCGTGACAATAAATATTGGGAAAACCCGCTTGTCCTGCTTGGGTGCAAATGTCCATCGCCGCTAATTACCTACCTACCTGCTTTACGCCGCGGTGTCGAAATTTTCTATAATAAAATTTGACTCTTCGATTACCCCAGGTACAAAGACAATTTGGTGTCGAAAGTTCGCCCGCCGATTTGAAGTGCATTTGTTGAATTGCCCTATATGATTACACCATAGTTTAGGTAAGAGTGAAGTAAAGAAAAATATGTAATTTTTAACGTTTCAAAGTTGATAACTCTTGCTAGTTGGCGAATAACAAATAATGAACTTGACAGCTTTTTCTTAAGTTGTGAGATATGAGCCGACCAGTTGAATCGATTATCTATGGTTATTCCCAATAGTTTAGTAGTCTCTTTGTTATCTGGATCTTTATGTAAATTACTAGCAGATATTATCAAATTTTGCGTTTTATAAGAGTTAAGATTTAGTTTGTTTGTAGCAAACCATGAGCTAGTATTAGTAGAAAATTCATTATGAGATATTTTTAAATCAACTTTAATTTTTCCTGATATAACGTATGTTGTATCATCTGTGAATTGTATAGTTTTTTACGGAGATACGAATTTAGGCAAATCTTTGACATTTTTTTTATTATTTTATTAACACCTGTGCGGTGTTTGTATACTGCTATCTGGTCACAAATGACCAATTATCAGTTATTTTCTGACCTAACATAATAACAGCAAATGATTAAATCTAAGGCTTACCCTATGGCTTACTCTTATTTTATCTATTAACTAATGCACTACAACTAACATGCAATAATTTCACAGCACTATACTCTGCTTTTTACACTAAACTGTTACACATTTACACTAGCTCAAATGGTTTTGTCCTTATGAGTCTTCTCTTTAGTTCAGTGTTGTCAAGAAGCTGGATTGCCTCGACATTCACATGACTATGCAGCCTCTGCTCGTGACTTGCTACTGTTCTCTTGATTATTTCGATCACAGTTTCCATACCCAGGTCCTGGTGGAGGTTGCTGTTACGGATATACCAAGGAGCATCAACAATGTTTCTCAGTACTTTGTTTTGAAATCTCTGGATAATATGTATATTACTAGCTTTGGTACAGCCCCAGAGTTGGCACCCATATACCCATACTCGCCTCAGTACTTGCTTGTAGATGGATAATTTATTATGAATTGATAATGTTGACAAATCGTTGACATAAATAATAAATAAAAGAGATCCTAAAACCAAACCTTGTGGGACTCCATAAATACGGATAGAAAATCGGAAAGATAACCTTTAGACAATACCGCCTGGTGTCTGCCACATAGATAAGAAGTTATAAGCTTGAGAGGAATACCTCCGATTCCATAGTTATTTAATTTGTGGAGCAAAATGTCATGTGAAACGCAATCAAAAGCCTTCGACAAATCGCAAAGAGAAATTGCTATGCGATTGCTGCGTTCAAACTCCTCAGTCGCCTCGTTCACAACATTCACTACCGAGTTCGTAGTAAAACGAGCACTTCTGAATCCTATTTTGAGTTGCTAAAGTAATTATTTGACTTAAAATAGGAATAAAATTGTTGTTTGATAACCTTTTCAGTCACTTTCCCAAAAAGTAGAAACAATGCGTATGGGTCTGTAAATTTCAGTTTGTGAGGAATCACCTTTTTTGTAGATTGGTAGTACTTTTGAGTATTTTAGTACTTCTGGAAATACTCCAGGTGATAGAATTAATTTAGTAAGATGACTGAAAGGTGTTAAAACTATTTGGTAAAGTTCTTTTAAAATTTTGCTATTAATTTCGTGAACGTCTCTACAATTAAAATTACTAAGAGACTTTATTATTTGAGAGACCTCTTCTTCTACAACAGGATTAAAAAAAAGGAGTTGCTCAAAGAAGGATAATTTCTACAATTGAAGAGGACATCGGCAATAATAGTGGAAAGAGATGTAATTATATTATCTGCATTTGCAGTAAAAAATTGATTTATTTCGTCTGGAGATAGATCAGGTTGTACCGAACTGGATCTTATGTTGTTTCTTTCAAAATTTACTATTTTCCAGCAGTCCCTAGGTTTATTTTTGGAATAAGTAATAAAATTACAGTAAGCTGACTTTTTAGCAATTTGTAAATGCCGATTATATTCAAATTTTTGTTGTTTATATAGTTTAAACACATCGGGATCATTGGTGCCATCTGCAATGTGTTTAATAACCGAAAGATTAGATCTGTAAGACCTCATTTCATTATTAATCCATTGCACGGGTGTTTTTTAGCAGTTGGTCTTACTTTTTTTAGTGGAAAATACTTTAATAATAAATTGTTATAAGTTTCGGTATAAAAGACTGTCAAAAAATCAGGATCATTATTAATATCATAGAAAAAGTCCATATTTGTACTAGCTAGCGCACGTTTGAGCTTCTGTAAACCAGAAGAAGTAATAGACTGTTGAAATGTTTGATTAGTGTCAACAACTTTATGCTCAAAGTAAATAAATACAAATTAAGCTTGATGGTCAGAAAAACAAGGTTGAAATACGCCCACTTTGTAGATCTTTTCAGAAAAAATTTTCATAATGTCGATGCAACTACTGGACTGGGATGTGGTTCTATGTAGTATAATCGTTTATAGTTACTTGCTATTAGCTAATTAGCTAATTAGCTAATCGAATTAAAAACGAATTAAAAAAAATCCCCGCATCACTTTCCCACCAACCTAAGTAGCTATTGATTTGACGCGCAATATTAGGCGGAATCAATATCAACAGAAATTCCCATCTGTGTTCTTATATACAGACCAGAAATGTTTATATTATCAATCTCAGCGACGAAAAAAGATTGAGAATATTTTTCGGTGTTATAAAACGAAAGGAATTTGAAATTCTACAAAATAAGGTACATTAATTGCTCAAAACTCAGAACTTTGCTCTACATTATATTCATTTAAATTAAGAGAAGAATACATAAGATTTGCTTTTACATAAATTGCATAAATTGCGGTAGATAAAAGGTAATTGCTTGCACCATAAATCGTGTTCGCTCGAGTCATAGCAATATTTAATTTAGACAGATAATTCAAGATAAGCAATAAACATCAAAATAAACCATCCGATGCTGAAGATCATAAGAATTCATACGATGAAGATTTAAATAAAACCTACAAGCGACATTTATCTATTTAAAATCTCAAAATCATATAAAATAATACAGGATTATCTCGATGTAGCAATACATATGCGTTAAATATATGTAGAGTAGTGAATATGTCGGATGTCTGTTTATTCAATGGATGTCATTAAATCGATATTAAATTGTGTCAACATTAAAATGCCGTTTGCGTAACGAAATGTGGTGAAAGCGCAATGTTGTTGAATTATGGAACGTAGTAATTATTATAACAAACAATTTACTATTAAATTGCAATCCAACAGTTAAACAAAATAAATATTTCAATGAAATTCCTCTACAAAAATATTTTTTAATATTAAATCGTCCTATAAATTGTTAATTTTATTCGGAATAGGATGTAAAATTTAAACGCTTTGCTATTCTTGATGTTTTTATTGTAAACAAGGTCTATAGTTCATTCCACGGACTTTTTCCGATAAGTGAAATTATACTCGAGGCACATTTAGAGTTTATAAGGTTTCGAGTTTTGTTTTTTCGGAGTATGCGTTTCTCCTATCTCCTTAAGTTTTGCTACTTATATATGGTTGTCCTAGTTCTTCGTTATCTTCTTCTTCTTGTAGTTTCTTCTCCTATCTAAGGTTGGCTATCATCACAGCTATCCGTACTAGAGATGACTGTCAAAAAGTGCACCTACTCTTTTGAACCGAGTTCGCCGCCGTGACTCGGTGGATCTAGTTCGTCTTTTGTCAATAGGCAGGTGCAGGTGCAGAGCAACCAATTCCTTCGAATCATGTTTTGGAACTTGGAAAACGGAACGGAATTTGGAACTCGACTGAGGTTAATAACTGAATAGTGAATCGATTATAGCCTGGCCCTGCTGCTGAGTTGGTTCGTTGTATTCTCTGATTCGAGATGGTAAAATTCGGTTGGTATCGGGTCACTCATAGCAGTTAGGGAATGGGCAAGGATGCTATTTGAGCAAGTTTGTTTTTTTTTTGAAGATAATTAATGTGGTGTCAAATTACACTGCAAGGTGTCAAAAAAATAATTAGCTATTAAAAAATAAATTCTTTAATAGAAATATTTTTATATTACAATATTAAGTATAAAAAAACAAACATGCGAAATGATTTTTATAGGCTAGAATGTCTAAAATTTAAAAAGTCATTGTTTATAAGCAAAAATAGTATTTTTTCTACTTTTTGAGCACTTAATCGCGTACGTCTTTCATTTAAAATTTGTCCAGCTTTCGAAAATAGGCGTTCGCATGGAACAGACGTGGCTAAAGCAAATTTGTTTCTTACTAGTGAACTTAAAGTGGGATAATTATGTCGATTGTTTTTCCACCAAAGAAGGAAATCTTCATCTTTATTTATAATATCATCTTCAATATAACGCTGCACTTCAATGATAGCTTTCCTTATACCTGTTCCTATCGGTTGTTTTTTAGATATTTTATTATCTAAAGAAGACCAAAGCGAATATTTGCATCTCGTTGATTCACTGCCAGTAGTAGGTTCTTTTTCCATTTCTGGCTGCGGTGGAGCCCTATTTTGTACAACGAGATCTGCTGCCATATTCGTCACTTTTTTCTTTATCTGATTTGCAGTTACAGCGCTTTGAAATGGTAGAAGCTTAAAACCGTGGATCTAAAAACGTATTGGCAGCCAGCGTAACTTTAAATTTAATATTAGTGAATCGTGTTCGGAGTCCATTTTTTAGTTTACCAATAACTTGGTTTGATAAATCCGATTTCAGTTCGCCAGAAGTAATCATTTCCTTCATTACATTTAATAGACCTGCTGTAAATACAATTACTAATGACGCCGATATGTATTTTTCTCCACTGTTACAGTTTCAAAAGGGCGTAAAATGTGTACCAAATTTTTAATCAAGTCCCATTCTTTTAACGTTATTATAGGTAATGAAATGTTCAAGAGAGCAATTGTCGATCACATTGATTCCTCCAATTCCACAAATCGCTGTAACATGATAAAGGTAGAATTCCACCTTTTAGAACTTGCAAAATTTTTTTTGGGCAACTTGTTCCTAAATTTTTTTGATACTGCATTAATTTAGCATTAGCTGACGAATTTGGTGTCACTATTAATTTTACTTTGGTGACGGTCGGCTCAACTAGTTTTAAAGCATCTTGCACAATTAAATTTAAACTATGTGCTAAACAGCACAAGATACCTTATTTGTTAGTGACCATTCTTCTATAATAGTTTGCAACGCTCTTGCTAAATTAATGCTAGTATGTCGTTCATTAAGTTTGTGGGCTTTTTGTAACATTTGTCGGACGTTAAACAATTTATCTACAAAATGCATTGTCACTGCCAAAAAGCTTTCACCATTTATAGAGGTCCAACAGTCCGTTGTCAAACAAACGCTGGATATTTCCTCTTCTTGAACAAATTTTTTGCATTGATTTAGACATTGTTCATACATAGCTGATATCATAGTTTGTGAAATAGTTTGCCTGGAAGGCAATTCATAACCAGGATTAAGTGCCTGAACAAATGATATAAAACCTTTGTTTGCAACAACACTAAAAGGCTGAAAATCTTAAGTGAACAGTTGTAACAGGTGGTCGTCAATTTTCTTCCTTGTTGCTAAAGGTATTTGCTTTGGTCTACAAAAACATGATACTGAGCTTTGCTTTTGACAGTGGCTACTTAATTTTCTTTTCTTTTCTTAATTTACTTTCTTCTGTTGCAAGCTCATTGTCGGACTGAAAATTTCAAAAATAATGTTTTATTTTAAATTTAACATATTATATAGTTTTCCTACCTCCTTAGAAGTACTTGGTTGTGAACATGTTGAATCTGTATTATTGATTTTTGTAATATTTTCAAACTCGCGGAAGCGACTAAGAGAATCAAGAGATACTGCAGGGCGTGTTCGTGTTACATGTCTTTTCATATTAGACGTTGAAGATTTGTAAAACATTATTTAGACACATATATTAATTACACTTTGCATGATCGGAATTATTATCTTCTACAGTAAAAAAGTTCTTAATGCACTTGTTTTCCTATGTAGGCTCATTTTATTTCGTATTGAACACAAAGACACAAATAATACCCTCGAACTAACTTGTTACTCCTACCACAGATTAACAGAACAGACAGATGTCACAGATGCGAAACAGTCGCGTTAACACTGAGTACCGAGTGATTTAGTTACAACTTGTTGTCAAAACCTGTCAAGGTTACCAGGTGCACATGCACCTGCAAAAATGAACCTAGTCTGTAGTCGATCCGTACCTTATTGGCGGATGCTCTGAAAAGATCTACTGAGCTGCAACTATACCACTCTCTTAGGTTTCTTATCCAGGAAATTCTTCGTCTTCCTATGGATCTTTTACCCTTAATTTTAACTTGCATTATAAGCCTTAAGATCTAATATTTTGCACCTCTGGTAAAGTGGCCAAAATATTGCAGCTTTCTTGTTTTGATGTGCTTTATAACCTCGCAATCCTTTTGTAGCCTTCTTAACACTTGTGCATTTGCAACTCGTTGGGTCCATGGTATTTTCAAAATCCTTCTATAGTTCCACATCTCAAATGATTCCAACTTCTTTATATTATCCACTTTTAGCGTCCAGCTTTCCATTCCATACAACAAAGTCGAGAACACGTAGCATCTTAAGGCTCTTATTCTCAGCTCCAAAGGAAGGTCTCGATTAACTAACATTGTTTTCATTTTTATAAATGCTTGTCTTGCAATTTCAATGCGTATTATTGTTTTCATTTACCCAGGTTTCAGATATTTGTAGTTATTCACTATTTCTACTTGTTTTCCCTCGATATCTAGGCTTCCTACTGTATGTTGCTTATAAATAATCATGCACTTGGTTTTCTTAACGTTCATTTGTAGTCCATATTTTATACTGACTTTAAGTAATCTATTTACTAAGCGTTGCAGTGCTTCTAGACTGTCTGAAAAAGCAGCGGTGTCGTCTGCGAATCTTATCTTGTTCAAGATTTTTCCATTTATTAATATACCCTGTTGTTCCTCTGATGTTGCTTCCTTAAAAATAGCTTCGCTATACAGATTGAATATTAATGGGGACAGCACGCAACCGTGTCTAACACCTCTTTTGATTTCTATAGTTTCTGCATCGACATTTTCGATTCTAACGTTTGCTTTTTGATTACAGTACAGATTGACAATAACCCGTATATCTCGACTATCTACATTCTTTTCTTTTAACAGTTTTACGAGTTTCTGATGTCGTACTCTATCAAAAGCCTTTTGATAATCTATAAAGCAGACACAAAGATCCCGGTTCATATCTAGTTTTCTTTGCACGAGAACGTTAAAAGTGAACAGAGCCTCTCTCGTTCCTAGTCCTCCTCTGAATCCAAACTGGGTGTTATCTATACATTCTTCAATTTTTTGTATAGTCTTCCATGTATTATTTTGAGAAATATCTTAAGTGTGTGGCTTATTAAGGAAATTGTTCTGTACTGAGAGCATCATGTCGCATGTACTGGCTTTGGTAGTATTACAAACATAGACAGCAACCAATCTTCTGGTATTACTCCTCTTGTATATACTTTGTTGAACAGATCTAAAAGGATATGTAGTGTTTCTTCGTCAATGCATTTAATTAGCTCGGTGGGTATCTGATCTGGGCCTACTGATTTTGTGGTCTTTACATTTCTAATTGTCTGTTCTTATTCGCACATTATTATTTTCGGTCCTGTTTATTCTCATAAACTCACAAAGGCATAATTCTAATCCTAATAGCACTAGCCATAATATTGTGGTTAATAATATTACTCCAAATGAGAATTCCTCTATTAATCTTCAGATGGACCCAACCAGTTCTACATCATTGTCTGCTGTGAATCGCAATAATAATCATATTCTTCTGCCTACTTCACTGCAGCCCATCTAATTTACACACCGTTGCACGTCATTATCTACGTCAGAGATCGAAGTTGACATAGTTGCCAAAGTATAAAAAAATCCTGAATCCATTTTAAATCAAATAGGTCACATAATTATTATTATACTCTTTACAACGACTATTTAAATTCTTACGTGACATTTTTGAAATAAAACACACTAATTTTGTTCTAAAAAGAACAGATTTTATTAAATAGGTAAAAATATAAAACAAGAGGTATTCACTTTAAAATTTAAAATAATAAAGTACAAAAAGTGTCAACACCTCAACTGTCAAATAAGTGTTACCAATTTATGCTAAAATTTCACCTTCGTTCGATTACAGTTACAGTGTGTTCCGAACAAATGTTCTTCATAAAAACGCTTTATAATGCATTTATACAAATTAAATGAAACATATTGTTGTCTATTTCTTTAAGTTAACATTAATAGAAATCTTTAAATATTAGTTCTACGCGTATATAATAAAATATGTCTATAGAGCGTTTCACGTTAAGAAAATAACATTGCGGAGATAGGGCCATGTATTTCTTATGGACGATAGAAGCGCAGCGATGCCACGATGAACACAAGCGCGATTCAGGGTTGTATAATTCGTATTTTCGTTTTCACAGACATGAATTAAATTAATGGTTTTTAACGTAATTGACCAAAAGTGCCCATTCGAAACAAGAGATGAAAAGTAGGGAAAATGATTTTAATTAAATAAATAGTATTTACAAAAGATAATTTTATTTTATCTTATTTTAATTATAGCAACGATAGTTTATTTGTTTTTCGGTAAGAATATCATATACCATGAATCATAGAAATTAGTAGAAAATATTGCTTAGTTAAATCATGCACTTTGTCGGCTATTAAATATTTAAAAGCAAATAAACGGACCGCTTGGAATGCATATATCTAATTACTAACTGCAACTTAAAATAATACGGTGTACGTATGTCAGCGATTTTATGTCGTTCTCTGAGACTACATAATGATAATAAGGTTTTGTGGTTCTTTAGTTGTTATTCTAACTTTACAGTTAAATGTTAATTGAAAATGGAAATTCGAAAAATATATCGACAATCTAGTAAACCGCATGTCTGAGAGTTTTGGCAACACTGATCTCCATAAGCCTAATGTTATTTTCTTAACGTGGAACTCTGTATAGTGGCTGTATTGCCAGTGTACTCGGCAAAGTGATTCTAAAAAAGAACACACCTACCGACTAAATATTTCGTGTTGGTATAATGAAATGTGATGTCACGGACTATGACGCCGATGACGTGCAACGGTTTGTAAATTAGATGGACTGTAGTTACAATTTAAACGCGGGACTACCAACCTCTAATAATTAAGCCTTTGTTGGAATTAGACAGTATGCAAAGTTTCGTCAAAAAAAGTTTAGCCCAAAAATTACAGTACGACACAAGATTTCAAAAATTAAAGATTTCTTGTCTAGGAAATAATATTGTAACAAAAAGTAGTGAAATGATTGATATAGAAATACATTCGCAAGTACACCCTTTCAAAATATTTAATGTTTCGTGTACAATAGTTGACAAAAGTACAGGAAATTTGCCACAAATCACTACGTTAAATCCATAGCCTTTTCAAATCCCACTAGAGATAAAAGGCGATTTAGCAGATCCCTATTTCTGCGAACCTAATAATATTGATTTATTAATTGGCGCGAATTTGTATTTTCAACTTTTAATAGGAGAAATAATCTCGTTAGGTTCTAATCTTCCTACGCTAATGAATACTCAATTAGGATATGTTATTGTGGGCCCACTCACATCAAAGAAATATCTAAGTCATGCCAACGCATCCTTTGTAACACAAACATTTTCCTTTTTATCTCGAGAAAATACGCATTATATTCAAGATAAAGAAGAGGAACACAACGCACTAATGGGTATTTGAAATCAAAAACCGGTCATAATTATTTAGGAGCCTATATTATCAGAAAATATATTTAAAAACAATATTTCGTTAACATTTTGCATATATATATTTAGGGATTCTACAGTATTCACTGCCTTCCCTCGCTCAACCGTTTCCATCTCTCTCTGTTGTTCCATTCTCCATCGTTTAGTCCTCTCTTACTCATGGCGTCGTCTACTTCGTTCCTCCAGGATTTTCGGGGTCGTCCTCTTTTCCTCCTTCCTATGGGGCTCCATTCGGTTATTCTTTTTATCCATCTGCTGTCGCTAGCTCTTCTTACATGTCCATACCACTTTAGTCTTTTTTGTTCTATATATGTTAGTATGTCTGTTTCTATTGATGTTCTTTGCTTTATTTCGTCATTACTTCTCCTATCCATTCTTGTTACTCTGCAGCATCTTCGCAGGCATTCCATCTCTGTTGCTATTATCTTACTGCTGTTTTTCTTGTTTATGATCCAATTTTCGGCCCCATATGTCATAATACTTCGCACTAATGTTTTATAAATCTGCGTTTTTGTCTTCATATTTAGGTGTCTATCCCACCATACTGAGTTAAGTTGTCGGATTGCTGTTCTTGTTTGTCCTAATCTTTGTGTAATTTCTTCCTCTGTTGTTGCCTTTTTCGTGATTATAAACCCCAGGTATTTGAATTTATCCTTTCCTTTGATTGTTACGTTGTCATCAATCTGTAGATCTTCTATGTCTTCTTCACTTGTAGATAGGTACTCTGTTTTCGCGAGGTTAATATCTAGGCCAGCCTTGGTATATTCTTCTTGTAGTTTCTTCATCATGTAGCTGAGGTCGTCTTGGTCTTGTGCAATCACTACTTGATCGTCTGCAAAACTTAACGTATATAGGTATTCGTTCCGTACCGGTACTCCCATGCCTTCGCATTTTCTTTTCCATGTAGTTAAGGCTTTCTCTAAGTATATTTTGAATAGGGTTGGAGATGTGGAACAACCCTGTAGGAGCCCTTTTGTTGTGGTGAAGTCTCCTATGATTTTTGTTCCCATTTTAATGGACACTTTATTTTCTTTATACAGAGCTTTTGTAGCTTCTATGAGTTCCGTCTGTATTTCTAATTTCTACATTGCCTCCCATAGTTCTGACCTTGGTACAGAGTCATACCCCTTACTCAGATCCACAAATGCCAAGTGTATATCTCTATTTTTTGCTTTTTTCTTTTCCAACAGTTGTTCCAGTGTGTATATGTGGTCTATGCATGATCTTCCTGCCGTGAAGCCTGCCTGATTCTCCCCGATTTTGCCTTTTATCGCTTGCTCTATCTTTTCTCGCAGTATCTTCCCATATAATCTTCCTATTAATGATATTACGCTTATTCCTCTGTAGTTTTCGCATCGTTTTCTATCTCCTTTCTTAAATATAGATGTCATATATGCCGCCGTCCATTCCTTTGGGAGCTGTTCTCCCTTTATGGCTTTCTGAAATATCCATTGTATCATCCGGTGTAATTTTTTTGATCCGTATTTTATAAGCTCAGGTGAGATGCCTCCAGGTCCCGGTGCTTTCTTATTTTTGATTGCTTTTATGGCCGTTCTCATTTCCCTATCTGTTATTTCTATTTCTTGTTGTGGGAATCTGCTTCGTCTTCGCCTGTTTTCTTTTCCAATGAATTGTGGTCTTTGTTCTGTTAATAGTTCCTTGTAGTAGTCCTTCCATTCTTTGTCCTGTATATTTCCCAATTTCACATTTTGCAATTTTTAATAAAAATACATAAAAAAATACCTTTTTAGTATTTTTACAATAATGAGTAAAATTTTACAAAATGAGTAATTTTTTTTCAAGTTGAAAATAATGAAGATATTTAAACACACAAATGTTTATTATTCGGAATCAGTGCACTCTGATTCAATGATAATATCAGAATCCTCTTCATCGTCATCATCTTCGACTGTATTGTCGTCCAAACTGTTTGGAATCGGTGTTGCTGCAATTAAAATTGCCTTTGCTTCATCGGAAAATGGCAAGATTTTCTGCTTATTCTTTGACCGACTACAACTGATTAAAGAATCAGATGTCAGAAGTAATCTATTTAAAACATCTCGGTTACAATCAATTCTTGAAACTTTTCGTGAAAAGTCTACGCGATATTTTCGAAAATGCTTATTACGTGCTTCAGCGGCCTCCTCGGACAATTGCCCCATTGGCAGAATTGCCTGTTTGATCACCTGCGCTCCATGTATTAGAATTTTATGGACTGTAGTGGACATTGGATGATAGCCGTACAATTTGACATATAGTTTGACAGCATGTTGGGCATAATTTTTAAATTTTTGGTGATCAATCTCATGACCACTTGATATTATCTCAAGAATCACTTTAAACCTATTAATTAATTCTCTGTTGATGCCTGTGATGCGAGAAGAGCATTCTGTGTTTTGAAAAAACCTCCTACACGTATTTCCATCATTACTATTTCCATAGCCTGCTTTAGGAATATCAACAAGTAGACCCATTTCAGCTCTAAAACATTTCTGAATTTTTTCTTTTGTTTCCTTAATAATTTTTTTGTCTTCTGGTATACGGGCCTGTCACTGTTTTATTCTTTATATGCTAAATGCAATAACAATTCGTAAAAGTGTATTCGGGCATGGAGTACTGAGAGCTCAAACTGTAAAGATTCTTTATTAATGGCACATTTTTCTAATTTATTAAAATCTTTTGATGTCTGACCACATAAATAACATCGCATAATTGATGCAGTGTCCGTTGCGGAGTTACAAACCTTTCCGTCTACCATTGTCAGCCAAATATTGTGACTGATTTTCACTGATGTTGCACTGTACTTAGTCTCTATCAAATATTTTGCCTGATTTTCGATTTATTCTATTTCTTCTTTAGTGCCATCTTTCGCTTCGTGAAAAAATCGAGCTCTGATACGTCTGCAAAATCTCACCGAAAAAGGAGTAGGATTCTGCCAGATGATTTTTATTGCTTTGCCATCAATAGAAACAACCAACCCCACTGGAACAATCGAGCTCATAAATATATTTGAATCATTATCTGAGACATTTTTAAATTTTTGCTTAAATTGAGTTTGGTGAGACCCATCACATCCCCATTTTGATATTAAAAGTAGGTGTTGCTTTTCAGTATCATTTAATGTATCTAAGACTTCTTTTAAATATTGGATGAAGCGCAAAGCCGTATGATCCAGCAAAGCTTGTAGTTCAACATTAAAACTAGTCTCCGTAACAGTTATTTTGTCTTCATCTGGGTAGCACTCTTTTTTTGCCTTTTGCAGCAAAGAGTAACAAGGGTAGATGTACTTCCGTCCGACTTGTAGTAAGGTCCACTGGCCTCTTGTGAAGTTACCTTCTACAATAACGATAACGCTTCTTGTGGGGTATATTTCATCTCCACGTGGTCTTTTTAGACAAAATTATCTTTCTGATCTTCTTGGCTTTCGTCGGTGTTGAAGTTGTTTCTTTAATCATCTTTGAAGCATGTTTATTCCAGGAACCACCCTAACTTACACGCGCAGCGAAAGTCAAGTCCTCGACAGGTACGCAAGCCCGTATTTCTTCAGTTCTCCGCCGCTTGCTCCTTTCACTTACTTCCTGGAACTATTTAACTGGACGACCGGTCTTAAGTGATGACCGCGAAGGAAGTTCTAATGATGTTTTAAGCCATTCTTCATTATGTTTTAGAAATCGTTCATCAGTATTACGAGCTGCCGCCCATTTCTGCTTAAAAATTGCCCTGAAATACTTCAGAGAACTAGAGAAAATATTCCTATGCTCCCTTGGACATGAAGTCATCTCAGCAAGTCTATCTTCCAATAGGGTAAATTTTTCGTCAATTTTATTTCCTTTGAATTCCATTAGGATACCATATAGTTTTCGTTTGGTTATAGTTTTTACATTTTCTGGAGTATCTGCAAAAAAATTATAATCATTTATTATAAAAATATATTTTTTTAATTGCACCTAGAAAACTGTAAAAATAAAATAAAAAGATGGGGTGCACTGGGGTGAGATTTTATTACTGTTTTGGTTAGGCAAATATTCAAACTTTATTACCATAACTTAAATGTAGTGTGACAAAGCGCGACACATAAACAAAAACACTAATGTTTTAAAATTTAAATGCTGAAACTTAAGGAGAAATTAAGTGTAATATATTATAAAACAAAGTACATACCTTCAACTTCCATCTTCAGTAAGAAATTTTCTGATAATCCACCACACGACGACATACTAACAAAGAGAAATATAGAAAATAATCGAGAGCGCTGTCAACAATGACATACATTACACACAAGTGCAGTGTTTTGACTAATTTCCAGGCGCGAGAGCTGATAAAGTGGGGGAAGTGGGGTGCGCCCTGTATGAAGCGGTTAATGAACTTTATAAAACGTTCATTACTTGTCTCATTTGGTGAATTTTAGAAAAACTACTTATGACCGGTTTTTAGCCTCAAATACCCCTTAGAGCAACGCAAGAATCGACACAATGTTAGAAAAATTTTGGAAAAAGCGTTTGGACTTACAGTATTCTCTTAAATAAATTAGGATATTCCGATGCCGGTCATGTAATAATATATTTTTCCAAAAAATTGGTATCAGGATAATACAGGGTGAGTCATGAGGAACTTTACATACTTCTACCATATGTAGAGTCCCTCAGGGAGCATATCATGTGGCCACTAAAAAATGTCAACTCCTCTTCTTTATTAATTAACAGGGTGATTTGTGTAATTGACCATTTATTTCATTTTACTGTAATGCTTATTCGGCTCATTTGATTTTTTTAATTTTTGCATGATACAGTTCACTACTATCAAGCATTCGACTGGTATTAGCTAAACTAAAAAATTCCAGGACTGGCTTTGGAAAAATTAATTTAGGGATTCGTATTAAATATTACACCCTGTATAAATTTTTTTTTAATGCAATAAGTGATTTTCAAACTACATAAATAGCCAATGAAAACGACATATGCGACAATGTTGTCGCACTTTTAATAAATTTTTAGTGAACGATCAAATCTTACCAAAAATAGAACAACCATAATGAAGTATCAAATTATAAGGTATTAATTTAAACAAATGTTATAAATTTCAAACATTTTAATTAAAATGAGTTCCTACAACATAATCTAATAAGTAGAAATCTTTACTGTCACTTTGTATTATCTCTACGATAGAATCAATTGTTTTTCAATTTTAAATTTTTACTCATAGATCGTATTGGGGCATTATTTTCGATAAATAATAAATTAAATTGATTAAAAAGTCAAACCTCTTGTATGTGTTAGTTTTTGTTGATTGTAAATGATTAAAATTTTATGTCAAATAATAATACATTGCATCAACTGTACTAAATAAAAATAAATCTAAAAAAGTTTAAAATGAAGGTTGGCGTTGACCGTTTGACGTTTCTTGATATTTTATACCCATTGTCATTATTGTCATTATCAATTGTTATTTATGTGTACAAGAATACATATTTCTTCTGTCATATCTACATTAAGTACATTGTGTTAGTTTTGGTAGAGCTTTTGTTACTTTCGTTCAAAATGCCACATCAGTTTTCGACCACAGAATATGCAGACATAATATTTGTTTATGGATTCTGTAATGGGAATGGTAGGGCTGCTAGTAGAGAATATCGCAGGAGATTTCCTAATCGTCGAACTCTCAGTCATTCAACATTTGGGTCAGTTTTTAATTATTTGCGAGAAAATGGCACTTTTCCTAGTGGAACAACAGAGCGACATGTAGATGAAGCGCAGGAAGATGATATTATGGACGCCGTTACTATGAACCCTACAATAAGCACTAGACAAGTAAGTCGAGAACTCAATGTTACTCAATCAAAAGTAAGTAGAGTCTTACTAAAAAATAATCTATACCCATATCACATTGGTTGGAATTTTGTAAATGGATTAACAATAATCGACCAACGCTATACAGGACACTATTTACAGATGAAGCCCAATTTACCAGAGACGGAATAAATAATTCACGAAATTCACATGTGTGAGCAGAAGAAAATCCCCATGCTATTCGAGAACGTCGTTCTCAGTTAAGGTTTTCGGTTAACGTGTGGATTGGTGTCATAAATAACCAATTAGTAGGTCCTCACTTTTTTGATGGTCCTTTAACAGGGCAGGTCTATTTGAACTTTCTACAAAATATTTTGCCGAATTTGCTTGCCAACGCGAACGTTGCTATCCGAGGGATGTATTTTCAGCATGATGGGGCACCCCACACTTTTTACTGGCAGTGAGACAACATCTCAATAATGTTTATGGCAACAGGTGGATAGGACGTGCAGGTCCTATTTCGTGGCCTTCAAGATCCCCTGATTTCAATCCCGTTGATTACCATATTTGGGGACGATTGAAGCAACTAGTTTACGCAGTGAATATTAATAACCGACAACAATTCATTGATAGAATTATACATTGTTGTAATACTATTAGAAACGATCCCCAGAGTATCCGTAATTCAATACGTCAATTAACAATTCGGCAACAAAAATGTGTACAGGCTGCAGGGTTCCATTTCGCAAATCTATTTTGAATTATTTTTATTTTGTTACCATTATTGTGTCTTTTCCAGTTCTAATTTATGGGTTTATCATAACTATGTAAATATTTTTAGTTTTTTTTTTAAATTGTTCTTCGGTATTGTTAGTAGTTACTGTTTTTTGTTGTGCAGTGACTCAGTTTATCATTTCAATTAAAATGTTTGAAATTTATAACATTTGTTTAAATTAATTACTTTATAATTTGATACTTCATTATGGTTGTTTTATTTTTGGTAAGATTTGATCGTTCACTAAAAATTTAATAAAAGTGCGACAACATTGTCGCATATGTCGTTTTCATTGGCTATTTATGTAGTTTGAAAATCACTTATTGCATTTAAAAAAAATATATATACAGGGTGTAATATTTAATACGAATCCCTAAATTAATTTTTCCAAAGCCAGTCCTGGAATTTTTTAGTTTAGCTAATACCAGTCGAATGCTTGATAGTAGTGTACTGTATCATGCAAAAATTAAAAAAATCAAATGAGCCGTATAAACACTACAGTAAAATAAAATAAATGGTCAATTACACAAATCACCCTGTTAATTAATAAAGAAGAGGAGTTGACATTTTTTGGTGGCCACATGATATGCTCCCTGAGGGACTCTACATATGGTAGAAGTATGTAAAGTTCCTCATGACTCACCCTGTATACTTTCCATACACAGTTATTGTTTATAAGTAAATATTGACGTTTAATCTTTGGCACATTTTGTTTATTACATCTTGTTATCACCAAATTTGTCAAAAGTAGTTGTTATATACCTGTATCAGTGTCACGAAAAATGCTTTTTATTTGTTAATTTCTCTGGTCCATTATAAATAGGTAATTTTATTTTATATTGCTTTGTAAGACTTTATGTAAAACCAGAAATATGTCACGTTAATAATTCATATGATTTAGCTTTATTGACGTCGACACGTTCATCATAAAAAAGGAATAAGACGCCGACACCCGTTACGTAACAAATTACATTAAATCACAGCTTGCGATGGCACAAATCGACCGCCATCCAAACTATAAATCACATCTCAAACTCGAAGAAACAACTTAAGTGCGAATATGATTGATTTAGCTGCATACAGTTCAGGATTTCGTGTCATCCCGCGGTCTCGTCTTCTCCATGGTCAAGCATTTCGTTTGATGTTATTCATTTTTCATGGAGGTTGTGCGCTACGACTACGGCTACGTTTCGCCCGTTTGCGCTTTCGGTTCTTCCAAGTACCTACGATTTATCAACTTCTTGACCCCAATACCGGATAATCGCTCTAACCGGATTGAGATCGCTTGACGATATATTTTTATTTGAACCCCGGCTAATGTAAGTTGGTGTTTGTTTATACTTCCACCTTAGTCACGTATTTTTCAAAAGTCTAGATTTATTCGTTCAAATAAAATATATTTCAAATAAATCAAAATAATTGTATAGCTGACTTGACTTTTACTTGTTATGGGAAACAAATTTAAAGGAACTATACAGATCCATCAATAAAGACGTAATTAAAGCAGGTCTTGGAATAAGCATTCTTTCTTTTGGATGGTTTGTCGCCCTGACACATGGATTTTAATATAATTACTACATAACCTAACTTATAGATACAATTATCTGATTTATTTGAAACTCATTTAAAGAAAATAAATAAATAATCTAAAAGACGCTTAAGTTCTTGTGGTTACATTATTTGTAACATAATCAAGAAATGTATTTGTCAGAATGTAATCAAATCGAGGATATTCAAATTAACCTTTATTTTAAACTATTTTCTTCTTCTTCTAGTGCCGTCTCCACTAATGAAGGTTGGCTATAACCATTGCAAATTACCAGGACTCCTTTTTCCTTTCATTTTACCTTTTATAATCAGCTGCAACAACTCGTACTTATCATTTCTAAGTATGTCTCCCAAATATGTTGTCTTTCGCCTTTTAATGGCGGTCAACAGTTCTCTGTCTCTTCCCATTCTGTGCAACACCATTTCGTTCGTAATATGGTCGGTCCATTGTATTTTTAAAATTCTCCTAAAAAGCCACATCTCAAAAGCTTAAAGTTTTCTCATTAAGTCAACATTAACAGTCTAGGCTTCGGCACCATAAAGAAGAATAGAGTGGATACAACGTTTTACCATCCGATATCGGTTTTGCAGATTGAGTCTTTGGTTAATCAGAAATTTCCTAATCTTCAAAAAGATTACTCTTGATTGCTGTATTCTTGAGCGAATTTCTGATTTCGGATTCAGATCTTCCGTAGACTCCTAAGTATTTCATTTTGTCCACTTGCTCAATATCTTCATTTTTTATCTGGATCCTTGTAATGACTTTGCCCCCCTTACTGATTGTTTTCTTTATGTTTATTATTAGACCACACTGTTCCCCAGTATCACAAATTGTGTTTAGTAACGTCTTTAGGTCTTTCTCACTTTCTGCGATATTGACGGTACCGTCAGCATAACGGATATGACACTTTAACAGCCAGAGTAGATAAAATGTTTTAACTTTTTTTATTCAATAAAATTTACAAATTTAACACATTAAGGATTAAAAACAACTGAAATTTTACAATTAACATTATTAGAAATATCTATTTTTAAAGCATCACAACTTGTACTCGTTTGCTTAAACACTTGATTCGAGGTACTGGATTGATTTTCTAGTCCGCCAAGTATAAACTTGGATACAGCAATCTTATTGCTTATTGACTCTTCAATGTAAGATTCTGCAACAGATGATATTCCGTCCATTTCGTATTTATTCACTTTGTACACAAAACGCAACAATATTCTCTGCAAAAACCAAAACTTAACATTTGTTTGACATTTGTTGACAAAGTAATTCATATCCCTAGCAACGGAGCAACACAATTACGGTTTTTGTGCTAAAAATTACAATTTTCTTTGAAATTCTATTTTTCACCTGAACTTGAAGTCTTGCTATAGAAAAAAATGTTGCATTGCATATGACGATAAAATCGCATTATCTTCTCGAGCATAATTAGCGTCTCGACTGACGTCTCGACGCTAAAAAACGCTCTCGAAGATAAAATACAATTTTATCGTCTTGTACAATAAATAACTATTATCTGACTCATTTATATTGACAATTTAGACATACATTATACATTTTAAAGTAGACGACTTTTAAATGATATTGCCAATATTGTTCAGTTGCGTTACTGGGACACTTTACTTGTAAGATAGTTCATTTGATTACATGAAATCAACTTTAACTTGAGAATATCCGTCAGAAAAAATCATAGCATGTAATTCGTCTTTAAAAAGACAAACACATGCCATGATGACAGTAAAAATGAGGGAAAACCAGGAAAAAAACCTCATAATACCATCTCGACATGGTAAGTATTTGGTCGTGCATTTAGTTTACTTTCAATAAACATCAAATTCTGATTTTATATGTTTCTTATTTAAGAAAACATAAATGATGTAAGTATCCTTTATATGTTACCGACTAACTAATACTGGTATTTTCCTTTTAATAACTTCCTCTTTTAATATGGGTAACCAGATCCTACTACATTCTGCCGAGGAATTTGCGACATAATTGGTCTCATTTAGCATAATTAGAGCCGCTTCTTTGATTTTTTTCTTTTTACCATCCGTTTCTTTTAGAACTATATTTGAATCATTCCATTGAACCCTATGTTCATTGTCCCATGCTGTTTACTGCTGCTCTAAAAATCTGGATAAACTACTATATGAGATTGCGCAGCCATGACAGTTGTCGCTTTTCAACGTTACGCTTTCCTAAAATCTTTCCCTGCATGATATTCTGCAGAAGTTTTCTACTTTATTGGCCACTGCTTTAACCCTCTATAGCCCCGTGTGTACTCAAGGCAACAAAGAAGTTTTTGACGAAGAAAACTTTTTTAAAACAATTTCCGACTCTAAGACGCCCTCCATTGATTTCAGGCAACATTTGGTTATACATTTTAATACACTTAGTGCCATCTATGAACCTATGACGAAACCTATATGAAAATTTTTAACAGTATGTCAAATGCACATGGCTGCCTTATTATTTTGTATTTTTGATTGTGATTTATTGTTATAAATTGTGTACAATTTATATAAAAATACATAGAGGCATTATATCAGCATTAAGATATTGATTGTCGTTGAAATTTGTTTATTTTATTTTGTTGTTTTATTACTGTGATAAAAAACAGGTATGTTGCTTTGAATCCACACTGGACCATATCATTTTAAATTATTTTTTTAGGATGGATACAAAAACGTTCTACGGGAAAAGCAGTAAATATCCGTTATTGTTTGTAAAAGTTACCAACAAATCGGAGGAATCCGAAGACTCTGACTTTGAAGAGAGTGATAATGAATTTTCCATAGATACTCAGATATCTATCGATCCAGGATCAAATGAAATGGAAAATGAAGACGATTTGTACGAAGCAAATTTAGACCAGGATACCAATTTAGATTTAGACCAAGATGAAGATGAGGATGATACCGATAAAACAGAAAAACACGCCAAACAAAATGTGTTCAAAAGATCAAAAATGATCGAAAAAAAAACATTCAGTGGAAGAGTGGTCCCAGAACAGTATTTCCAATTCCAGAATGGAAAGGTAATTTACCGACATGCAAATTATTAGAACCGGAATCCCCTCTACGTTATTTTAAAAAGATGATATCTACCAATATGCTGGAAAACATAGTAGAACAAAGTAATTTGTATGCACTGCAAAAGAATATAAATAAACCATTGACTATGACACTAACAGAATTAAACCAATTTATTGGATATGTTCTACTGATGTCAATATATGGCTTGCCAAAGACAAGATCAGTTTGGCAGAAGGAAACACGTGTTCCTTAAATAGTTGACACTATATCTAGGAATCGCTGGGAAGAAATTAAAACTAAAATTCATTTCAATAATAACAAAAATATGGTCAACAATAATGATAAGTTATACAAAATTAGACCATTCATCAACGGTCTAGTTAAAAACTTTCAGAGTATTCCAATGAGTGAAAAATTGTGTATTGATGAACAAATGATACCATTCAAAGAGGCACATTCTTTAAAATAAATATATGAAGAACAAACCCAAAAATGAGGATACAAGGCATTTGTTTTGTGTGATAGCAATGGTATTGTTTATAACTGGGAATTATATACAGGAACTGTTGAACATCCTCTTCATTTACCTAATGTAGGCACCAGCGGTAATGTAGTAATAAGCTTGTGTGAGATAGTCGAACCAAACAAATACTATAAAGTATATTTTGACAACTTGTTCAATAGCATTCAGTTGCAGATTGAATTGGAAAAACGTGGACTGCAATGTTTGGGAACTGTTCGTCCAAACAGATTGCCTTATGGCCATTTTTCTGATGACAAGAATATGAAGAAACAGGAAAGAGGTACTGTAGAAGAAAAGCACGCTACAGTAGATGACATAAGACTAACAGCGTTAAAGTGGTACGATAATAAACCGGTTCATTTGCTTAGTAGATTTGTTGGTTCTGAGCCTACTTCGTTAGTCAAGAGGTGGGATAAGAAACAAAAATCAAGAATTGATGTATGCTGTCCAAATGCAGTGCAATTTTTTTGGATTGGCATAATAAATAAGTATATAACTTAATTCGTTAGTTTTTGCTGCCCACAGTTGCCTGAAGGCAACACTCCCCAAACAATATTTAAAAAATCTAAAAAAATTACTAGTTGTTGTAAATGGATATTTGAGCATATATATACAAATTAAATCATTTTCTCTTAAGTTTACAAAAAAGTCGGGCAATAGAGGCTTAATAATCAAATAAAGAATATTCAAGAAAATTATGAGCATTGTTCACACTCAACAACAAAATCCTCTTTTGTTTCACCCAGTAACAACTCCATATCTAAAGATTCTGCAAAGGATCGTTTATATTAAAACTTTATTACCAAGTTTGATCCCTTAGTAAGTGCGTGCTGGTATTCGATTTGTAGTTTTTCACTTATATCACGTAGTGTAAAACTTTTGAATTGTTTGTTCGCTTGTTAAGCGCAATTATTTTGGATGCCATTAGTAGATTTACTTAAGGTCGATCAATATCTCTGTAGAATATAAGTTTTACAGTTGTTTTGTGATGTTTGCTAAGAGTGGAAAATGCTGAAATTTAGATTTTACTGTTTACTGTTAAGGAGCAGTTTTACGAGAGCTGCTGCTGTCGCGTTGATGACGCGGAAAACAGGGCACATAATTTCTAAGTTATAAGTGACTGTATAAGTACACACTGACGGCGTCCACTCGCTTCAACACTAGAACGCTCACTAAAGGCAGAGGAGCGTGTACGATGGTCAGCGCTGACTTCTACGCAGCGTCGACAAGCGACGCGTAGGGTCGCTGGGCTCTCAGCGCTGACCACTGCCTGCGCTGATAGATACGCGTTATTCAAAAACGCTTCCTTTCATATACGAGGTCTGACTATTAAATAACGAGACTGCATATGAAAAAGAGTTTTATTTTAAAGATTATTCTACAATCGAATGCTCTCCTTCAATATATTTCCCTTCCCTCGCCACACACCGTTCCATTCCTTTTTTGCATTGGTCAAAGCAATGCTGGAAGTCTTCTTTTGTTAGAGCTTTTAGAAGCTCCACCGTTTTTCGCTTCACCTCCGCCATCGACTCGAACCGGATTCCTTTTAAGGCAGGCTTGATCTTCGGAAACAGGAAAAAGTCACAGGGTGCTAAATCAGGTGAGTACGGCGAATGTTTGAGAAGTGGAATGCCTCTAGCGGCTAAATAACGCTTCACAGACAGCGCGTTATGGGCAGGTGCGTTGCCCTGGTGCAAGATCCACGGCTAGTTTTTCCACAAGTCTGGCCGTTTCTTACGAACTCGCTCTCGCAGCGTTGCCAAAATTTTCAAACAGTAAGTTTGGTTTACAGTTTGACCCTCTGGAACCCATTTAGTCACCACTATGCCGTTAATGTCGAAAAAAACGATTAGCATTTTTTTAAGTTTGGATTTCGACATCCTTGCTTTTTTCATTCTTGGCGATACAGGAGTTTTCCAGTGCTCTGATTATCGCTTAGTTTCAACATCGTATTTGAATATCCAGGTTTTATCGCAAGTTATGATGTTTTCCATTATTTCAGGCTCTTCATGTAACCTCTCAAGAAAATCTGAGTAGATCTGTTGACGGACGAGCTTTTGGTCAGGGGTCAAATTTTTTGGAACCCACTTCGCACAGATTTTCTTCATGTTTAATTCATCATGTAAAATTTTTCTTACAGTTTCTTTATCGGCGTTTACAATCTCAGCACTCATCCAAATGCTCGTACGACGATCTCCGCGCACAATTTCATTTATTTTGGTCACTGTTTACGGAGTTGAAACAGAGACATGTCGGCCTGGACGTTGGTCATATTCGGCGCTCTCTCGGCCTTCAGAAAATCATTTATACCATTCGAAAACACGCGCACGAGATAGAGAATTCCCACCATAGGCATATTTTAACAAATTATAGCACTCAGTCGGAGTTTTTTTTAATTTAACGAGAAATTTCACGTTAATCCGTGGCTCATGTTTTTTTCTAACCTCTACAGAAAAACACCTTCTTTTCTAACCTCTACAGAAAAAATTCTACTACAGCCTCGTATTTCAGCAGTCGGCGCCGACGGTTAGCAAGTTGTCAGCGTGACTCTAAAACCAGCCTTATGCTTTAAATTGTGAGTATATTCCTTGTATGTTGTTTTTTATTTACCATAAATCAGACGATATGCAGTTGGTAATAACGATATGCAGAATAACACAAATAACTAGAATTCGCCAAATTATCATCTTACATACAGTCTGAGTCGTAAATTTTTTGAAGCAGTGTAATTTGTTCCTTCACAACTCTAATTTAAAAGAGAGTCCGAACGTCACTTTTTCCCTTAATTAAAGAACTTCATTATTTACTACACGCTGGCATGATTATTACTTCCAAAATTAATTAAAAGATTTTTAAATATACCATTTTTCTCATTAGGATTTCTTTATAATACCTACATAAAGCCGTTACTCCAATCTCTTATTAGCATATTTTATATTTGTACATCAAAGATAAAAGTAGGGGTGTACCATTTAAATGCCAAAAATGTAACATAAAGACAAAATGAGATGACATTAATTGATTTAACAATAAAACACTGAAAACTTTTGTTTTCAAAACATTCACAAATTTATTTTAAATTATTATCACTACACCTGTTTTGGCCAGAGTGCCTTTCTCAAATGATCTATTTTTGGTATGTGCTTACACTTTATAGTCTTTAACTGAATAAGTTGAGGAGGGGAGAACTGTTTGTCTCAAGTTGGTCTTTCAGAATCATGTCTGTATTTTTTAGCTGATGGCCTTTATTTTGAGTGTGAAGAATTTGCAATTGGTCATTAAAAGAATGATTATGGTCTAGAAGGTGAAGTACGTACGTAGAGTCTGTTTTTCTATTATTGAAATAATTTCCTACTACAAGCTTCCAGACACACCCCTTTCCATACCCCTTGTCGAGTACTTTTACACACTCGACAAGGTGATTTCAAAAGCAATCAGAAAGTATAAAAGATTAAAAGATCCCCTCATCAAACCAAAGTATAACAAACTCTCGGCGGTTATAAGGTTGGAAGTGAACAGGCTGAAACAAATACAGTGGTGGCGTGTCACGGCTGACCTTGCTTATCGAGAGAGTTGGGGTTGGGGCCTTACCCTCACCCGATTATGGCCCCTGTGATTGAGGATACCGTCAGGCAGATGTGTAATATTGGAAAAAACACAGCTCCTGGCCCTGATGGCATCAACAGAAGATGCCTCAAAAATCTTCCAGAGAATATTATCCCGTTGCTCATCAACATAATCAATGTATCTCTTACGCTGAGCTATTTTCCAATTCCATGGAAAGAGGCCAGCACAGTCATGATTCCCAAACAAGGGAAAACCCTCACCAACCCTGAATCGTACAGACCTATTTCTTTTTTAAGCACCCTAGGTAAAGTCTACGAGAGGATCCTTAATTACGGACTCGTAGAATTCCTAGACGCTCACCTTGCCATTCCAGACTACCAATTCGGATTCGGGGCTGAACACTCCACGCAAAATGCATTGGTTAAAGCAACAACTTTCATCTCACAATCACTTAACGAAAGAAATTACGTCATAGGCATATTCCTAGACGTTCAGAAGGCATTCAATCAGATCTGTCATACAGGCCTGGTCGAAAAACTATACCTTGCTGGATTGCTCACACCTTTCGTTAAACTAATAAATTCCTATCTTTCTCATCGGACGATCAGATCAAAGTCGGCGATATCTTATCCACACCCTTCACTCCAGAAGCTGGAGTACCCGAGGGCTCGATTCTTGCTCCAATACTATACACAGTCTATAATAGTGACATCCCCCGCCCACAGCAAAGATCGAAGACCCTTCTACTGTACGCTGATGATACTGCTCTCCTCACGTCAGGACCACATAGAGAGCGTGGACAATTGTCTGTATTCGAAAGAGCTTAAAATTATCTAGACAGTCATTAAGTGGTGCAATAAATGGAGAGTGACCATAAATCCCTTCAAAACACAACTAATTTTATTTAAATCTTTAAACTGTCTCGATGTCCAAGGTCGAATAACTCTGTTAGAAAAGGACCTTATTCTCAGAAACTCGGTTTCCTATTTGGGAGTTCATTTTACTAGGACTCTCAACTGTAAAACCGACATTCAAGATACCCTTGACAGTGTGAGAAAGAGGTTTAGACTCCTGGCAGTGCAAGCCGGTAAATTGGGCAGGACGTCATCTAACACACTATTTCACACCTATAAAACATTCATTAGACCTATTATCGAATACAAGGCATGCATCTACGCCTCCCTTAAACCCTACGAAATCAATGCCATCATGGCTACCGAAAGAAAAATTCTCAGATTCAGCATGAGGAAGAGCAGGCTCTATCCATCAGCACATATATACATTCTGGCAAATATAACACCTATTAAGGACAGAATCCTATCCCTCAGCAGGAGGTATGTCCTTCGAACCATAACAGGCTCGAATAACAGAGCAAAGCAAATATTAAAGACACTTTGCAATCGCCAAGGGCAAATACTCACCAGGTTTCCTCAAAGAAAAGTTCCTTTCCTTCCAGCTAAACTTCTTCACAACACTGGACACGAACTTCCTGATGAGTATTTTGAAATCTTAGAAACATTTCCCATTAAATATCGCAGCTAAGAACTGCACGCCAAAAATGCCGATTAAGAGCCATTCCTATTGTATGGCTGGTAACCCCTGAAGTACCTCCTTCGACATGTTTGGCATAGCTCACCTAAATTGCTCTTATGCGCTTGTTAATATATTCACATCGTCCACATATACGCCACCTTCTGAACCCCAGCTCCTTAGTAGTCCACTACTTCTCCACACTTAACATCATTCATCACGTTTTACCATACCGCCATTACTCCGAGAAAAAAGGAGTACCCCTTCCTTGAAGAAGCGAAAAGCTTAAACAAGGTTAAAACTTTGGTTTCTATTATTAAAAGCCTTGTTTGATAAAAGTTCTACCAGTTTGACCGATGTAAGTTTTTGGGCAGTCGCCACATTTAAATTTGTATACACCACTGTGGAAGTGCTTTTTATTTTGGCTCTTGTTGTTTTTAATATATTTGCCTAAGTTGTTATTTGTTCTGAAATCTGGTGTTATTCCTTTCTTTTTTATGTGTTTGGCTATTTTTGTTGATATTTTGCCTGTATATGGCTTAAAATAATTATTGAAAAAAATGGTTTCTTTAGATGAGGCATAAATCATATCAACCGTAAAAATGCAAAAATCTAAATCCTATATCAAAATCACCCTCAAGAACCATGACTAGCCACCCCCCCGACAAAAATTCCTGGATCCGCCGCTGAGTGACAGTTACTTGATACAAATTCTTATTTTTCTTCTCGGCGTCCCGCTCTTGCACCGCCTGCTATGGATGGTTCTTCCTTTTGGATTGCTGGACTTCTGCTGTTGGCTTCATGACTTCTTCTTCTGAAGGTACTTTTTGTGGCATCGTACCTACTTACCTGGTTGGGTGTTCACGGCTTTTGCCTGGCTAGTCCCTGATCAGGTGATCGATCTGCTTGTGGGTTGTGTTTCTGAACATCCTCTAAACCCTGTTTTTCTCGAGGATGTCTCTGGTCTTACGAAGTCTTTTTGTGGCCTGGTGGAAGAAGTACCTGGTCCTTTTCTCGGCCACCTCCCTTAGTGGTGTGTATTGTAGTCTTTCTTTGATGGTCGCATTGCTTCTTCTTTCTTCTCATGTTGATCTGTCTATGATCCTGTAGCATGATGTCTCTGTGGCTTCAAGTCTCCTCCAGTTGGAGGAGACTTGAAATTTAGTCTTCTGTCGAGGTGGACTCCTAGATATTTGAATCTCCTGCTTGGATCCTGTTTCCTCCTACTGTAATTTCATGTCCTGATGAAAATGATAAACTGCGTCTTCTCAGCGTTGATATTTATCTTCCATTTGTCCGTGAATTCCGTGATTTTTCCGAGATGATTTTCCATATTCCTGATGATTCTTCTGTCATCCTTTCCGGTTGCATACACTGCTGTATCATCCGCGTAGAGGGCTGTGGAAGTTTTTGGATCAGTTGGTAGATCTGAAACAAAAATATTATATAGAATGGGTGATAGAATACTGCCCTGAGGCATCCCTTCCTGGATTTCTTGTATCGTCGACATCTTTTGGTCAGCTGAAACTTGAAAAGTTCTATTATATAAATACATATCACAAATGTTAATTAAGTAGTGAGGAAGTCCAGCTTTATCCATCTTGAAGATTAGTGCCTTTTTCCAAACCGTGTCGTATGCTTTTTCTATGTTCATTATGGCTATTCCTGTCCTTTGTTTTCTGTTGAAATAAAACACTAAAAACTTTTTATACAAAATATATTTTAAATTATAATCACTACAGCTGTTTCTAAGTAACTGTCGAATTGATGAATTGATATGATTGAATTAATTAATAAAAATTATGCATCCACTATACCACATCCTGTATAAGCACGCATTTCCATAAATACATATTTTACTAACGCACTTCTTGGTGCGTTTTAAAAAAAGTTGTCTTAAAATAACAAAAAACGGCGTTGTTTAATCTGCATTGTAAATAGAGTATATACAAATCGCACCGCCCATAATATTCTGGAAAATATCCCTCTTCCAGATGACAACCAAATTTGGGCACATTATTCAACGGTGTCTTTGGTAGCATTTTTAAATTAATGTACATTTTTGCATTTTAATATTACACCATCTTGAGGAAGAGAATATGCACAATGGGGATCTCTTAAACGTAAGCGTTATATTAAAATCCGGTTAAATGTAAATTTTTGACATTCTACAGCATTACGTTTTACATTTTTCTACTTAAAGAGCACATCATAGACGCTCGAGTACAACTACCTAAAAAAATTATTAAAATAGGAAATGAAATTGCGTTGTGTTGGTTTTTTTATCAGTAAAATTTTTTTAATACAAAGTAGCTCTGATTGGTTTAACACAAATCTACACAGGTACATATACTTACATTGTCCGGGTATTATGGGCGCACTGGCTAGGAAAAATATTCTCATTCCATTGTTTGCACAATATTAAGTGCCTGAGTAAAGTATTCCACTCATCTATTCAATACATTTTTCCTTGTTGTTAATAGGTTGCAGTCCTGACTTCTGCATTGTCTTGTGGTTGCCTTAAATTCTTTTCTGTTGGGGTTTTCTGTATATTTAAGTTCCTCGTTTAAGTGGTTTCGTTTTTTTCTTTTGTGTATCCCCCTTTCTTTTCTTCTCTTTGTCTGGTAATTCTCTATAGTTGTTCTAGTTCGTCGGGTAAGCATCTTTCTGTAGGCATTCTTGCATTCATCGTCAAACCAATGATTTCTACTGGCACAAATTTCTGTTCCTATTTCCTATTTCGCTGCTGCTTTAATGTCTTCCTTTATTCTGGTCCAGTCTTCTTCTTAAAGTGCCTATCCGTTCCGGATGTTGGCGATCATCACGGCTATCTTTACTTTATTTATTGCAGCGCGGAACAGATCAGTGGTAGTCGTATTATACCACTTTCATAAATTTTGAAGCCAGGAAATGCGTCTTCTTCCCGGTCCTCTCTTACCATTTACTTTCCCTTGAAGAATCAGCTGGAGAAGGCCGTAACGTTCTTAATTTCTCATTACATGTCCTAGATATTCCAACTTTTTAGTTTTGACGGTCATGAGAATTTCACATTCTTTCCCCATTCTACGCAGGACCTCCACATTAGTAACTCTGTCAACCCAGGATATACGTAAGATGCGCCTATAACACCACATTTCTAAAGCTTCGAGCCGATTCATAGATGCAACAGTCAGTGTCCATGCTTCCATTCCGTAGAGCAGAACTGTGAATATGTAGCAGTTCAATAGACGGCATTTTGTTTTTAATGATATGTCTCGACTGTTGAAAATGGTTCTCATTCTAACGAATGCTGCTTTTGCTTTTATTATTCGCTGTTTAATTTCTGTTGAGTGATCCCATTGGCTATATAAATTGGTGCCTAGATATGTATATTGCTCGACTCTTTCGATATTCTGTTGGTTGATTGTAAGTTGAGCGTTTAGTATTGGTTTTTTACTAATTGTCATAAATTTGGTTTTCTTTATGTTAAGAGCTAGTCCGTATCTGTTGCTGACTTCTGTTATGCGATTTGTTAATATCTGTAAGTCATTCAGATTATCGGCAAAAACTATAGTGTCATCTGCATATCTAATGTTATTCAACCATTCACCGTTTATTAGTATTCCTTTCGCACAACCGTCTAAAGCTTCCTTAAATACCCATTCAGAATAAATGTTGAACAACAATGGAGACAAAATACAGCCCTGTCGTACTCCACGTTCTATTGCAATTTTTTCAGTTAACTGGTCTTCTATTTTGATTTTGGCCGTTTGATTGTAGTAAATGTTTCTGATAATTCTAAGATCTTTGTTTTCAATTCCAATTTCTTGCATTAGAGTCATTAATTTGTCATGTTTTACTCTGTCAAATGCCTTCTGGTAATCTATAAAGCATACGTATAGGTCACAATTCACATCCCTGCATCTCTGAAATAGCACCTGTACAGCAAAAAGGGCCCCCCGTGTTCCCAGAGCATCACGAAATCCGAATTGTGTTCTTGTTAGTTGTTCCTCACATTTTGTATATATTCTTTTGTGAATGACCTTTAGAAATGTTTTAAGTAAATGGCTCATAAGGCTTATAATTCTATAGTCTTCGCACTTTCTCGCATTGGGTTTTTTTGGAAGATTTATAAAAGTTGACACTAACCACTCTTGGGGAACCACGCCCGTATCATATATACTGTTAAATATATTTGTCAACCATTTTATGCCATCATAGTACATAAGTTTTAAGAATTCTGAGTGAAAATTATCAGGGCCTACTGCTTTACCATCTTTGGTGCTTTTGATGGCATATTTTACTTCTTCGATTGTAAATGGTGGTCCAGATCCGCAATTGGTGTTTGTTGTAATACCAGTGTTACTTCGTATCTCTTCAAAAGTTTTTTCTACGTATTTAATTCAAATATCTCTTTTATGCTCTATTTCCAGTACTATGTTTCCCTGATTATCTGTCAGGAATCCAGTGTTCTTGTGTTTATATAAGCCTGCCGCTTCTTTAATCTGGTCCAGTAAGAGTCTATATCTGTCTGGCATTCTTCATTTACATTTTGATTCCAAACTTCTAGATCATTCTACGTATTATAGTCGACAGTTATACTTTAATAATTTTTGTTTCGTAAAAGGGTCTTCCAAATTCAAACTTATTAAGGAAAACATAACCTGCTACGTATGGACTGAGGATAAGTTTGGAAAAGGTTCAGATATAATAGCATCCTGTTTATTTGATTTATTATGTGTTTTTTAATATAACAACATACACGGCTGTTCATCTTATTAGTGATGGGTGTGGGGGTCAAAATAAAAACACAAGTTTACATGGCGTGCTTGCCAAATGGTTGCTAAAAATCATATAATGGAGCTCCAGTTTGTTTTTCCAATGATAGGTCACAGCTTTCTTCTTCCTGATCACGTTTTTGGAAATATTGAGAAGGAAATCAGAAAGCGTTTGATAATCGTTAGCTCTAAGGAATATATTCAAGTAATAGACAGGTTTGCTACTGTTAAAAACCTTGAATATGACGTAACAGTCGCAAATTGGAAATCGGTAACAAAGGAAGTCATAAAAGCACCTGTTTTTTTTTCATATTGGCATACAGTCATGTAAGCGACTTTATTTTACCCGAAAAAAGGTATAAAACGTCACCCGTGTTTTCGTTCAAGGTGAGACAACTTACAAGTGGAGAAGTGAAGTTGCGGGCACAGCACGAAGTATCACTGAACGAGGACAAACTTTGCGTAGCTTAAAGCCCGAGACTATTGCTAAAGGTAATTGTATAGGAAAACCCCTAAAGGGACACGACGTAAATTATCTTTCAAAGAAAGATTAAAGGCGAAATTTTGAAAAAGTTACATTTTTACAAGCATGTATAAGACGATCCAGAAGAAGGAGTTGCAACTGAAGAAGATGAAGTAAAACTTTGCTAATAATGAGATACTTCTTTTCCAAATTTAATTTTTTATTGCAAAGTTTTATATTTAAAAGTAAAATTTGAGCAAAATAAAACATGTTTAATAAAAACTGAATTTTTTATACGTAAATTATATTCGTAAAGTATTATGGAACTTTTTTTATCTGAACATACCCATTAAGCTTGGTTTTAAAACTAACTGTTTCCATCTTGTTACATTGCAGACTTTACATTCTCCAAATTTTAGTACCAAAAGTAACATTATCTAAATTAGTAAATATTCCCCACCATATCTTTATAAAACCCATTCTTAAGTTACTTTCTAAACGTAAACAAAAAATTCGTTATAGTTGACTTCATAATATTGTTTGTAGATATTTAAAAATTATTATATATATTTAGATATTCTACAGTATTCACTGCCTTCCCTCGCTCAACCGTTTCCATCTCTCTCTGTTGTTCCATTCTCCATCGTTTAGTCCTCTCTTACTCATGGCGTCGTCTACTTCGTTCCTACAGGATTTTCGGGGTCGTCCTCTTTTCCTCCTTCTTATGGGGCTCCATTCGGTTATTCTCTTTATCCATCTGCTGTCGCTAGTTCTTCTTACATGTCCATACCACTTTAGTCTTTTTTGTTCTATATATGTTAGTATGTCTGTTTCTATTGATGTTCTTTGCTTTATTTCGTCATTACTTCTCCTATCCATTCTTGTTACTCTGCAGCATCTTCGCAGGCATTCCATCTCTGTTGCTACTATCTTACTGCTGTTTTTCTTGTTTATGATTCAATTTTCAGCCCCATATCTCATAATACTTCGCACTAATGTTTTATAAATCTGCGGTTTTGTCTTCATATTTAGGTGTCTATCCCTCCATACTGAGTTAAGTTGTCGGATTTCTGTTCTTGTTTGTCCTAATCTATGTGTAATTTCTTCCTCTGTTGTTGCCTTTTTCGTGATTATAAACCCCAGATATTTGAATTTATCCTTTCCTTTGATTGTTACGTTGTTATCAATCTGTAGATCTTCTATGTCTTCTTCACTTGTAGATAGGTACTCTGTTTTCGCGAGGTTAATATCTAGGCCAGCCTTGGTATATTCTTCTTGTAGTTTCTTCATTATGTAGCTGAGGTCGTCTTGGTCTTGTGCAATCACTACTTGATGAAAACTTGCAAAACTTAACGTATATAGGTATTCGTTCCGTACCGGTACTCCCATGCCTTCGCATTTTCTTTTCCATGTAGTCAAGGCTTTCTCTAAATATATTTTGAATAGGGTTGGAGATGTGGAACAACCCTGCCGGAGCCCTTTTGTTGTGGTGAAGTCTCCTATGATTCTTGTTCCCATTTTAGTGGACAGTTTATTTTCTTTATACAGAGCTTTTGTAGCTTCTATGAGTTCCGTCTGTATTTCTAATTTGTACATTGTCTCCCATAGTTCTGACCTTGGTACAGAGTCATACGCCTTTCTCAGGTCCACAAATGCCAAGTGTATATCTCAATTTTTTGCTTTTTTCTTTTCTAACAGTTGTTCCAGTGTGTATATGTGGTCTATGCATGATCGTCCTGCCGTGAAGCCTGCCTGATCCTCCCCGATTTTGCCTTTTATCGCTTGCTCTACCTTTCCTCGCAGTATCTTCCCATATAATCTTCCTATTGATGACATTACGCTTATTCCTCTGTAGTTTTCGCATCGTTTTCTATCTCCTTTCTTAAATATAGATGTCATATATGCCTCCGTCCATTCCTTTGGGAGCTGTTCTCCATTTATGGCTTTCTGAAATATCCATTGTATCATCCGGTGTAATTTTTTTGATCCGTATTTTATAAGCTCAGGTGAGATGCCTCCAGGTCCCGGTGCTTTCTTATTTTTGATTGCTTTTATGGCCGTTCTCATTTCCCTATCTGTTATTTCTATTTCTTGTTGTGGGAATCTGCTTCGTCTTCACCTGTTTTGTTTTCCAATGAATTGTGGTCTTTGTTCTGTTAATAGTTCCTTGTAGTAGTCCTTCCATTCTTTGTCCTGTATATTTCCCAATTTAATTTTCTTTTAAGTTTTGTTTCAATCCTCTCAGTACTTTCCATGACTCCGAAGTTCTTGTACCTCCTATATATGTTTCAATATTTAACAAGATTCTTTACCATTCTTCATTCTTTTGCTGTGTTATTTGTTTTTGCACTTCTCTATCTTTTTCTCTATATTCTTTATAAACTTCATCGTTGTTTGTATTCAGCCATTTTCTGTATAGTTGCTTTTTTTCTTCAATTATTCTTTTTATTGGTTCGTTTTTCTGTAAATTCTGGACTCAAAATAGTCATGGAAAGTCATAAACCAATTGACTACTTCAATTTGCTTTTTGGTGAGCGTTTTTATTAATTAATTATCAACAACTCCAACCTATATGCAATCGAGATATTATCAAAAAGCACATGTGAACAGAGTAGAATTGTGGCCTGGAAGGATTTAAATAAAGAGGAGTTTAAAATTTTTCTTGGTCTATTGTTCCATATGGAGAATATAAAACTGAACAGAATTAACGATTATTGAAAAACAAACTATTTATAAAGTATTCCAGTATTTTCTACTTTTATGAGCCGAAATCAGTTTCTGTTAATATTACGAGCTCTGCATTTGTCTACCAATGAAATAGATACACAGAACAGATTGGGAAAAATCCTTCCTCTGGTAAATTTTTTTAACACAAGAATGAAAGAAATTTATTACTCAAGTCGGAAACTCGCTTTGGACTAGTCTATGGTGCTATAAAAAGGTCGACTTTCATTCCGACAGTACAACAAACAAAAACGGCACAAATACGGGATAAAACTGTATGTGCTAGCGGATCCAACCGGAATGGCACAGAAAATATGCAGGTTCAAAAACGCAACATGGAAATGAAAGATTAATGATAGAGCAAACCGAAATAGAAAAAGTAGAGACATATAAATATCTGGGAACCTGGGTTGATGACAAAAATGACCAAAGCAGAGAAATCAAAATCCGAATTGAAACGGCAAGGCAAGCATTTGTGAAAATGAAGACAATGCTTACCAACAGAGACCTTCAGTTGCATCTCAGATTGAGGGCTCTAAGATGTTACCTATTTTCTATCTTACTATACGGAATGGAAGCCTGGACATTGAAGAAACAACACATAAGAAAAATAGAAGCGTTCGAAATGTGGTGTTACAGAAGAATATTAAAAATTCAGTGGGTTCAAAGGATTACCAATGCTGAGGTACTACGACGTCTAAATAAGGAGTTAGAAATTATGAACAGCATAAAAAGAAGAAAACTAGAATATTTGGGTCACATAACCAGAGGAGAAAAATATGAGCTGCTGAGAATTATTATGCAAGGAAGGATCCAAGGAAGAAGAAGCATAGGAAGAAGACGCATCTCCTGGCTGAAGAACCTTAGAGAATGGTTTAACTGTAGTTCACTACAACTTTTCATAGCAGCTGCCAACAAAGTAACCATAGCCGTTATGATATCCAACCTCCTATAGGAGATGGAACTTTAAGAAGAAGAAGCAGGTTCAGCAGATCCAGATGTGGGAGGGAGCGAAATATACAGTAAAAGTTGTCCAAAAATTGATGGAGGGTAAGACCGGGCATGCATTGTTTATGGACAATTTTTAGGTTAGGAATCTTGAAATTTAGGTTAGGACAATGAACAGCCTTGAACTGTCTACGAAATTTTTGCAAGAAAAAACATATTGTACAGGTATTCTTCGTAAAACACGTGCAGGCAATCCAGAAAATGTGCTTACAAAAAACTTAAAGAAAGGCGAATGTTATTCTGAATAGGCAGAAGGCACTTGCGTGTGCAAATGAAAGGATCGTACTGAAATATTGACCATTTCAACAGAATTCAGCGGCGAAATGATTCAGACAAAAAGAGGTATGGATAAATCGAAACCAAAACTTGTTGCAGAATATAATAAGTTCATGGAAGGTGTGGACCACTGCGTCCAGATGCTCCAGTATTATTCTTGCGAAGATAAAGTTTTGAGATGTTACAAAAAGCTAGGCATACATCTATTTCAAATGATGCTGGTGAACTCGCATTTTTTGTATAATAAATATGAAAAAACGAAAAAGAATTTATACGATTTTATAATGGCAGTTATTGACAGCTTATTAGGGTCACCACAACCCAAGCAAGAGAGAAAGGACCGTGTCAATCATTTACCACAATACTGTCCCAAAGATAATAAGGGAAATGCTAAACGACGACGTTGTAAGTACTGTTGGCAAACTAGAAATATCAGAAAACAATCTACATACTTTTGCCCTCAGTGTCCAAACGAACCAGGTTTGTGCTTGACGCCGTGTTTTAGACAATACCATGAAAACTGATTTTTTTTTATAATTATCATCAAATGTAAGCATTTGTTCTAAATATGTTATGTACATAAATGTAAAAATAAATGAACGCGGATACCGCGTTGGCGACACACTAGGACTTACTTACTAGCCCAGTGCCGGCAACGCGGCTCCCGCGTTTGTTTTTTCTTATATATTTTTTTGATGTATATCAAAAATTTGTAAAACAATAACCTAAAACAATATAATTACCGCAATTTTTTTGTAAACATTTGTTAGTTTATAAGTGGGCATAACCACATACTGGGACTGGTAGTCAAAGGGTTAATAATAAATATTATTGTATTGAGATTTGTTTTATTTTTATTCCATAATGTAGTTGTTGGAAGCTTTCTATTCTTAAAAGTAAAATATAAAATATAATATTTTCTTCTGAATGTACCTACAGTTATAGAATAAACTCATAATAAATAAATGACGCAAAGGCATACGTTCTCAACGCCGAAATATATATCCAGCGAAGACTGTTGCAGCTCTACTTGCATTATTATCCGGCATCCGGTTGTGATAAACGATATATCATAACCTAAGGCTATCTCGAGGCTGTGCTTGTGCATCGCTTATTCTATATAACACATTAAACTATTAACTATACTTCACTTTGTACGTTATAAAGTAGAGCCCTGGGTCGGGTTTTCTGCACTTCTGCCACTTAATCATTGTTTGTTTAAGAAAGATTTGAGATTTAGCTTAAATATATCCTTAATAATATAAGATTTTTAATATAATACGAGACAAGCTGAGTAGAGATAGGTTAAAAGCTCATTTCAAATATATCATGTAGTTTAAAGAGGGAAGCTAATAAGATCATAAGAGATGTAGGGGAGACTGGTGTCGGTTGGAACAAATGTCACAAATTAATTTTTTTTTTGACTAAGTTGAGCTTTGTTAAATTTTTAATTTATTCTAACCTATACTAGGGACTCTATTGCATAGTATCTTTGGCTCAAAAGCTGCTTAAGTATTACAGAAATGAAATTATGACCCTTTGTGTCAGGTTACCTCATGCGTTACAATTGACACCTTATTGGTGTCAATAGTAACAGAGCTGGTGTTGATTGTAACATATATTACCCTTTAGTATAGAGTACAAGTAAATTAAATAGGAAGCAGTAAAAAATATATTTCATATTACAATGACAGAAAATAATAGATATGTGTAAGCATTAGAAATAAAAGCAATCACAAATTCTGGTAACATATTTTTACAGAGAAAAAACTAATCACTGTCAGATTCACAATTGAAGCAAATGTAGAATGGGCTTTTGTTTGTACAGTTTAAATGTGCCCAGTGCTTACATTCTCGACGTTGTAACCAATCTTCGGAGCTTGATGAATATGAACCACCGCATACCAACAACAAAACTTCCTCATCGGAAGACTTAGAAGAATCTTTTTCGGTTGCTTTCAGGGGTGCTCTTCTCTTTTTGATATTTTTCTTCAATGGCAAAGCTGGCAAAGATTTTTTCTTTGGATTATGTTCAAGCTGAACTTTACGCTTGACGGTGTACCTTTTTTTCAAATTTTCTTTTTCAATCAACATCTTCTCTGGTGTATCAGTCAGAAAAGCTGTCTTTCGTCTCATTCTTTCTCCTTTTTTTGGTTTGGATAGGTCTGCTTTCAGCAATGGCTTAATATCTTGAGACGAAATAAATACTGCTGGATTATTAGGCTTGGGTGATGAAGTAGTGTGTATTTTTGGTGACAAGGTAGTGGACAGACCCGGTTGACATTCCAAATGACTGTTGTGTTGAATTGTAGGTGATTCTGGTTGATTATTTTCTATGTTTTCTTCATAATAGAGGTCTATCAGTTACAGTTGATGCACTAAAATCACTATCGTTGAAAATCTCTCGATTAAAAGGCCAAATACCAGTGCAGGAGAAACCAGCAAGAATATTGACAGGCGTAGTAGCCAAAGAAAGTGATGTTCTTACAATTGAAGGCAAATCGTATATAGTCATTCTTTTTCCAGGATTATTTTTTATCTACTGATCACCAGCAATATTAAAATATTTCTTAAACGGACCATATACCCCACGATCTAAAAGCTAAAGCCTATGTGAAGTGTGCGGTGGAAACAAAAGTAGAGTAATGAAATTAGCTTTGCAAAATTCTATCAGAGATATCCAAATTTTAGATGAGTGGTTGTCTAGCAAGACAAGCACTTTATTAGCTTCACTTGGCTTTACGAGTTTAACAAAATGTTTCATAAAAACAAGAAATTCATTATCTTGCAGTCATCCAGACTTATTTCCAGTTCCTGTACACCCAACTGGTCCATCTCTAATAAAGTGGTCTTGAAAACGTAATCGTGGAAAGACGAACATTGGGGGTGCGGTATTTTCCACTGCATTAATGGCTACATTTTTGACATTTTTGCTACATGGCTTTTTACAGAAAATTGCAATTGTCCAAACGGATTAAAATTTCAGAACGTTTTCGATCTTATTAGATTATCAGTCAAAACCAAAACTGCAACGGTAGTCGAGAAATGGTAAGGATGAATTAGTTTCCACCTCCATCGTGAACTGGATACTAGGATGTATACCATACAGATGGGTGTAAAAAGACATTAAAGCATTCTTGTCATGAAGCCAAATGACGAATGTATCGTTAACATATCGTAGCTAACATGTGGGTTTGAGCATTGATGTGGATAGCTTGTTTGTATTTTCAATAAGGCATTTCCTTTAATTACAATTAAATCAAAATATCACAAACCCTGGACTACCGAAGTTATACGCATATCAGCCAAGAATATGCGTTCACTACTGTACATCAAGAAATTAACTACCAACGTCTTTATTACTGAATATATCTCCAAGGACAGAGGAACTGAGGAACCTCTCTAAAACAGTTAAAAAAATGTACTATCAGAATCGTCTGCGAAGCTCTAAAAATGTTGCAAGAGAAACTTGGTCCATAATATACGATCTTCGAAATAAAACTAACACAGCTCAAACAATTTCTCTTCCAAACCTTTAAAATTCAAATGAATACTTCGTTTATGTATGTAGAAATATAACATCCACTATTTTGCCACAACAAGCACTATTTCCTATCTCGCCCAGTCAAAAAAGTTCTCGAATTCATTCTTTATAAGATCAGTTGATGAATCTGAACTAATCCAAACAATCCTTAAATCTTATAAAATCTTAAAAAATGTGTTGGAAGTCCTGGTCCCACTAATTAAATATTCCTCTGAAAAAGGTATACTTCCAGAGTGCCTAAAGACAGCCAATCTTACTTGAGGAATAGGAAACAGCTAGTTATACCAAACGATACTGACTCTAGTCACAAAAGCATTGTATGTGGAGTACCACAAGGTTCCGTACTGGGTTTTCTACTTTTCCTTATCTTTATATAGGCATTACTAACTTAAAAATCGATGGAAACATTTTTGTTCTTTTTGTTGATGATACCAGTATTACCTGGAAGAACTCTAATATTGCAACTCTTTATGCAATTATAACTTCTGATCTACTTAAAATAAAAACCTGGTCCGACTCTAAATTACTCTCCTTTAACATGGATAAAACAGTAACATTATCCTATAAAGATGATCTTCAACCCCTGCTTCTTAATAACAGCCAGATTAGTATCGTTGATTATGTAAAATATTTGGGTATTTTTATAGACAGCAGCCTTAAATGGTCCCTTCATATCGATTTGTTAAGTAAGAAACTAGCCTCAGCCTGCTATGTAATAAGATCTGTTTCGAATAATATCAATTAAGCATCTTTCAAAATAAAATATTTTTATATGTTTGAATCTCATCTTCGATATGGCCTTCCTTTTTGGGGTTCAAGTACAGCTGCCCAATCTGTTATTTTAAATTACAAAAAAGAGCAATACGGTATCTTTGTGACCTCAGTAGTATAACACATTGCAAAAGCTACTTCAAAAATCACAGGATTTTAACTCTTCTTTCTTTATGTATTCTAGAAACTGTTTGCTTAATTCGTAAACACCTACATGTTTTTCCAGCAAGACCTAATCATGACTACTCCACCAGAAATTCAAGCTTTGATGTGTATTTACCGATCCCGTCCACTGAGTTAGTAAAGAAATCTATATCGCATTTGGTTATACTTAAATTATGAAAAATGTATCCTTCTTATATATACCTATTTAGTACCACCTAATATTGGGATTTCCGTCAATAAATAGATTAAGTATTTTGGACTTTATTAACAAGTAAATTTCAATGAAAATTAGTCTACAAATTTGGGATTATGTACCCACGATTATATAAGGGTAGCCATAAATAACACGAGTTAATATGGGAATTTCCTTGTAATCGATTTGAAAAATTTTAGAACTCGCTGGTAGCAAAGGTATGTTGATATGTTGCCGTTAACAGAGCTTTTGCTACTACAAAAATATATATTTTTTTACCATCCCTAAAATAAATTATTTCTAATGTCGTTCTTAAACTAATAAGTACTTTTATTTTTCAGTTGTTCCTGTTGGAGTACCAACCGTTAGCGTAGACAAAGCTGGTCTTGAACATGGAAGACCGCTAATTGCAGACTGTCATGCCCCTCCCTCCTATCCAGCCACAAATATTACACTTTATGTCAATGATGAGAAGGTATGTAAAACTAAATTTTTAAGATATTTATAATGCAAAGAGGATAGATTTTACTTAAAAATATATATAAATCATATATCTACCTTATATATTAGACTAGCGGACCCGACAGACTTCGTTCTGTCAAATAGATTTGGAATATGGCAGTTTATTTCTTCAATTCTCCTGAACAGAATAGTCACCATGATGATAGGGCGGTGTGTGAGGGTCAGCTCGGGTGACCTAAGTATCTTCGCTTCCAGAACTTTGGCCACCCTTTTGAAGCCACTAAAAACCAGGACTGGGATATCTGCCAGAGGGCTTCAAACTAAGAGGGAACTTAAGGTTCAAACCTGATTGAAAAATAATCTAAAGGGATAGTGGGAACCTAAAGGCGACAAATATTTATAAAATGGGTGCTTCAATGACAAAACATAGAGATAATTAATTATTTATTATTATTATAATTAACATAGGGTTAATAACCGATGTAATAAAGAATAATGAAATAAGACGTATATAGCTATTTTCAGTAATCGCTTTATTGTAAATCAAGTGAATCATAATTATTAACAAAAATCTGTTTTATTTTTATTGTAGTGCTTTATGATATACAGTGTTTTTTGTTTGATTACCTGGTGAATATACAAACAAATCTGATGGATTTCCAACACGGGAACAGGCAACATACAGTTGACAATGTGAGAAACTTGGGTTTTCTAGATTAATACCACAAACACCTAATGATTGCCCCTGAGACTTATTTATGGTCATAGTAAAAGCAAGCCGCACTGGAAACTGTAGTAGTTTAAATTCAAATGGTACATCAGTCGAAATCATTGGGATGTGTGGTATCAAAACGCCTTCTCCTTTATACTTTCCTTTCAGTATAGTTGCTTCTATCACGTTGTTCAATAATTTTTTTATCGCTAACCGTGTGCCATTGCAAAGATGCGTGATATGGTATATTTCTCAACATTATAACTACCGATCCAACCTTTAATTGAAGATTGTGAGGTGGCAATCCTGGTAAATCCAGCGAGTTTAAAAACAGGCGGATAGTTAACGACATCATCTTGGTTAGTAGGCGAATCAACTGATTTATATGTCCTTAATTCGCCTGTAATTTGTTCTTGAATTTTGAAATTTAATTCATTTACATCTATGTTTTTAGCAGCCAATATAGCCCGCTCGCTTGACCAACCATAGTTTCTTTAATTTTGAACAACATCTGGAAACACCTTTTGAATAAGTTCTTCTTTTGATCGAGTTAACTGACAAAAACTTTGAGGAAAATTAATGCAACCAGTCAAGGTGTCTACAGGAAATTTGCCATTACCAATGTCAATGAGTTTTTTAGAGAATATGTCTCCAGATTGGTAATTTTGCAACTCGACACGCATATTCTTGCTTAAGTGTAATACTTTGACATGTTTCCACAAATTGGAGGACTTTAAACATGAATTGAGTTCATCAGCGGGCATTGATCGTGGAATCACTTGCAATGTTTGACGATAATCTCCTGCTAATAAAATCATTGCACCACCCAATGAGTTATGATTGCTCCGTAGATCTTACCTGTTCCCGTGTTAGAAAACCATCAGATTTGTTTGTATATTCACCAGGTAATCAAACAAAAAACATTGTATATCATAAAGCATTATAATAAAAATAAAACAGATTTTTGTTAATAATTATGATTCACTTGATTTACAATAAAGCGATTACTGAAAATATTTATATACGTTTTATTTCATTATTTTTTATTACATCGGTTATTAACCCTATGTTAATAATAATAAATAATTAATTATCTCTATGTTTTGTCATTGAAGCACCCACTTTATAAATATTTGTCACCTTTAGGTTCCCACTATCCCTTTAGATTATTTTTCAGTCAGATTTGAACCTTAAGTTCTCCTCTTATTTTGAAGCCCTCTGGCAAACATCCCAGTCGGGATTTTTAGTGGGTCCAAAAGGGTGGCCAAAATTCATGGAAGCGAAGATACTTAGGTCATCCGAGCTGACCCTCACACACCGCCCTATCATCATGGTGACGGTTTTGTTCAGAAGAATTAAAGAAATAAACTGCCACATACTCCTCTCATTCTCTCTCCTGTTGCCGACAAGAATGTAGCGTAGAATCTTTTTAAATAATTTTAAACTGTTTGTCCTTGTTCTAGTGTAGTGTTATGTACAATTTATGTTTAATTTCATGTTTATTACATTCTGCGCTTGCTGGATAGCCTAAATTTGACGAAATGCCCATGATGATGCTGTAGAAAGCGAAAGTACTTGGGCAAGATTTGATTATTAAAATTGTGCTCGATATTTGACTTTAATTTTTCAAAGTTCATTTATTCGAGCATTCAACCTTATATCACTATATTAATAGTTATAAAAATAAATACAAAATAACAAAGAAAAACACTTACTATGTCTTATCCGTTTACAAACTCTAGAAGTTGGACACACTACAAGAATTAACAATTGTTACTGGGCGATAATTTGTAGCAGCAATAAATTATTACAAATGAAGAAAAAAAAACAAAAACAAAATCTCAAATATGTTTAGATATTTACCAAATGTCTAAATGTCAATACTAAATCTTAAAACTGAAAACAATTAATATGACAGCAAGCTAGGCCACGCCCTAACATCTACAATTTTAATTACTACAAATTATTAAATTGTTACGAAAGCGATTATTAATAAAAAAATGTCTATTTTTACTTTAAAAGTTCAAACAAAAAAGTTACCTGGGTTTTACTAAAATTTCTGGGGTTAGGAACTGGACTTACTAAAATTTCTTGGGGTGGAAACTAGACTTACACTCTGTGCTACACGAACAAATTCATCTCCAATCTGCGAAAAAGCCTGGGATAACAACGAGGGACAAACAAAATGAGGATGCAAGCCGCTGGACCAAATGGACACATGTGGTTATCCTTCAAAGTTGTTGTAAACAAAGGTAAAATATCCTTCGGTATTCTTTTTATTGGGACAAGGACTTCCAACACATTTTTTGGGAGATTTAAAAACATTTTTATGGATAGTCCATTAGTACTACAGGAAGATTTGCTTTTGATACTACTGATTGTTTGGATCAGTTCAGATTTATCAGCTGGTCTTATAAAGAATGAATTCAAGACCTTTTTTAAATTGGGAAGATAGGAAATAGGATCTTGTTGGGGCAAAATTGCTGATGTTATATTTTTACTCACATTAACGAAGTTTTAGATAGGTTCCTCTGTACTTTGAGATATATTCAGTGACAAAGACGTTGGTAATAAATTTCTTGATGTACAGTAGTGAACACGTATTCTTGGCTGACATGCGGATACCTTTGGTAGACCAGGTTTTGTGATGTTTCGACTTAATAATTGTAATTAAAGGAAATGCATTATTGAACATACAGACAAGCGTATTTAAAAAATCACTGAAATTATAGTCTGCGTCCACAAAGGGAAATTCACCCAAAAGTCAAGCAAAAATTTTGGAATTTACGAAAGTTCTGAGCGGAAAAAATTCTACCTAAACATTGGGTTTTCAAGGATTGTTTATTAAGAGTGTTAAACTGCATTAATTAATTAGTCCAACATTAATAATTGTAGAGCGTACGTCAAGGGGTGAGAAATATGAGACAATATAATCAATTATGGAAGATGTTGTTTAAGTAATTCTTGTAGGAGAATTAACGTACATTGTGACATCATACGATTCGAATATATTGATCAACGATAATTGGGTAGCACAGGTAACAGCGTAATTAATATTCAAGTCACCGCAAAGAATCTTTCTGCTTTTATTGGGCAGGCCATCTAATAAATTTAACAGGTTCTGAAAAAATAGTTCCGTAGAAGAATCAGGTGATCTATAAATGCAAAGAATTCTTGTTATAAACCAATGAAAACTCTAAAAAGGATTCATTCAACAGAAAGTCATATTTTGTTATAGCATAGAAATCATTATTTGTAGAAAGAATTAGGGTACCACCATAAGCTGAACTTAAACAATCATACCTAGCAATTGTGGTATATTTTTCTACAACAAAGGCTCGTTGACTTCAAGCCAGTGCTCGGTAACCGCAATTATCGGGGGAAATTCTAATTCCTCTAGAAACAAAAATAATTCATCTGTTTTATATCTTATAGAACGAATATTAATCAAACCCGTACTGAAGTTGTCATCACTAAAATAATTTGAGGTTTCCAGTTACACAGAACACGATATATTATTTAAAAATTTTGTTTTGGAGAGGCAACGGAATAGTAGTTTCAGTGACTTTCCATTGATTTTTGTAAATAAATCATTCTTTTCGAAGTGAGAAAGGATATAAAAGCAGCAAGATCAGCTTCCACCCCAGTTGGACCAATTCCATAGGCATCGTTAGGACCGCTTCCATAGACATCGAACCGTAAAACTTATTGAACAGTCTATTATAAAGTCAAATTTAGTCTCTTAAATTTTGAAAATAATAGAATTCAAGCTAAACTTTGTATAACTTTTAAACTAGCATCTGTATAGTCAACTTTTTGATTAATATCTAAAAGTTTTAACAACCTAGATATAACACAGAAATTTATTTTTGCGTGATCTATATTTATCCTTTATGTACGAGAATATGCCAACGGGTGATATGAAATAAAACGTTAGGGGAACGAAAGCCAATATTTTTATTTGGGTACGTTTTCAACGACAGCATGACATCGTCTACGAAAGGAAAATATAATAGACAGAAATGGACAAATAGCTGCGGAAGAAAGTGATAAGCCGTGTTTTTTTCCAGAATAAAACGTACTCGGGTTTTTCGGTATATCTTTAAATACATGTGAATACGTGAGAGAGTATACAGTGAAGTCAAATATTAAAAAACCATAAGATTTATATAAAACGTAATCACCTTTGTAAAAAAAACAGACTAGATGATTTAGTCAAATATAAATATCACAATTTTATCCTATTTGGCGTCAGTTGCATTGCGTATTTGATGCGCGCGTATGGTACAGTAAGGTCTCTTTTTATGCGTACATATAAACTCATCACCAATTACCATAAATACCCTCGGACATAGTACAAACTCATCACCGCCATAAAAGTAGGGTTTTCAAAATAGACCCTAAGAGATTGGTAAACTGATCACTGGCCTACCTGTAGCCTGGATCAGGTATAGACCATAAAATCCCAGCAAACTGCTAGTTTTTGGTAATTTCACAGAATAATCCAAATCCAGATGTCTTAAATGCAACTGCAATTTATTGGTTTTTTTTGGGAATTCCACAAAATTCTATTGATAGTTTCTTCAACATGGATAGTGAACTGCTAATTTATTACGTCCTGAGCCAACGCGGACAAAAAATTATGGTTATCAATAATTTCAAATTTCAATTGATTGCGAAAGACTCTAAAAAAATCGAATTGCCTTTTGTGGACTTGTGCGACGAAAGGGTGTAAGGCTAAATGTCATACAACTGGTGAGTAGAAATGTTATACCGTTTTTGTTTAGTTGTTTCGCACTGGTTTTCGCGAATAATCCTGATCAAACAGAAAAAAATCAGTATAATTAGGTTCTTTAAGTTAACTGTATAAAATGTTTCTTGTAGGCAAGGCATAATATTACTTTGTTGCTGTAGATTACTTTTTCTGATATTATATTTTGAGATTTCTAATTAAATTGTTAAAGTCACATTGTTATATGTATATATATATACATAAAGTCGGCACCATATGTGAAACCTTTTTATTTTTAGTTCTATGAATTTTGTTATATAAAATAATTATGTTACATAAAAAGTTTTGAATGATCTAAAACCTAGAATACAATGATCAGATATAAAAATATTTTTAGTTGTATACGCGGTTTGTCAAAAAAAAAATGAATTGTGGATATTCTCAAGTCTTAATAAAATTCATGTTGTTTAACAAACCGCGTAACTGACCGATGAATACTAATATCTGATTCTGATGACTGAAATTCTAGATCATTTAGAACTAGAGAATAAATTGTTTTTCATAAAACTAAAAATAAAAAAAATTTCCATATGGTACCAACTTAATTGGACTCTTATATACATATACCGAAAAAGCGATAAACGCTTGTAGTCAACGCTGATCAGTTAGACTACAAACACAACTATATATTTGGGTGTGCAGCCGAAGATAGGACAAAGAAGTACTCTTTTTAAACTACCAAGCATTCGCAAATCTCTATTTACATCATCAGGGTGCTACAATAAACAAAATTAGTACAAATTACAGAATAAAAATTATTTTGTATCTTACACTAATTGAGGTTAGTTGTCATGATGTTTATGAAATGAAATGAACAACTCATCTGACTCCTACAAATAATGGCGAAAACTAACCAAAAAATGTAAAAATATTGCTTTTAAAAGCACTCTAATTGTGGGATCTTTGTACAAGTCATTGAAAGATAAAGTACAGGAAGCTGTACTTAAGCATTTTGATACATTCTGTCATAATAAATGCATTGCTGATTACTTCAAATTTAAAAATTTCCGCCAATGATGCCATAAAATTTAAAGCTTTGCACGTGTAAAAAATTAGGTTTCCTTCGACTTCAATGCACTAATAGCACACTCAAGTTTTTAGCTTTTCCTATTTTTCAGATATTTTATATTTACTAACTGTCCAAAATCGTGTATTATTTTCAAAATAGTCAAATAACGCCAAAACAGTAAGACTTAGACCGAATGTATGCTTAACAAATTATCTCGAGAATTCAATGAGAAATATAAAAATGCAATGAAAATCAAATAACGAAGTTGGGACTACTTCAGATATAAACAAAAATAGCACATATTGACAAATATTTTCATTTTAAAGTTTACTATCGAAATCCTATGCAACTAAATTTTTAGATCTCAAAACCATTTAGATTGGCAGATACGTCTAATAGGCCACACCGTGAGACATATTAATATCTCAGTTAAATTTTAAAGCAACTTACTTAAAATAATTTATGAATTTATTAAATTATCACATAAACGAGAAGTATAACAGGTAAGAGGCAATCTTTCGCATTAGAAACCAGGCAAAAATCCCGGTGATGAGTTTACCTATCTGCGGTGATGAGTTTACCAATCTCCAAAGGATGCCGGTGATCAGTTTACTATATCTCCGAGGGTCTAATAATTTTATGAGGGGCTATGTAGTGATGAGTTCGTACACGTCCCTTTTTATGCGGATTATTTTTATGCGATCTTAAAGTTATACGGTTTGTATTTTATCCAAAAATGTCTATTATTAACTATTATAAATAAATATTCATATCCAAATATCAGTAAAGTGAGCCTTTAAATGATATTTGACCATTTTACTGATATTTTTTACCGACAAACTTCTCAAATTCGATCTATTTCAATGCTTGGAATATGAGAGTACCAGAATTTGGTGGTACTTAAAAGTACCGTCGGAAGAGTAAGGGTTAAATTGAAGAGCGTGGGACTCAATGAATCCCCTTATCTTATTCCGCTGCCTATTTCTATAGGTTCTGTAAGTTTCATTTTGTTGTTTTGGTAGATGTTTTCGATAGTTTTGATAATATTTAGGGGAACTTCTATATTATACAGAAGATGGATTACATCTTTGAATCTTACTCTATCAAACGCTTTCTTTAGGTCAATCAGACACAGACTCTAGTGATTTCTCAGTAATTTGCTTAAAACGAATATTGCATCTGTACACTTGTAAAATTTTAGTTGTAAGTTTTAGGGTAGTAGTTAACAAGCTTATACCTCTGTAGTTTTCTGGGTGTTTTTTATCTCCTTTTTTGAATAGTAGAATTGGTTCTCTCGTTCTACATTCTTCCGGTATTTTATTGCGTTTTATAATTTTATTAATTAATGTTGTTAATTTTTCTGTCATTGCTGCTCAAAATATTTCAGTAATTCGATTGGTATCCCTTCATTACCAGCTGCTTTTCCGTTCTTCAGGTTTTCAAGTATTTTCCGAACTTCCTGTACATTTAAATTAAGTTTGTTTGTGGTAATTTCTAGTTTCTACTTTAGAAAGTAAAGATAAACAAAAAATTCTTCCGGTATGAGTAATAAATTTATAAGTTCAAAAGTGATGTTAGTTCTAGGAAGCATATCTTAAATTTTAAATAAGTTTACATAGAGGCAAGTAGATTGGTCGGTTAACAATTAAATGTCCACGTCCTTTAATAGTCCCGATTCTACCAGGGTCTAATTGCTTTAAGTTTACACAGTAGTGACCCGCAACCTCGGTCGATGCCTCCGAGGTCGGGGTCTACCTTCGCAGTTAAACTCGATTCAAAGGGATCTTTATGAAATAAGAATATATCTTTTGTGGAGTTTGGCCTAGGAGTTTATGACAGTTTGTCGGTTAAATGCTGAAAACTACTGGTGTTAGTAGAAGGTCACTTTTGGGGGATCTTTATTAGCATATACAGTGCTAGTTATATTATATAATGTGAAAATTTGCAAAAGGACTCTATGAGTTAAAAAGTTACATTATAAAATACGACTTGAGCATGACACGTGAATAGCGGCACTCATAAAAAGGCCATATATTCTACGCTAATTAATTAATTGAAATTATGTGGGTTTTTGTTAAAATGTAAGTTTCGGAATCATAAAATAACAACACCAAACTTATTATTTAATCCTTAACTTGACCATGTGTAGGAAAAACTTGTACACAGTGAAACATGGTTCACAGTGAAACACCGAAATTTATTTTTAAATTTGGCGCCCTCGTAAAGCGCATTTGCGAAATCTACAGTTGTCCAGTGAGTTGAATGTTGTTGTGAGCGTACACGTACGTGGAATAAGTTTTGCGAATAATTATTGGATTTTATGTTTTTTAAAGGTATGTAGTAACTTAATAAAAGTAGTTGGCATGTATTTTTTATTTATTAATAGCCGGTTTCAAGCATTCTTACTATTACAATGGTATTTTACCTATGTAATAATATAACCTAAAACACAATTTGTAAGATCGTGACTCGCATAGCAAAGTTTTAAATTTTATTGTGTGGTTATGTTAGGTTAATGGTGCACACTGAAACAGTGTTATGTGGTACACAGCGATACGCATTTCACTGTGTACCGTAATATTATAAATTAATATTATAAATTATTACCAACAATTTGTTATTTTGGGATTTCAGATGGTTATAAAACAAACGCCTAGGAATATACGGAATACGTCTGCAGATGTAATGGCTGCTGCCACAAAGTTGGTATCAGAGGAATATTATTCTCTACGTGGAGCAGCCGAGAGATATAATATTAGTTTTTAACTTTACGACGATATGTGCTCAAAAAACGCAATAATCCTGACGCAGATATAAAAATGTCACCCAATTATTTTGTCCGACAAATTTTTACAGAGGAACAGGAAGTAAGATTAGCAGAGTATATTATTGCCTACAGTAAAATGACATGGATTGTCCACAAAAGAGTGCAGAAGGCTTGCGTGGTAGATGACGGGTGTAAACAAACTGGTTGTTTCTGAAGAGAGAGTTTCTTGGACAGAAAACAAGGAAGCTGGGGTTGACTGGCTACGAAAATTTATAAAAAGTCTAAATAATCTTAGCATTCGTCAGCCGGATGCCTGTAGTTTAAGCAGAATCACTTCATTTAACCCACAAAATGTGAAAACATTTTTTAATCATCTGCACGAAATATTTGAAAAGAATAATGCATCTAGAATCTTTAATCTTGATGAAAGGGTTACCAGCACTGTGCAAAACCTTGAAAAATTGTAACAAAAGGGTTCCAAACGAGTTAGGCAATGTAGCAGTGTAAACGTGGAACTCTAGTAACAACTTACGTAATCATTTGTGCTAACGGCACATACATCCCCCAGGGATGGTGTTTTCGAGAAAATATTTCAAAACTCACATGGTAGCTGGAGCACCTCCAGATACACTGGGATTAGCAACGCCTAATGGTTGAATGCCGGCCGAACTCTTTTCTCATGTTATTGATCATTTCATAAAACATTCACATAGTACACCTGACAATCCTTCCCTTTTAATATATGAAAAACACGAAAGCCATATATCAGTTGCCTTCTTCTTCTTCCTTCATGTATATAGGCTTTAAAGTTTGTTGTTATTTCTTCAATATTAGCCTCTTTAATTGTTTAGATTATCGCACCATCTTTTTCTTGGTCTGCCAATACTTCTTGGTCCATTTGGTGACTTATCTCGTGCTATTCGTACTATCCTATCCTCTGCCATTCTACTAATGTGTTCTTTCTACTCCTGTTTACGTTTTGTCACATTGCATGCTCTTCTTATGTTTTTGCTTCTCTCCCTATCCAACAGACTTTTCCCTGATATTCGTCGGAGTATTTTCATCTCTGTTGTTTCTAGTAGTCATCTCGTTTTAGATGTTTCAGGTCTTGTTTCCGCCTTGTATTCTTCTTCTTCTCGTAGCACTACAACCCGGGGTAGGTTTTGGCTGACTGTACAACTTGCTTCCATCTTGAACGGTCGTCCATAATAGTTGGGTCAGTGGGTAGCCCCATTGTTCTTAGATCTGACCATATATTGTCTCTCCATCGCATTCGTGGACGTCCTAAGGGCCTTCTTCCTGTGGGGGCTTCCTCCCATATTAGCTTAGCAAGGCGGTTATTAGGGAGTCTATGGACATGGCCAGCCCATCTTAGACGTTGGGATTTAATCTCTTGGACTATATCGCTCGCTCTATACATCTGCTTGACCTCAGCATTTGTTCTCATTCGCTATTAATGCCGTGATAAGGCCAAAAATTCTTCTGAGGATTTTCCTCTCAAAACATCAAGTTTTCTTTCAGTTTCTTTGGTCAGGGTCCACCTCTCACACCCATACATGAGCACCGGTCTAATCACCGTTTTATATATTCTAATTTTTGATGTTCGTGTTAGGCTTTTAGATTTAATACTATTGTGGAATCTGTTTGCTGCCTGAATTCTTCCTTTAATCTCTTCCGCGATATCGTTATCTGCAGTGATGGTTGCTCTGAGATATTTAAAACTCTCCACTCTTTCAAATGGGTCTATTGTAACATTTTGTCCTATTCTATCTCGTGTTTTTGTCTGTTGATGCACATGTATTTGGTTTTCTCTTCGTTTACCCTTAGACCAGTTTTCTTTGCCTCTACCTCCAATTTATTAAAAGTCTCCTTCACATTGGTGACTGTGTTTCCCACAATGTCAATGTCATCTGCGTATGCTAGTAGTAATTTTGGTCCATTTACTGTCAGTAATTCTGTTTTAAGTTGTGCTGCTCTTACTACTTTCTCCAAGATAATATTAAAGAGGAGAGGTGACAGCGCATCTCCTTGTTTCAGACCACTGCTTATTTCGAAAAATTCTGAGAGTTTGTTACCTATCCGTATTCTGGATCTACAGCTATTCACACATAACTTAACAAGCTGGATAAGTTTTTTTGGAACTGAAAGTTCTTCCATTGCATTCCACATCTGATCCCTTTTAATGCTGTCCTGTATATCTATATATTAATATAGGTCTAATTGGTGCTTTATAGATTCTTGTTTTTGTGTCTTGTCTTAGGTGTTTGTTATTCCAGATTGTGTCATTAATAGATCCAGCCGCTTTACTTGCTTTTAAGCTTTGTTGTCGTACTTCTTCTTCAACAACTCCGTAACTAGTTATGTCTATTCCCAGATATCTAAACCTTGCTTCCTGTTTTATTATTTTTCCATCCATTTCGATTTTACATTATAATGGGTATTTAGATGTTGTCATACATTTGGTTTTTTCTGCTGATATTATCATATTGTATTTCTTGGCTGTTGTATTGAAGATGTGTGTTAATCTTTGGAGCTCGTCTCCTGTCTCGGCGACTAATGCGGCGTCGTCTGCATAACATAATATTTGGATTTCTTTGTTCCCCATTCTGTAACCATGACCTTTACATATTGTTTGTATTATTTCGTCCATTATTATATTAAAGAGAAGTGGACTTAACGAGTCACCCTTTCTGACTCCGCTTTGTACTGGTATAGACTGTGTTATTTTTCCATTTTCCTTAGTCTGTATTCGATTATGTAAGTAGATGTTTTCGATAGTTTGAATAATAGTGATTGGTATGTTTCTTTTATACAGTAGGTGTAAGACGTCTTCGACTTGGATGCGATCAAAAGCCTTTGTCCTGTCTATAAAACATAGATATTTTGGTTTATTATACTCGATGGTCCTTTCTATGATGTGTCTGAGTATAAATACGGCGTCTACGCAGGATCTTCTAGATCTGAATCCTTGTTGTTCATCTGATATAGTTGTTAGTTTGATTTTGTTGGTTAGGACTTTTGTGGTAAGTTTAAGTAAAGTGTTTAGTATATTTATACCTCAATAATTGTTGTGGTCTTCGTTATCTCCTTTCTTGAACATTGGTATCATTCACTCGTTGGTTATTTCTTCTAATCCTGGTGACTTTCTATTTTTGAATGAAATTTTGGCTATCTCTAATTCCTGAAAACTGATTTCTATTTCGTGTCTATCGTATAAAAAACTTGACTATTTTGACCATACCTCTACACTATAGTCACAAAATGCAGACCTTAGATATATCGGTCTTTGAACCTTTCAAATCACATTACAATGCTAGTATTTATTCTTGGCTTCTACGACATACTGAAATTCATATGACTATTTACCAAATAGCCGAATGTGTTGGAAAAGCTCATACAAAATCCTTAACTCCTTCCAATATATTCTCAGGATTCCAGAAAAGTGGAATTTATCCATTTAATTCTCTAATCTTTGACGACACAGACTTTTTAACATCAGTATTATCTGACAGGCTACAACGAAAAAATGTCCTTGATTATGAAGTACCTGGACCTGCCATCTTACAATTTCGTAAAGAAACTACACCAGGTACTGAACGTGCTGCACCATCTGACGCACAACTTCAGAACGAGATTACTCCAGAAAAAAGTGAACCTGGACCATCCAACATAGGATTTCAGCTAGAAACAACTATGGATAATAAACTTTCCACTATTGCTAGTCCAGAAGACTTCAGAGGGTATCCAAAAGCACCACCCCGTAAAGCTAACAAGAAACCTAGAAAGCAAGGTAAAGGCACAATTATTAATGAGAATTAATGAGAAAACAATATTGATAAAGAAAGAAAGAGGAAAAGAGAAAGCACTAATTAGTAAAAAGGTCAAATATCGTTTAAAGGCTCACTTTACTGACATTTGGATATGAATATTTAATTGTAATAGTTAATAATAGACATTTTTGGATAAAATACAAACCGTACAACTTTATAATCGCATAAAAATAATCCGTATAAAAAGAAACCTTACTGTATCATACGCGCGAATCAAATACGCAATGCAACTAACGCCAAATAGGATAAAATTGTGATCAATTTGACTAAGTCATCTAGTCTGTTTTTTTTTACAAAGGTGATTACGTTTTATATAAATCTTATAATTTTTTAATATTTGACTTCACTGTATACTCTCTCACGTATTCGCATGTATTTAAAGAAAACCAAAAAAGCCGAGTACGTCTTACTCTGGAGAAAAAACACGGCTTATCACTTTCTTCCGCAGCTATTTGTCCATTTCTGTCTATTATATTTTCCTTTCGTAGACGATGTTTTGCTGTCGTTGAAAACGTACCCAAATAAAAATATTGGCTTTCGTTCCCCTAACGTTTTATTTCGTATCACCGTTGGCATATTCTCGTACATAAAGGATAAATATAGATCACGCAAAAATAAATTTCTGTGTTATATCTAGGCTGTTAAAACTTTTAGATATTAATCAAAAAGTTGACTATACAGATGCTAGTTTAGAAGTTATACAAAGTTTAGCTTGAAATATATTATTTCCAAAATTTAAGAGACTAAATTTGACTTTATAATAGACTGTTCAATAAGTTTTGCGGTTCGATGTCTATTTAATCGCTCCTAACGATGCCTATGGAATTGGTCCAACTTGGGAGGAAGCTGATCTTGCTGCTCTTAGATCCTTTCTCACTTCGAAAAGAAATATTTACTTACAAAAATCAATGGAAAGTCACCGAAACTACTATTCCGTTGTCTCTCCAAAACGAAATTTTTAAATAATATATCGTGTTCTGTGTAACTAGAAACCTCAAATTATTTTAGTGATGACAACTTCAGCATGGTTTTGATTATTATTCGTTCTATAAGATATAAAACGGATGAATTATTTTTGTTTCTAGAGGAATTAGGATTTCCCCCGATAATTGCGGTTACCGAGCACTGGCTTGAAGTCAAGGAGCCTTTATTGTAGAAAAATATACCACAGTTGCTAGGTATGATTGTTTAAGCTCAGCTCATAGTGGCACCCTAATTGTTTCTACAAATGATGATTTCTCTTCTATAACAAAATATGACTTTCTGTTGAATGAATCCTTTTTTGAGTTCTCATTGGTTTATAATAAGAATCTTAATCTATACATTCTTTACATTTATAGATTACCTGATTTTTCCACGAAACTATTTTTTCAGAACCTGTTAAATTTATTAGATGGCCTGCCCCATAAAAGCAGATAGATTCTTTGCGGTGACTTGAGTATTAATTACGCTGTTGCTTGTGCTACCCAATTATACTTGGTCAATATATTCGAATCGTATGGTTTCACAATGCACATTAATGCTCCTACAAGAATTAAACTAAAACAACATCTTCCATAATTGAATATATTGTCTCAGATTTCTCACCCCTTGATATACGCTCTACAATTATTAATGCAAGACTATCTGATCATGAAGCAGTATATACCAAGTTTAACACTCTTAACAAACAATCCTTAAAAATTCATTGTTTAGGTAGGAGTTTTTCCACTCAGAACTTTCGTAAATTCCAAAATTTTTGCTTGACTTTGGGTGGCTGTTTCCCTTTGTGGACGTGGACTATAATTTCAGTGATTTTTTAGATAGGCTTGTCTGTATTTTCAATAAGGCATTTCCTTTAATTACAATTAAGTCGAAACATCACAAACACTGGACTATCGAAGGGATCCGCATGTCAGCCAAGAATATGTGTTCACTACTGTGCATCAAGAAATTTACTGCCAACGTCTTAGTCACTGAATATATCTGCAAGTACAGAGGAACCTTTTTAAAACTTATCAAAGCAGCTAAAAAAATGTACTACCTGAATCGTCTGTGCAGCTCTAAAAATGTTGCAGGAGAAACTTGGTCCATAATAAACGATCTTCGAAATAAAACTAATACAGCTCAAACATTCTCTCTTCCACACTCTGAAAATCTAAATGAATACTTCGTTAATGTGACAAAATATATAACATCAACTATTTTACGAAAAGATCATATTTCCTATCTCCCCAATTCAAAAAAGGTCTTGAATTCATTCTTTATAAGACCAGTTGATAAATCTGAACTGATCCAAATAATCAGTAGTATCAAAAGCAAATCTTTCTGTAGTACTGATGGACTATCCATAAAAATTTTCTTAAATCCCCCAAAAAATGTGTTGAAAGTCCTGGTCTCACTAATTAACGATTCCTTTAAAAAATGTATATTTCCAGAGTGCCTAAAGACAGCTATTATTATTAATCTTCATAAGGGTGGTGAAAAATCTGATGACTGCACCTATAGACCTCATGCCTTACTACCGGTCCTATCCAAAATTATTGAGAGACTTATAAAAGCCCGACTTATGCCCTTTCTCGTTGAAAACAACATTTTATCGCAAAGTCAGTTCTGCTTTTTATCTAATAAATGTACCAGCCATACTATGTTTTCTATACTACATGAGGTCTATCAAGCACTAAACAATAATCTTTATACTGCCACTGTTTTTTGTGACTATGTCAAAGCTTTTGATTGTGTAAATCAAGACATTTTGATAAAAAAAGTAAATTTCTACAAAATTCAAGGTATTTTTTTTAATTGGTTCTAATCTTACTTGAGGAATAGGAAACAACTAGTTAGAGCAAATGATACTAACTCTAGTCACAAAAGAATTATATGTGGAGTATCACAAGGTTTAGTACTGGGTCCCCTACTTGTCCTTATCTTTATAAATGACATCACTAACTTAAAAATTGATGGAAATATTTTTCTTTTTGCTGATGATACCAGTTTTACCTGGAGGAACTCTAATATTGCAACCCTTCATCCCAATATAACTTCTGATCTACTTATAAAAACCTGGTTCGACTTTAATTGACTGTCTTTTAACGTGAATAGGACATATTATCCTACAAAGCAGCTCTTCTACCCTTGCTTCTTAATAACAACCAAATCAATATCGGTGATTCTGTAAAATTTCTTGGTATTTTTATAGACAGCACCCTTAAATGGTCCCTTCATATCGATTTGTTAAGTAAGAAATTAGCCTCAGCCTGCTATGCAATAAGATATCTTTCGAAGGAAATCAATTTAGCATCTTTTGTTCGAATCTCATTTTCGATGGCCTTCCTTTTTGGGATTCTAGTACAGCTGCCCAATCTGATGTTATTTTTAAATTGCAAAAAAGAACATTACGGTATCTTTTTGGCCTCAGTAGAATAACACATTCCAGAAATACATACAATAATACATTCTAGAAACTGTTTGCTTAATTCGTAAACACCTACATGTTTTTCCAGAAAGACCTAATCATGACTACTCTACCAGAGATTCAAGCTTTGATGTGTATTTACCGATTCTGTCCACTGAGGTAGTAAATAATTCTATATTATATTCGGCAAAAAATTATACAACCATCTCCCTTTGCAAATTAAATCTACAACTTCTTTCCTTAAGTTCCGCAAATTGAGAAAATCTATCTATCTGAAAGACCATATTATTCAGTGGAAGAGTTTCTTAACGAATAACTAAGAAATTACAGTATTATACGTTTAGGTACAAGCAACTAAAGTATTTTATATATATTTGAGTATCACATGCAGCAACTTAAACTTATTCGTAAACTAGTTTGTAAGGTTTTATTATGCAATTGGCAGTTTAGTCAAATTTTGCAATGGATTGTATATTTTATTATCTTTTATTTTGTGATAATAACGATTTATTTTTTATTTTTAATTAATTTTTTTTTGTTATTGTTTTTTTTGACTTTTTGTAAGCTTTGTCCATAAAATTGTACAATTTTCAGTGACAATAAAGCATATTTCTATTCTATAAAAAAAACACAATTTTATGATTTGAATACACTCTTTATGGATCTATATTTTAGAAATTAGCCTGTACAGTGTAATGATAACCGTTATCGGACGATAGTTTTTCACATCTCATCAATAACTTTTTTATATAGAATTGTAGTGATGTAGCTTGTTATCCCGCAAAAAATATTTGGTGCTCCTACATCTCAACAACCAATTTATTACAATCAACACTGGGGCTAAATACTGACAGCTAACTTTAAAAAGTTGGCAACTCATTTAACAGACAGGGTAAAGAAAAACTCGCTAAGGTCAAATTAAAGAACCTGTCGAGCGGAAGATGTTGTCGAAATTGGATATTATGCTTGTAAACATACTCATTCAGAATTAAGCCTAAGAGCTTAAAAACAAAACGTACACAAGCATTCCATTAATCAACGAGCAGTCACTACCAGCCATTCTGGCAGACTTTTTCTCTTACTCGTCAAGGAGTAAGAACGGTGCGGTGGATAACTTATTGCAACTATTTACTTACTTACTACAGGACCGGATACAATTTAAAGAGACGTCTCAATGAAAAAGATTATTTACTATGAGTTTATACGACTTTTAGTAGTATAGTTCGTGGCAAAATTTATTGTTAATCAGTGGTTACCGTACAGTTCCTGGAAGCTTAGTAAACAAAAAGGTAAAAGAAATAACGGGTACTTTTAAAAAGCGAACACAAATGAAACTCATAGACACCAATGGAAAATTAATCATTGACACCTAAGAGATGAAAGACAAATGGAGAATATATTTGGAGACACTTTTTCAAGATCAAAGAACGGATTATAGGCATCCATTTTCAGAGAGGATGACGGGCCCGGACATACTTAAATCCGAGGTAGAAGAAGCAATAAAACGGATGAAAAGCAGGAAAGCTGTAGGGCCTGATAATATCGAAGCTGAATTTTTAAAACTCTTGGAGGAAGAAGGAATAAATTGGATCACGGCTGTCTTCAATAAAATATACAATACAGGAATCATCCCTGATAAATGGCTAGAATCAGAATTCATAGCGATACCTAAAAAACAGGGGGCTAAAAAATGCGAAGAATATCGAACAATCAGCCTAATGAGCCACATGTTGAAACTGTTTCTTAGAGTCATCCATGGAAGAATTTATAAGAAGTGCGAGGAACAAATATCGGACAGACAGTTCGGCTTCATTAACGCAGTGGGTACCAGAGAGGCACTTTTCGGAGTACAGGTACTGATTCAAAGATGCAGGGACGTTAACTGCGACGTATACGCGTGCTTAATCGACTACGAAAAGGCATTTGACAGAGTTCAACATCAAAAGATGATAAACATTTTAAAAGAAGCAGACCTGGATGACAAATACCTCAGAAGAATAATTTCAGAACTATACTGGAATCAGACCGCATACATGAAAATTAGCGGAGAAGAAACAGATCACATAAAAATACTACGTGGAGTTAGACAGGGATGTATCCTATCGCCGTTGATATTTAATATGTACTCAGAGAAAATTTTTAACGAGGCTCTTTACGGAATAGACGAAGGCATCCTTCTAAATGGTGAAAGAGTAAACAATGTTAGATATGCTGACGACACCATGGTGATAGCAGATAGTTTAGAGGGACTTCAGAGGCTAATGGACAAAATAAACGAGTACAGTCAACAGTACGGACTAAACATTAATACCCACAAAACGAAACAAATGATTATCAGCAAGGAGAATATAAATGGGGCTCATCTATACATTAATGGGACGCAGATAGAGCGAGTACAACAGTATTGCTACCTGGGAACTATTATAAACGAACAGTGGAGCAATGTATAGGAAATAAAGTGCCGCATAGGAAAGGCAAGAACAAAAGATACCTAGATACAAAAATGAGACATTTGAGATGCTATGTTTTCTCTGTGTTGTTGTACGGGGCGGAGGCATGGACGCTTACAGACACCACTATTAAAAAACTTGAAGCATTTGAGATGTGGCTTTATAGAAGAATGCTGAAAATATCATGGACAGCAAGGATCACGAACAAGGAAGTTCTAGAAAAAATGAAGAAGGAACCAGAGATTGTGTTTACGATCAAACGCATAAAATTGCAATATCTGGGACACGTTATGAGAAATCAGCACCGTTACTCCCTGCTGCAGTCTATATTGCAAGGTAAAGTCAAAGGTAAGCGTGGACCCGGTAGAAGGAGACTATCATGGCTGCGGAATTTAAGAACATGGTTTAAGAAAACCTCAACGGAGCTGTTTCGAGCCGCAGTGAGCAAGGTCATGATTGCCAATATGATTTCCAACATCCGAAACGGATAGGAACCAGAAGAAGAAGAAGAACCAATTTAGTCGATTGAAATGTTACATTTTTTTACGCCTTTGCGTGCAATTTGTGGGTCGCCACCGTTTTCTCCCGGCCGCCATCTCCGAAAAAAAGGAGGAAAGGGTTTTCGAGCTCTATCTTGTAAACTAGCAACCCTACAAAAAATTGTATAAGACATTATTTGTAGTGAATTAAAACGAGATGGCTCGTCTTTCTCACAGAGAAATAATGTTGTTTTGCTACCTGACTCACCTACCCTACCCACTTGAAGGTGGGGTAAGTTTTGTTGTGGTGGTGAATGGGTCGATAATAAATTAATAATTAATAGAAATTAAAGAAAACCTCCCTTGTTAGACTTAAGCCAGCTAAAAAGTGAACACCTACGACAAACAGTGCAAGAAGAAATAAACACCAGCCTCAGAATATCAGAAAGTCAAATCCACAGAACAGACAACATAGATGAAAAGCTTAAGTACATAAATATAAACACTACAGTAAGAACTATGGTAAAGAAACACCTAACCAGATGTTTAGGTATGGATGGATGACACCAGACATATTAGAACTAATGGGTGAAAGACGTAAAATGAAGAATAATGAACAAAAATACAGAGAGGTTGATAAGAACATAAAGCAAAGAATAAAGAAGACCAAAGAATTATGGATTGAAGAACAATGTGTAGAAATGGAAAACTATGAAAGAAAATATGACGCATTCAATGTACATAAAAAAGTAAAAGAAATTACAGGAACTCAAATGAGACATCAAATTAGTTTGCTTAAGAACAAAGACGGAAAGATTATTATAGATTTAACAGAGAAAATTAATAGATGGAGTGAATATACAAGAGAATTGTTTGAGGACAACAGAAATAAAATTGTTCAGGTAAATGGTGAAACGGGACCTGAAATCCTAAAATGTGAAGTAGAAGTGGCACTTAGAAATTCCAAAATTGGAAAGGCAAATGGACCTGATGAGGTTCCTACTGAAGTGCTAAAGCTCTTGAATGATTATTTAACACAATATACAAAACTGGTATTATACCTCAAGAGTGACTGTTGCCTACATTCGTTACACTGCCAACGAAATCCAATGCAAAACAATGTTCAGAACATCGAACAATATGTTGAATGGGCCATCTGCTAAAGATATTTCTAAAAGTCATCCACAACTGAGTTTATCAAAATTTGGATTCAGATATTAGTGATACACAGATGGGGTTCAGAAAGGGACTAGGTACTCGAGAAGTTCTCTTCGGTTTGAATGTTCTTACACAAAGATACCTACGTTAGTCAGGAACTACATGCATGTTTTATCGATTTTGAAAAAGCGTTTGACAGAGTACGCCATGATAAGCTAAGAGACATTCTTGAAATAAAGGACATAGATAATAAAGATCTGCGAATAATTCTCAATCTATATTGGAATCAGAAAGCTAACATCAAAATAGAAAATGAGATATCACAAGCAATAGAAATACGTAGAGGAGTACGACAGGGATGCATTTTGTCACCGCTGCTATTTAATGTTTATAGTGAAAGCATCTGCCAGGAAACCCTTTTGCAAGCAAACCAAGGAATCATAATCAATGGAGAGGTTGTAAATAATATTCTATACGCAGACGACACTGTACTAGTTGCAAGAACAGTAGAAGAATTACAACGATTACTTACAAATATAAACATTGCCTGCAACAATTATGGCATAAGTATCAATATCAAAAAAACCAAGTATATGGTCTTCAGTAAGAACATGACACAACCAACATATTAGTATAAACGGCATTCGAATTGAGAAGGTATCAAGTTACAAATACTTGGGAACTTCAATAAACGAAACTGGAGACCAAAGCAATGAAATAAAAAGACGTATCGAAATTGCCAGGGCCACCTTTATAAAGATGAGGAAATTCTTCTGCAACAGAGATATAAGCATCCCTCTACGATTAAGAATGCTAAGGGGCTACGTATTTAACACGCTATTATACGGTGTAGATGCCTGGACTCTCAAACAGAACAACATAAAAAATATTGAAAGTTTCGAGATGTGGTGCTACCGTCGAATGCTGAAGATAAGTTGGGTTGAAAGAATCACAAACTTTAAAATAATACGAAGGATAGGAAAAGACCCAGAAATTTTGTCAACGATCAAACGAAGAAAACTCGATTATTTGGGTCACCTGATGAGAGAACATAAATACGCATTACTTCAAATTATAATGCAAGGAAAAGTAGAAAGAAAACGCAATCCAGGCTGTAGAAGAATGTCATGGTTGCGTAATTTGAGAGAGTGGTTTGGCTGTACCACTAATGAACTCTTTAGGTCAGCTGTAAACAAGGTCAGGATAGCCTTGATGATTTCCAATCTCCCATAGGAGTGGCACAATGAGAAGAAGAAAGAAAACCTGTGACTATGATGATAAGATGAACAGAGATTTGTTTATAGAATATTTCGAACAAATGAATACATTCATACCTAAACATTCAGTTATTGTGATGGACAATTTTTTTTTCAGATTAGTTGAACGTTTGCCAACTATGTAATTGTAGAAAAATGAAATTGAAAAAAAAACTATGAGCCTTTTTACCTGTCTTTGTCTCATAACTGTCACTAGCATTGCTTGTCAGTTTTTTTTTATGTGGATAATTAATGTAGATCATCTTCACTTTCAGTTTCGGTATAGTACTCGTCCGCTAACATAGTTCTGGATCATTAATGTGATTACCAGTTGTTTAAAATCATACATTCATGTCAGTTATATATCGCTATTGCTACTAAGGCGGTGCTAATAGTATCATCCTATCAGAAGTACTGTACTATTATTTTAGTTCGTTAGTGTAAAGGCGAAACTGGTTTGTTACTAATGGATTTTTAAGCACTTCCTTTTTATTTTTAGATTTGATTTGACACATATTGTAAAACAGGTACAACCTTAAAATTCACTAAGAATTTATTAGGCGTGAGCAGTTTGAAGGTTTGGTCTGTACATTTTTTGTTTTTTATTAGTTGAGTTTATATACTAATAAATTCTTATTTAGTAGATTAGATTGTAAAGCCTTGATGACATTAACCTTTCAGTAGACGCAGGTTAATTTTGTGTATCAGTACTCGCACACGGTCCACTACACCGGTCATAAAGTAGTCCTCTGGATGCATTTTGTTTAAATTTCAATAAAATAATACATTGTTTGTAGTTTTTTTAACATTATTTATTATTATTGACCTAATTTGTTTATTTACGTAGCACAAAAAATAGTCCACAATTTTTATAATTTTTTTATTTATTCTCTTGTTTACTAAACAAATTACAATTAATTTAAAAGTAAAACCTAACATATCAGTCTTCAAGAACTATCTTAAACATAAATAAAAGATTATCTCACTAATATTTATCATAAAAAAAATATAAGAAATGGCAAAAAACATAATAAAATTAAGCCGGAATATTGTTACAGTCATTGCAAATTGGATTTACATGTTCCAAACACAGATAGTTTTTACAAATCGAACAAAATTATTTCGTTTTTCGATTCTTTTTTCATCCACAGTCACCACACCTTCCAATTGCTCTCGGAGTTCTTTGAACTGGCACGACATCTTCATCCAAATGACAGATCTTCTTTAGTTGAATCCTTATTGTCTTGGGTATATAAAAATTTTGGCTGCGATTCTTCTGGTGGTTTTTCAACTTTAGGATGTCAAAATTTTACAACTGTAAATAACATAGGAATTTATTGCTGTAACATTTAAAAGGCTCTACAAAATAACCATAAGCCATCTTCTACTACAACGTGCCACATCATATTGTGAGCATAATTTATCTACGGTATCATCACCGCTTTTTGTGCTGTTATATGCTAATATGATTTTCGGTTTTCCAGTTACAGGATCAACGTCGTCCCCATGGTGCATAGTGGAATATAACAGAACTTTTTTTTGTTTATATGACACTAGTGTTCCTCTTGAACTTGAACCCAATGTACTAGAGCCAAAAGGTCGTCCTTGATTGTTACATGTTTTAAACATCTTCATCGTCGTTTGATGGTGAAAATGCACCATCGACTTATGTATGTTTGATTAAGCCACATGTTACAAAGGAGATAGCTTAGCCCAAATGATACAGTTTCTGAATTTCCTGTTGTGGGAAAATGGCTTGTATTGATGGTTGTTGTAAAACCTTTTAGACCATCATATTACAAATCCAATCATTACATATGAAATTTTACATTTTCTTGAAATTTGCATAAACCAGGACTATTTTGAATTTAACCCTTTCAGTCATGCTGGGTATAATTGTACCCATTAATTTGAATGCATATATAATTCTACAGGAATCTGCAACTTAGGCAAGTTTATCGAAATCTATATTCTATAAGTACTATACTTCTGCATTTTGTACCTAGATGGCGCATGGATGGTTTTGTGCTATAAGAAAATTAATGTCAAAAGCAATATGTCGGCAATTGCATTGTTCATAAGAGGTAAGTGTACTTGTTTCTTCAAATATTAGTTTGAATAAAGTCAATCGCCGTTTATATTTCAGTGCAATGTTGAAAGTAGTGTTACTTCTTACTAATTGTGAATATATTTTATTGAAATTAGATTTTTTTCAAATATAGAAGTGTGCTTCAAATTCGATGGGCACAATTGTAGCCAAAATGACTCAGTGTTATTTTTTGTTTCAGAGTAAAATGCCTCCAAAAAAGTATTTAACTGAGAAAGAACTCCTGGAAGAGCTGGAAAAACTGTCCGACATAGAAGGATTTGTTAGTGATGACGACAGTGACTGCGAAGAAAAAATACAAGTAAGACAGAGAGTTGGACATATGATAGATGATGTCTCAGAAAATCAAAACGAATTGGAGGACGAGGAAGAGGATAATGAGGTAGAAAAGGAGGATGATGATGAACAGGGCGAAAACGATGGTAACTATGATAACTTCATTACTCTGAAAAAAAATGTAAAATGGTTACAGAATGTTCAATATCTAACACGACAATTACCTAATAAAATAACACAGATTTCTAATGAAAACTGTTCTGAGGAATATCCAGTTACATATTTTATGAGATATTTTCCCTAAAGTATATTCGAAAATTTCGTTCAATATACGAATATGTATGCTTTGCAAACTGGAAATGAGAAATTTGTACCGTGTAATCTACAAGAAATAAAATCATTTTTTGGCCTTAGTATTCTAACAGGCTGTCTAAAATTTCCAAGACTGCGAATGTATTGGGACAGATCTTTAAAAATTGATATTTTTTCGGACTCAATGACATTGAATCGTTATTTCAAACTTCGCACGCACATACATTGTGTTGACAATCTGGAAACCAGACAGAGCGACGACAAACTGTGGAAAGTTCGACCAGTTTTTGAATCAGTCCTAAAGAGATGTAGAGAACTGCATATAGAAACAAATATTTGCATAGACGAACAAATCATGCCTTTCAAAGGGAGATTGTCTATAAAACAATACATCAAAAATAAGCCTAATCCATGGGGAGTGAAACTGTGTTTATTAGGTGGTGAAAGTGGACTAATTTACAATTTTCTAATCTATCAAGGTAGTACCACAGAAATAGAATCTTCCAATTTGAAATATGGACAAGGTGCAGCTATCGTATTGCAATTAACAAAAGGACTTGAACCTAATAAGTATACATTGTACTGTGACAATTATTTTACGAGCTATAATCTTTTACAAATTCTCAACCAAAAATCAATACTTGTTGCTGGTACTGCCAGGATCAATAGATTTTCTAAACCAGCTTTAACTGATGTAAAAGATTTTTCAAAAAACCAGAGAGGATCAACGGAACAAATTATCTCTTCTGATGGAATTGTAGTAACCAAATGGTTAGATAACAAGTCAGTGATAATGTATCCAACTTCGTTGGGGTTGGTACAGAAGATGTTGTAAAACGTTGGAATAAACAAACAAAATGTTTCATTGACGTAAGTTATACAAAAGTATAATAAGTCCATGGGTGGCATAGATAAAACAGATGCTCTTATTGCGTTTTACAGAGTAAAAAACCGTTGCAGAAAGTGGACTGTTCAACTAATCTTCCATGCAGTTGACATGGCCCTAACAAATTCATGGTTAGAATATAAAAAAGATATGCATACTTTAGGAATTCCAAAAAAAGATATCATGGACCTTCTACACTTTAGGATGAAAGTTGGTGAAGCCCTCATAAAAGTCAACTCTTTCAATAACCGAAAACGGGGAAGACCTTCAAGCGGTACATCTAGTCCAGTAGTAGCTGAAAAACGCCAAAACATTGAAATTAGACCTCTTACTGAGGTGCGATTAGATATCATTGGACATTTTCCAGAGCACCCTCAGCTACCTTTACCTTTAACATGTAAAAACCCTGGTTGTATAGGAAAATCAAGATGGAAATGTCAGAAGTGCAATGTCCATTTGTGCCTTCAAAAGGAAAGAAATTGCTTTTTTATGTTTCATATGCGCTAGTTTTTTAGATTTGTTAAGTACTTTTGGGTACAAATGAACCGATATTAAATTTTTTTATGTATACATGCTATATTTTTATTAATGTCCAAAAAGTGTTATATGAACTGTTTTAAGTACATTTTAACCAAAAAATATTTTTTCGTTCGCTGAAAAAAAAGAGGTACTGAAAGGGTTAATAATCAAATATATACAAATAACAATACAGGACTTATAATGGGTAATCCTGTAAGCCCATTGCTATCAGATATTTTTATGGATCATCTAAAAACAAAGATTTCAAAATATCCCATATTCAAACAGTTTTTATATTGGTGGAGATACGTAGACGATGTACTGGTATGTTTAACAGGAACTAACAGACAACTTGACCAATTCTTTTCGTATATTAATTCACTCCATAGTCATTGAATTTATAATAGAAACCGACCAAAATCAATCCATTATTTTTGTAGATTTAAAAATCATCAGACTTAAAAATAAATATGAGTTCTCCATATTTCATAAACCTATCCATACTGACACGACTATATACAATTCATCATCCCATCCTACACAACATAAACTGGCAGCCCATCAGAGTACGTTACATAGATTAATAGAAATTCCCATGTCAAAATAAAACTTTGATACAAAAAGGGCAAAGAGACCAAATAATCTACGAATTGGCACTTGGAACATCGCATCGTGGAAAAAACGGGAACAGAAAGTTGTACAGGAATTGGAGCTCCATAAAATTGATATATGTGCCCTGAGCGAAACAAAAAAGAAAGGAAAAGGAAGTGCCAATAGAAACAAATTTATATTCCTGTACAGCGGAGTAGATAAAAGCAAACGAGCTCAGGCAGGAATAGGCCTCTTATTGCACAATAAATATAGTAACAATATTCAAGAAATAAGATACATCTACGAACACATGATGATGGTTTGCCTTAAACTTCACCAGACGATACTTAATATTATCCCCGTATATGCACCGAATAACGGCAAAAACAAGGAAGACTAATATGCTTTTTATGGACAGCTCCAATATCTACTAGACACCACAATAGTCGGTAGTAAAACAATAATTTCGGCGACCTAAACGACAGAGTAGGCAACATACCTGTGCCTAGAGTTACACAAAGATTTAACGAAGAAACGCTCAACGACAACGGAGAAAGACTTGTAGAACTTGGTTTAATGAATAACCTCCGAATTAACAACACATACTTTGACCACCCAATACAACATAAGATCACCTGGTCAGATACAAGAGGACGTAACTCTATGATTGACTACATTATAACAAACAGACAAATACACCTCAAGCATATAATAGATGTGCGCACTCTATCTTCCGCCAATGTAGGATCCGACCTTGGCCTGGTACTAGGAAAAATAAATATAGCAATCACCACACAAGGCAAGCGAAATACAAAAGTAGAAGAAAAGTTAAACATAGAAAGCTTAGAAGAAGAAAGGACACAAAACTTGAATAGAAACAGACTAACAGAAAAGCTAAACAGCCATAACCTAGAGACTAAAAAGAATATGGAAGAAACCTGGAAAACTACTAAAAAATGTATCCTACAGGCAGCGGAAGAAGCTTAAAGTAAAAAAAAAGTTAACAGAAATAAAGGGAAATACAAAACTCCATGATACGACGAAAGGGTGAAAGCGCTAGCAAATGAAAAGAAACAAGCTTTCCTAACATACAAAGGAGTAAAGACACCGGAGGCACGAGAAGACTACGTGAGAATCAGGAATAGAGTAAACCAAGAAATAGATAAAATAAAAAAAGAACATTGGGAGAAATTTACCAAAGATATGGAATACGACCTCTATGGATCCCAGAAAAAGGTGTGGAAGATGATAAGGAGACAAAAAACAGAAATGAATGAATTTATACGCATAGATAACATTACGGAGGAACAATGGACTGAGCATTTTACGAAATTATATGGAGAAGGAGAGGAAGAGAACAGAGAAAGAATCAATACCGAAACTCACGATAGAGTACTAATATCAGAATGAGAGTTACAAGAACGAATAAAAAAATTAAAAAACAGAAAAGCACCTGGTCCTGATAAGATAAACAATGAACTGATAAAATATGGAGGAACAACACTACGCTAAAATTATTCGTCGGTATAATAAATACCGGAGTAGTACCAGGGGAATGGAAGGAAAGTCTCCTGCTACCGATACTTAAAAAGGGAGACTCTAGATATCCTGAAAATTAAAGAGGCATTAGTCTGATGAATAGTACATTAAAATTTTCAGCGGCAGTCATAAGAGATAAAATCGAGGCGAAAAACGAACATGGCAGATGAACAACAATGCTTCTGGAAGAACCGCAGCACAATAGACGCAATTTTTATTATTAGGCAAATGATAGAGAAGTCTATTGAATGTGGAAAACCAGCATACATGTGCTTTGTAGATTTAAAAAGTGCTTTTGACAGGGTGAAGTGAAATAACATCTTAAATTTATTACAAGCTGAACAAATAGACCATCAGATAATAAGGACAATTAATGAAATTAACAAGAACAACAAAACCAGAGTTATAATGCCAACAGGGGAAACAGAATGCATAGAACTAAAGGGTGAATCCGCCAAGGAGACTCGCTCAGCCCATTGTTATTCAATATGGTGATGAATCAAATAATTCACGAAGTAAGAAAACGACACGGGTACCACATGTGAGCGCATAAAATCACGATACTATGCTATGCCGATGATGCAGTACTAATTGCTGATAACGAAGAAGACCTACAAAGGCAGCTCCACACCTTCAATATGACAGCAAACAAGCTTAATATGAGAATATCAGTAGAAAAAACTAAATGTATAGTGATCAGTAAAGAGCCGCGTATATGCAAACTAGAAATAGATGGCAAAATTGTAGAACAAGTAATGAAATTCAATTATCTAGGGGTAGAGGTCACTAGTGACAGGGATATAAGAACAGAGACCACAAGGCAAGCATCAAAAGCGGCAAGAGTAAGTGGTTGCCTCCGAAAAACCATATGAAGAAACAAACGGAAAGCAAAATGAAAGTATACAAGACAACAGTAAGACCAATCCTAACATATGCACCGGAGATAAGGACCGATACAAGAAAGACGAAACAACAAATCAACAATATCGAAATGAAAGTATTAAGGTCAATAGCGGGCATATCATTAAGAGACAGACAAACCAACAGAAGTATACGCGAACAATGCAAAATTGAAAATATTAACAGGTGGATAAAACCAAGAAAAAAAACTGGAACGAACATGTAAACCGAATTGGGCCAGATAGATTAGCGAACATATATAAATACAACAAGTCGTATAGCAGAAGACTCGTTGGAAGGCCGCTAAAAAGGTGGAAAGATAATGTACAGTCAACAACGACTGAAACAGAATAAGAGGCAGACAAACAGGAGTAATCCTAGTCGCACGAAGAAGAAGACAGAATTAAATATTACTAAGCAAATAGCAGTAAATAATGGGTACAACGAACAAACAACTAATAACATTTTAAATCAAAAACTACATAAGAAGGCCCTGAAATTATTATTTCCACCGCCAGAGAAAACAACCCAGTACCTTCTGCTCGATTAAATATATAGGCAAAATAACAACAAAAATAGCCAAACACATAAAAAGAAAGAAATAACACCAACTTTTTTTTTAAACAACAAGAGTCAAAATAAAAAGAACTTACACAGTGGTGTATACAAACTTAAATGTGGCGACTGCCCAAAAACTTACATCGGTCAAACTGGTAGAACTTTTATCAAACGTATAGCAGAACATAAAAGGGCTTTCAATAATACGAAAACAGATTCTAAATACGCACTTCACCTTCTAGATCATAATCATTCTTTTATTGACGAATTTCAAATTCTTCACATCCAAAATAAAAGCCTTAAGCTATTTTTATTAGAATCTATGGAAATTAATAAATTAAAAAGTACATACATAATTCTAAATGACCGACTTGGGACAAACAGTTCTCCCCTCCTCAACCTATTTCGTTCCACACTATAAATTGTAAACACATCCAAAAATAGATCACTTGAGAACGGCACTCTGCCGAAACAGCGGTAGTGATAAAATAGTATAATAAATTTTGTGGAAGTTTTAAAAACAAAGTTTTCAGTATTTTATTGTTATATAAAATGAATTTCCTTCAAGTAGCGGTCGAATCCATCACATTTATTATCCCTGTCGACTTTATATATTTCGATCAAGTTCTCAGTGCTGAAAATATAACAAGAAATAGCTAATAACTAAAAGTAATGCGTAATTAAAATGCAACAATACTTAACAAGACAAAGTTAATGAGCTCCTATTCTCTGTTCACAAATTGTTGAGAGCACGAAATATGCCTCAAACTCATAAAACGGTCGTAAATCATAGGCGTTCCTAAGGTGTTTATTCATTAAATAATAATATAATGTTTTAATACTGTTATATATAATATTGATAATATTTTAATACTAATATATTCAGCAAAAAAACAATTAAAACTTTCACGACTAATGTTGGTTATTATATTACATTAATACAAATAAGAATTTAACCTTTAACAATTTTGTAAATAAGAATACCTTATCTCTTTGGATATTTCAGTACTAATCTTCGCGTTTAATCACTTTACTAGAAAACCTGGAATTCATATCCGAAGGTACTATTCGTTGCAAGATAATTAAGATGGAATTCCCCAGATTTTTAATAATATAATTATATTCGAAACTTAACTTGAAAGGGTGAAGTTATTACGAACGAAAACAATTTTTTTGTTTAGTACGTTTTTGATCGCATGTAATTTACGGCTCGTCGGTGTTTCCGCGTCTACGGCAGTAATTAGCGTCTCGAATATTTCTTTTGCGAATTATATGCAGTGCGTGAGTGATTTTTTATTCCATATACCTACGAACATATACGTACCTTTCGCTTGTGCTCGTTTTGTTGGATTATTTGTGATGGCTTCATCATCAAGTTTTACACCGGTACTGTTGCGTACAGTCAGTAAGTCTGTCTATTCACCAAGAGAGAAGACTATTGTCCTGAATGTTCACGATGCTCTGGTTTCTCAGAATCCCACAAACACTGTTCGCAACATAGTCGAAAGTTGTGCCAACATGACTGGCGTAGGAGAGTCAACTTTATATAGGTTCCTATCAGAAAGAAAAAAACACGGTATAGCTAACCCAAACACAAACGAAAACTTAAAGAGAGGGAAATAGCCTATTGAAATTGATGAATTTGCCAAAAATGGTATTCGAAGGAAAATTCATGGATTTTTTTTCAAAAAAGGAATACCAAACCTAAACAAAATTTTACAAGAAGTTAGAGACGACCCGGATTTGCCTCATATCGGACGAACTAAATTGTGGCAAGTTTTAAAAGAATTAAATTTCCAGTGGAAGAAATCAGACTAAAAATCACTTTTGATTGACCGGGAGGAGAAGATGATGTTGGAGAAGAAATTATCTAAGATTCATACGAAAATTCCGGGCTGAAGAAAGGCCCATCTTCTACTAGGATGAAACATGGGTAAACTCAGGTCATACTCTAAAAAAAATTTGGTCAGATAAAAATATATTAAGCTCCAGGCAAGCCTTTATGGAAGGTTGATCTACTGGTATCTCCCCACCTTCTGGTAAATGCAGTAGATTAATAATTTCTCACATTGGCAGTGAAAAAGGATTTGTTAAGCATGGTTTGTTGGAATTTCATTCCAAAAGCACAAAAGACTATCATGAGGAGATGACAGCTGATGTTTTCAAAGAGTATTTTGAGCAAATGATTGAACACATACCACCAAATTCAATTATAGTATTAGATAATGCACCTTATCATTCACGACTAGTAGAAAGACTTCTTACGAATGCGTGGAAGAAACAGGATATTCTTGACTGTCTGCGGAATAAGTATCTGCCTTACGAAGATGGAATGGTAAAAGCAGAACTTTTAAAAATTGCCCGGCAACACAAATCTAAATTCAAGAAATACGTAGTTGACAAAATGGCGGAAAGGCGAAACATCACAGTCTTTAGACTTCCACCCTACCACTGCGAAATAATTCCAATTGAACTCATTTGGGCACAAATGAAAAGTTATGTGGCTAGAAAAAATACGTCATATAAAATACAAGCTGTACGTGAATTGTTATACGAGTCTTTATAACATATTACAAAACAAAACTGGAAAGATGCAGTAAGACATGTAATAGAAGAAGAACAAAAAATGTGGGATCTTGATAACATAATTGATGCGACCGTAGAGATTATTAACCTAATTATTAACCCTCAAGACGACTCGGATTCCGAAGTTGATCCTATTTATTTTGAATTTGAATAGTTTTCTAATCGTAATTATATAAGGTAAGTAATAGTAGTTGTAATCGTAAGGTATTAAAGGGGAAAGGCGCAAAATGTCGCCTGTCAAAATCTTCAATGTGTTTTAAATGTATCAATTTTTTTTTCAAATCCTCAGAAAACTACAAACCAATTTTGAAAAATTTAAAGGCAGAACGAAATACTTTTTAGAATAAATAAAAAGTTTCTTTTGCATGCAATATTTTCAATTAAAAATTATACTATATTTTCTCTTTTATTTTCACCCCTGTTACATAACACATTAAAATAAACATTGTAGAAGTTTTCAGGGACTTTCTGCCCTGAGTAATAATGTAATCTTTCATTCTGCGTTTAAATTTTTCAAAAATATTTAAACACATTGGAAATTTTGCCAGGCGACATTTGGCGCTTTTTCCTTAATTAAATAAATGTATCTTTTACAAATGGCAAGAAACTTTTTATTTTTGAATAAAATAAATAAGTTTTATTAAAAAATATAATTTACATAAGTACAATTTAAAAAATATATTTATTTAGTTCAAATAAATGTTTCAATCATATACTCTACGACACTGGTCGTTCATATCTAACCATTCATGTACCCCCGTAATAGGATTATAAGGTATTGTATTCCTTCAGATATAAGGTGGGTTAGTCGAAAACGTCTTAAACCGTCAGTTTTAGGTTGGTTTTTACTATTATATCGTATTACCTATCCTCTCTGTATTTCAGTTTTCTAATTAGGGTTAAACTTGTAGTGAGCTATCAACAAATTGTGAACCGTGTATAGAAATGTATTTTTATGCGGGACGTTACCCCAACAGAAGAGTTCGTACAAATTTATGCGGGCCAAATCTAGTCTATTTTGCATGAACACGGTCAATGTAGCCGCCATATGTCGCTCAAAAGGGTTAATTTTAAATGGCGCCAGCTAATTGTTGTGTTACAAATCAATTAGTATAATGTTCTTGCTGATAAAGAGGTCACCATGTCGTTGCAGTGATTTTATTCGACACCGAGTGTCATTTATTTTACAAGTTAATTTATTTGCTTAGGCGATACGATGCATTTTAACACTTTAACTCCCAGGCCATAATTTGAAAAACTTTATGCCAACCCATTATACTTTTTTGATATAAGGACTTGAAGATTAATGTTAAGAACAATTAAAACACATTTTTGTTAAAACACGAACATGATTTTTTTTAAAAATAAGTGTGGTCATATGTGGTACACATGGGCTAGTAAGAAATACTTAATTAATTTTATTTCGAACAACCCATGTGCACCTTATATGTCCCACGGCACATATATTCAATAAAAGCCATACTAACAACAAGCCATTTATTTTTTTATATAACAATTATGTGTCGCAAAAAAACAATCAGAACACATGAAACCAGAGTTCTTTTGACATTCGGGACACCTTGTTTTTACCTTCTTTGCATTTTTCATTGCACTATTCCTTCCATATCTGCTAGCATAGTTTTTATAGCATAAACTACATCGTCCTCTTGTTTCAGTTTCCTGAAGGGTATGTGGTGAATGAGGAAGAACTTCTACATTTATTTTCTTTACCAGTGATTGTACCAAATCTTCATGAAACTGTGTGATGCTAATACGATTTCCTGTAATTTGTTGATAAATACATTGACTGTTTACTACTGCCGTGTTTGTAAGCAGTTCGAGTAAAACTTTTCGGTACCACTTGCGTACACCCTTGCGAATCGTTGAAGCATAAGCGGCTTTTTGGTACGATACATCTACATATGATTTTATTGAATTATATTCGACAATGCTGGAAGGTTTTTTGACTATACCTCTTTTGGTTACAACATCTATCATTTCCGGAACAGATTTCGTGGTCAAAAATAACACCTCTCTCTTATCTCTCCATTTTCCAACAATAACCTTTGAACTACTCTGAAGTACTTTAATTCCACCTTTTTGTAATTTGCTTTTAACAATTTGTTGAGGATTTAACTTTCTCTTTCCTCGCAGTGTCCCAATTACAAATGTTTTGTTTTTATTTAGCTCGTGAGCCAATGTAACACTGGTGTAATAGTTATCTATGGCAAGAGTTCGTCCATGATTTAACAATTTTGCCATCAACTCCATAACCACATCCATAGATACACTCTTGTTGATAGGTACAGTCCCTTTTCCACCGTACACCTTTACATTATAAGTGTAACCATTCGGAATACATACTTACTTTGAACAGTTTTATTCCGTACTTATGTCTTTTGCCAGGTATGTACTGTCGAAATCCTAATCTACCACGGAAAGGCACCATAGTCTCGTCTATGCAAAGTTTCTCACCTGGAATACATACTTTTTGAAATTGTTTGTTTAGAATTTCAAGTGCTGGACTAATTTTATATAGCTTATCATTTTCAGGAGCAGCTTCGTTATTGGCAACATGTAAGAAATGCATCAGACTGTCAAATCTGTTACGACTAATACCACAACTAGCAGAAATTTCGTTTCTATAACACCTATTTGTACTCCAATAATCTCGAAACCTTGGTTTTTTATTTAGTCCCATCCATATTATCAGGCCAAAAATACTTTCATTTCCTCTCGTGTCGTAGGAATCCATTTAGAAATCATACCATTCTTTGATATGTTGTCATTCAAAATTCCGTCGATCAAAGCTTGTTCAAAGTATCGGTTAGTTTCAGTAACAAGTAAATCTAAAACAGATTCCAGAAACAGCAAACAGAAGTCAATAGGTAATTTATCTTTCATATGATCAAAAGGGTTAAGTATTGCTCGAAATATTTTATTATTAAGGATGATATGTCCATAAAACGAGATACAAGACTTTTAATGATTACTTCACTCAACGTCATTAAAAAATCAACATATTAGTCCTCAAAATTCCAAAGTACCTGATATATACAGAGTGGCCCAAGAGTCTGGAAACGGCCAATTATCTCGTAAATTGCCAGTCATAATTTTGTACAAAATTTGAGGTACACCTATTTTGGGATACGGAGATTCCATATTTGATATTTGCAATGTTGACAGATTTGCCGGTTCTCTTATATTGTTATACTCTGTTTTTTAACCAGGAAGAGTAACTAAAAAGACAGATTCACACCCAAGAAAGTTACTAGAAAAGTCACCAAATACATCTTCTTTTTTGGTTGCTTATCTCGGCCTTGCGGTAATCCAGTAATCAGTATTGGACAACCTCACATCGATTCTAACCTAATTTTGTTTGTTTATGGTTGAATAATAATTTTTTCCAATTCACTTCCAATATATATTATTTAGTTTTTCTAATTACAATAAAAAAATGTTAGACTGCTATGAAGAAATTGAAGAATTTTTAGAGTTTATTTATCACATTGTAGAAGAAAATCGTCTGGAACGAGTCTGAAAAATGGGCAATCGTCTATATGGGATTGCCCATTTTTCAAATTTACAGTTAATAGACATTTTCATTATGCAGGCTCCATTAAATGAATTGTAGCTCTTTCTGGTCATAGAAGGGAGATTATGGATATTGTTGTTGAACTTAAAAACTTTCTCTCTTATACACTGATTATAATACAATCATAGAAGCCACCCCCACTGGCATGTTTAGAATCAGTGTATGTATATATGTATGTATAATCACTGTATGTATATATGTATATTTGTAGGTAATGATCGAGAAAATAGATACAATAGTGCACATATAAGAACAAGAAATATTGTATTGTAGAAAAGCTATTTTGGAACCTGAAAAAGACAGTTTCCTTGTTTTCAACAAGGTCTACAATCCAAATTAAATACATCTCTTGCAATAATATGTGCTACAGCCATTACCTTACAATCTGGGTTTAAGGGAAAATAATTATGGTGATGATGATTTTGTAGAAAATGTTGATGTGTTGGTAAATAGAAATGTTAATGATGTGGAACAATGGTTAAATTCTAGGAGACATTTTATTCAACAATTATTTTGCATGAGAATGAGAATACTATTGAATATCATACTAAATGTTTTTTTTTTCTATTATTTCTCAAAATGTGATCATAATCATTGGCTTGACAATCTTTTTTGTTTGGGTTTTGGTCTCTTCAGGAATACTTATTTCTCAATTCCAATCTATTTCAATGACTTATTCTAAGTATTTGTTCCTTACCTATATCTAATCTTTGGTCTTCCTCGTGTTATATGTCCATCTGACATTTGTTAATTTTGGAAAGTATTTCATCTTTCCTCGTATTATGTGGTCCTATTTTGATGAATGTTAATTTAACCCATTATGACCCGAGTTTTTTTTGTAATGTATGTATTAAAGAAACTAATATATGTTTATTAAAAATGTATAATAATAGACAAATTAACAATTTTTTAATCTAAAAATCTATTAACTAACAAAAAACATGTGTTACATAAATGTAATGCTAGGTCATTATAGTATTGTAGCTAAAATAAAATATATTCTTAAGAAACACAACGAAATTTGTATTAAAACTAGAATGTCCTCATATGAAAAATATAATTATTGCAGTCAATACACATGCGGACATCACATTTGCTACACATTGTTCGAGTACTACTGCTACACCCCTATCCTTCACAGCAACATCTTTTGTTGTTAGATATATGTGTTTCCATCGCACCTTAGGTTGTCTGATATTCTATTAAGCGAGACACTAAATTTCAAAGAACTGGGTCTTCCACCATGCATTTGTATATTTGTTAAGATATGACTAAGCAATACATCTTCTGAAATCTAATTGGGAAATCTTGGTGTAGTAGTACTTGCAGAGTATCCATCTGTTATTAATACTTGCATGAATGAGCCATTACAGGAAATTTAATCATTACCTTTATTTTATTTTTGTACGGCTTTGCTCCAAAATGAATAGTTTTAAAGTTATAAGCAAAGAAAATACAAAAAAAATTGATATTCAGTAATTTTTAAATATTTTTAAAGCTCTTTATCTTCTAATTGATTGCCTAATTCAGCCATAATATATTTTTTGGGTTGCACGTTTTATTTACTATATAATTGTGGCTAACCTATATTTACTTATTTGGAAGATCTGGGCGGTTGTTTACTTCACTTAAAATTTTATTTAATGTAGGCATTTCATTCTTGAAAAAGAAGCTGTGTACTCTCTGGCGTATAGATGTTTTAACTTTTTCATCGTATGTTGCAAGAATAGAAGGTCGACCGCCAATATTTTTAGAACATCTTACTGTTCCAGTCTGCTTATATTCTTTAATTGTTCGGTAAATAGTTGAATTCCCAACACCTAAAATTAGCACATTACTTTAGTAAATCTTGATTTTAACTATAATTATTCTGCAAAACTAACCTGTTGCCTGTTTTATTTTTGCTACCGTGGCTGTTATTTTCATTCCAGAATTATCACTTTTGATTTGTTTATACATGTTTATAATGCATTGTTTCTCATTTGTAGATAAATGACCCAAATCTACTCGGCGTTTTTTTGGTGGAAGAAAAATTAATTGAATCCATATTGTTATCTTAATAACACTAATATGTCGCTAAATAGTTCTGAAAAGAACTGTTTTTATATAAATACAAACGAAAAATCTAAAAAAATGTAAGGAATAACGCAGAAAATACAAAAAATCGTCGATATAAATTTTGAAATTTAAAATTTCACAAATGTCATTAGTGTCAAAATGTCATAATTTAGTGGAGTAAACTTGCCTGCGGTTGGACCAATTAGAAACAAGAATTACGGCGCGGAAAATTTGAATTACTCCTCCAGGTTAAAAAACAGACCATAGTAACTTTGGTTTTTCAAATTTATCACTCTGTATATTCAGTCATTATTGGAATCTCGTATTCAATACGAGTTCAACCATATGTAACACTGATGATTTTATGTAGTGTGGAAGGTCTTCAATACATAAAACAGTCCAAAATAATAATGTAGATTTTAATAAATTTAAATATTTAAATATAGTATGCTGTGATTTTGACATTTGTTCACCAATATTATTTACATTATTAACTAAAACTGACAGTAGTTGTGTTTCGAAAAGTTCTGCAAGATAAATTGCTTCTCTAACATGGCTCTTAATGAAAAAGAACGAATTACTATTCTAACGATGAGAGGGTACGATGACAGAAAAATATCTTATTGTGAAGTAGCCATCTTGTTCAACGATACTTTCCCAAACCGTTCTCCGATTCATAAGACGACGCGACGGTACAAAAAACTGTAAAGCGATTTGAGGAATCTGGAGAAGTAAAAGATAGATACCGATCAGGTATACCGCAAAGACTTATGAATGACAACAAAACTTTAGATATAATGCAAAGTTTTGTTCAAGATCCACATATGTACATCCTCACGCGGGATTGCACAAGTACACGATGTAGGTCGCTCTTCAGTCTCACGTGTATTACGTAAGAATAAATTTAAATCATACAAAATTAACTTATTGCAAGAATTAAGTGAAGATGACTTCGATCGTAGATTAGAGTTTACTAAGGTAATGATGGATAAAATTGAAAATGATAAAAATTTCGTTAACAGAATATGTTTTTCCGATGAAGCAACCTTTACACTGTGTGAAAGTGTAAATCGACATAATTTAAGCTATTGGAGTAACGTAAATCCACACTGGATGCGTGAAAACCGTACTCAAACACCACAAAAATTAAATGTATGGTCAGGTATAGTAGGTACTCAGTTAATTAGGCAATTTTGTATCGAAGGAAATTTAACGTCATATATTTACGAAATGTTACTTAGAAATGAAATTGTAGCTCTGAGAAACTTGTTTGGGGCCAATTTTAATCAGATATGGTTTCAGCAAAATGGAGCTCCAGCTCATTTCGGTGTAAATACATATTCGGCGTTATTTGGATGAGATATTTCTCGGACGATGGATTGGTAGACGGGGTAGAATTGAATGGCCTTCACGTTCACCTGATTTTAATCCTAAAGATTATTTTTATTGGGGATGCTTAAAAAATTCAGTTTACAAAACTAAACCAGCAAGTCTTGCAGAGCTAAGGCAACGAATTATCGATGAATCTTGAATAATTTCTACACAATCATGGAGAAATTTGGTAGACGCATTCTACATTCGATTAGGGTATTGTCAACTCACAAATGGAGCACATTTTGAACACTTGATAAAGTAACCATTATGTTAAAAAATGTTGTAATCTATCAATTGTTACGTTTTAATATAAATGAAAATATGTAGTTAGTATTAAAAAATTCCACGGTCAGTCCACGGGATCTTAAGTATTCTCCGATATAGCCATATCTCAAATGCTTCCAGTTTTCTGCACATATCTTCGTTCAAGGTCCACGATGTAACACCATAAAAACGGACAGAGAAGACATAGCATCGCAGCATTCTAACTTTTGTATCAAGAAAGAGGTTGTGACTCGTGAAGAAGGCCCCCATACGATTAAAGGTGGATCTAGCTTTTCCGATGCGTGCTCTAATCTCCTGGGTGTTGGTCCATTCTTCATTTATTATAGTGCCGAGGTAGTTGTAGTACGTCACTCTTTCTACAGGTGATTGGTTGACGTAGAGTTGACTTTCTGTTATCCTTTTCTTGGTAATTATCATAAGCTTTGTCTTTTTAACATTAATATTGAGTCCATATTGTTGACTGTAATACGTGATTTTATTTATAAGAACTTGTAGATCTTCTAAGTTGTAAGCAAATACTATGGTGTCATCTGCATATCTGATGTTGTTTAGCCGGTAACAATTTCCCTCCGTTGCTTACGTAAAATCTTCGCCTGGTTACACTGCCAATCATCCTCTGAAACTTAATGTCGATTTTTTCTTTTCCTGTTTGAGAGCTCATCGTTAACATCAGATAACCTACTTGGTTCCACTATTTCTTGATCGCCAATTCCTGTATGTGGTTCATCAATTTTAATCAGGTTTTCCGTGATGTTTTCAACTTGATCATGTAATTCTCTACCACGGGGCTTTAGATAATTCTCAGTCAATGGGTCTCCTACAACTGTCTGTATTAAAAATAAAGTGCCGTCATCTTTTACAATGAAAAAGCCCAGATTGAAAATCATCGCTTCGAACATTTGTGTTTTCTTAAGTTGAGTTCGATATTCCTTCTACTGGAAAAGATTTGTTCCCTTCAAGTGATTTTGTGATGCATTCTGCTACTATGTCGGTGCATCCGGAATCTGGCATCCGTATAAAGCGGAATCATCTAAAGTGACTTCATTGTAGGTCTGGACCGGAAGTAAGGTACCATTATCATTCTCTATTAAAAAACCTAATTTGGAATCACTGCTGGTAACTGCTGTGTTAACCTAGGGAGTTAAGTTGATTTGTTTCTCTGCTGGTATAGATGTGTCGTCTTGAAACGATTCAGCTGCACATTTTGCTAAGTCTAAAATTTTTCTTGTTCTCGAAGACATTTTTCTCCTGCAAACATAACAAAATCCAGTTAGTGATCAGCTTTATTTGAAAATCTGATCGCTTAAATCACAAAATTTATACCATTCTTATGTAAACCACCATTTTAAAAACACGTAACTCCGTTATCATTCATCGATAAAACTCGTAACTCCAAAAAAGGTTTGGTACACAACACGTAACTCCTAATACCAAAAATATTTGGATTTTTTGTAAAATCCTTATGGTATAATATATACCCTGAATTCAATAGGATTGATTATCAGGGCAGATATTTTGTAGTTCGTGAACACTCGGTGGTATGCGGCTATATATTTGTTTCTTTATTAGCACATAAATCCACTTCTCAATTATCATTTTTGCCAGTTACATCTGTTGGAAGTCCGAACTAGAGAAGGTACACTCGCCTTGTTGCGAAATTTATTATTTAGTACCGCTTGCAGCTTATCCGTGTCATTGAGGTATACCCTGAGTGCCAATAGAGAGACAGGCGGACACCGTTATTTCTTTTCGAAAGTAATATTCTTAATGCAATACGACAACATTGTGAAAACTCACCCACAAATAACCATTAAGATGCCTGGTAGTATTTCATGAGCGTACCGTCGGGTAACATCATGGCATCAAAACCAACGTGCAGTACATCTGTTAATAAACAAAAAAAGATGGTTATCTGTGGGAGAAAAGCAAACGATAAAATCGGTTTATGAGGGATTGCGTAGAAGATATCAAGATATGCTTATAGAGGACGTCGCGGCATTGTGTGGAGATTTAACGAAAGTATCGGCTCGTACGGTTTTCCGAATAATTCAAGGTAACAAACCTATCCAAAAACCAATCCATAAAAGACGTGCAAAAATTGTATTGACGATAGTACGAAAAGTATAATCCGAAGGAGAAGTTCATGGATTTTATTTTAGGAACGAACTGCCCACGTTAAAGGCTATTCAACGAGAAGTTAATGCAGACGCAGATGATACTTTAAATAAAATATCCATGAGAGTATTACAAAGAACTTTACATGAAATGGACTTTCGGTATGTGAAGAGAAATCGGAAAAGTTTGTTTATCGAGAGAGACGAATTAGTGATATGGCGGAGAAAATATTTGCAAAAAATTCGTGATTTTGGACGACTTGGTAAAAAAAATTTATTATACGGACGAAACGTGGTTGAATGAGGATCATACGAAATCCAAAGTATGGCAAGACTTGAATATTAAAAGTGCGCGACAGGCTTTCATTAAGGGGCTTTCAACCGGCTTAAAAGCACCTTCGGGCAAAGGAAGACGTCTCATTATAACGCACATTGGAAGTGATTCAGGTTTTTTACAAGGTGGCTTAAATGTGTTTACCTCAATCAAAACAAGCGATTATCATGAGGATATGAATTCGGATGTATTTGAAAAGTGGTTTTCGTCTATACTGACTCTTGTAGATCCTGGTTAGGTAATTTTAATGGACAATGCACCTTATCACAGCCGTCGTATGGAAAAAATACTGACTTTTGCATCTCGAAAGGCAGATGTAATAGATTGGTTAAGAAGTAAAAATATAGATTCTGATGAATCCATGATAAAGGTTTAATTACTTGATATAGTGCGCGAACATAAGAGTTCATATATCAGATTTGCAGTAGACGAAATGGCACGTGAGCATGGCATCACCGTATTAAGCAACTCTTGAGCTGCTATCATCAAGTCCTCGTAGACACTTTGTCTCAGGAGCAGCAACTTCATATGGAGTCGTACGTTGCCATGTTATCAAATCCACTGGTAACTTTAACATCCTAATATATAAGATTGAATAATGTAAACTAAATTGTACCCTATAACTTTTAACGGGTTTTTACCCGTTATATGGATTCCGAAAACGTTTTGTCTTCATGACATAGCCCGATTGGGTTTTTTAATTATAAACCTTTTATAAAGGATTTTAACAAATTTTTGTGATACATGGTATACAGCCAGCTACAGGAACTTAGTTTCCTTGTGGATTATAAAATAATGGACAAAATACATTCTAAAATTTAGGTAAGGATAGTAAAACTTAGTTTATGACATCTTTTGATGGTGTGTTTTAACTTTGATACATGATTAAAATGTAATTAGGTGTTCTTAATATTGTATTTCTTTTCAAGAACCAAAAAACCCATCATGAGTAATTTTACTTTTTAATTTTTAAACCTGTCCTAATGGTATGCAACATGTTATCCATACAGGTGTATTATGACGTGTATATGTAGAGGTAAATATTTATTTTATTTTTGATGTTTTTGCAGTAAAAAACAATAAATGTTGCACAGTTTATCTATGTCAGACTTTTTATTTATGCACTAGGTAGTAAGTTGCACTGACGACTTGTGATATTTTATAAATATTTACATATTCTTTTTATCTATATTACAGTCTCTTGAAAAAGGAATAAAACAATTCCGAAAGCTAGACAAAAAGTCAAAAGAGTGTTTCTTTAACATCCCGGCCAGACTTCTGACTTCATCCCTAATAAAATTTGTTGTTTGTTTATATCGACACTCACTAATATCCAGTATTTCTTGTATATATATATATATATATATATATATATATATATATATATATATATATATATATATATATATATATAAATATATATTTACATATGTTTATAAGCAGATTATTTAAGCACAAAGGATAATACTTTTCGCGCCAGCCGCTTACAACTGCCATAAATGTATAATCTGTTTCAAAGTTATAATTCCTGAGTAATAGAAACCGTGAAAGGGCCAATTACCAATAAAATAATAACGACGATTTCTAACATCTTGCTTTGCCGTCGTAGAATCCACAGCTAATCCTTCTGTTATTGTTCCATTCAAATTCCCTATCTAAATACGGATCGCTTTCGAAGGGATAGGATCAATCTCGATTTAGGAAACAGATATTGAGGGGTAGAGAATCCTTTAATGGTTTCCTGGATACCATATCTGTCTGGGGTTTATTTATAAAGATTTCAGTTTCTGCCACTGGAGCGTATCTGATTTGATATTTTTAAATAAAATTATTGATAACATTATTTAGTTTGGTTCAATTTTAGTAAAATTTATACTTTACTGATTTGTAACATTTTTAACAAATTGTATTTGATCAGAATTTGTCTTTTGAATCTATTTTACCTATATTATTTAGCTCCAAATCCTTAGTGTGCTTTCTTCACACTTTCTAATCAACAAAATCATTTATTTAGAGTAAATATAAGTCGTTCTTATAGCCGAGTGGGTTAATTGTCTGGAAAGAAGTGTCTTTATTTTTATGGGGCCTGGTGGTTACATTAGGAAAATATCAGTATGGAGTTCTTGTTACAACATTAAAGAATACGCCCCTGCTCATAAGTTTGCGATTACAAAGCTCACCATCGATAAATTGGTATCGAGCAACCCTGGTAGCTAACTGAGATCAATTTTTAATGAATAAAAAATTGTATCTTAATTTAAATATCAGACATATTGATAAGTACTTCCTTCTGGTTTTCTTATAAAAAAAATTTTATCCAAAACCTTACTGAACACTGTATATCGTAAATATATCCAGACTTGCAGATGGAGCAATTTCCTATCTTTTTATCCAATATTTCAATTTAAATTTGTGTTTAACAGTCTGCTTTTCCCGATTTATCGAGTTTATTGAAAAAAATCCAATTAGGTTTGCTCAATATAGTATTACAAATTCTTTTAGCCACACAGTTACGGTAAAAAAAGAAAATCACTCGGAAAAGTTTAAATATTTCGTTTTTCCTTCGGTCACATAAATTGAGTATCGCAAAATTAAGTTACGGATTTTTTTGGTGGGTTCTTTGGTGAAATGTACCACATTTGTTCGAAATTAAAATCGCTCGTGGCCAAACTAATTTTGCTAATATAGAGAGCTCAATGGCCAGTGTCAGTCAACAAGTAATGGAAATGAGTTTATTAAACTTTTACAGCTTTAGTTTGACAAAGTTATTCACACTTCTATCGGTAAAAAATATAAGTTTTATTAAAAGGTAAAATATCTAATAAATGGCTGTTTGTATAAAACCGAGAAGATTGACAGATGTACAGATGATTCTGCAGAAGTAAAGAAACAAGAAATTTAAAACAACAAACTATACTTCGAAAGAAAATTCGATGAGATATTCTTTAAGAAGCTTAATAATTATTACAGCAATTTTCACTTTTTACTTTCTCTAGAATAGTGGAGGAATTCACCATAACAAAGACAGGCGAAACAGTTCGTTATAGAACATTGGCCAATATATACAGAAGATCTGATGAGCAAAGAAAGCAAACTGTCAAAGCCATAGTGGGTCTTCTAAGAGGGCACTCTAAGCTGGATATGGCAGTTAAAGCTTATAGAATTGGTAGATGATGATCAATACAGATTCTGTCACCTAAAGAAAGTAACAGAAGAGCACATTTTATGTCAGTGTGATAAACTGGCAAATGTGTCGTTTTTGCATTAGGAAGAAAAACCACCGGAAACAGCTACATGGAAAGTTCGGTCTTAAAGTTATTAGATCTTTTAAAGAGAGTTAGTCTAGACCAGTGGGCGCCAACCTGTCGATCGCGAGCTACCGGTAGCTCGCGGAGGCAATTTTGGTAGCTCTCACAACGATTTTAATTTAAAAAATACAAACAAATTCCACAAAAAAATCTAATTGTCATAATATTAAACATAAACAGCGGCAACGTTGCGGTGAGCGATCTGCCCCTGACGCCGTGAAGCTAGAATCGGCTATTTATAGAACCGACCAGCCGGACCAGCGCGTTAGTGTTCGAGAACGATCTGGATTACTTTGAACGGGATAAATACGCACGGCGCGGCGACATTGCGCTTAGTTTAAAACTGAACGCGTAACCAACGTCCAGCGGTTGGGTTAGTAGAGAACAACAAAAATAATATTATGGCAAGCAGTTGTAAGAAGGTAAATACATACCACTTTCATTCGTAATGAAAGAACAATACTTTTTTACAGAAGTTAAAGATAAAAATGTGTGTTTGTTATGTAATACTTCGGTCTCCGTTGCTAAAAAAGGAAATATTGATAGACATCATAAAACTGTACATTCTAATTTTGAAAAATCATTCCCACTACATTCTGCCGCCAGAAAGGAGAAACTGAAACAGTTAAAAAAACAGTTAATTGGACAACAATCAATATTTTTAAGAACAGCCGACAAAAATAAGGCTCCAACTGAAGCATCGTACCGTGTGTCCCAGATAATTGCACAAAAAAAGAAACCTTATGAAGACGGGGAAATGATAAAACAGGCGTTATGAGAAGCTACTGATTAGTTATTTGCAAACTTTAGAAATAAAGACGAGATAGTGTCAGCTATAAAATCTATGCAACTTTCTGCTAATACAGTGACGAGACGTGTAGAAGTAATGATATTTTTTACAGTTAAGAACTGACTTAGATAACTGTGTTTATTTTTCACTTCAACTGGATGAATCAACAGATGTCGTTGACACTGCCCAGGTGGCCGTGTTCGTCAGGATGGTTTTTAGTAATTTTACGATTAAAGAAGATCTTTTGAAGTTCATTCCACTGAAAGGACACACTACTGGACAGGAGTTGTTTTCTCATTTAAAAAATATTATTTCTTCCTAGAAAATTCCAATATTGAAAATGGTAGGCTTGACAACCGATGGCGCTCCAGCTATGGTGGGTTGTGATAAGGGTCTGGTGGCGTTATGTCGTAAAGATGAAATTTTTCCGCAATTTCTCTGTTACCACTGCATTATCCATCAGTAAGCATTATGTGGAAATTTCCTGAAACTAAACAACGTTATGAAACTGGTGGTAAAAATTGTGAACAAGATTAGAGCTCAAGCGTTACAAAGAAGATTACTCAGAACCTTGGCCGATGAAGTTGACTGTCAATACGGGGACCTACTCCTTCACTCTGAAGTCCGATGGTTAAGTAGAGGAAGGGTGCTGAAACGTTTTAATGATGTCCTATCTGGCATAGTTCAATTTTTCAAACAACGCGATGAACCGACTCCGGAACTAGATTCAATCTGGCTTAGAGATTTTGGTTTTCTCGTGGACATTACAGAGAAATTAACAACAGTCTCCCGTTTTATGTCGCTGTCGCGGCTTTGGGAGTATAGCAGGGTAGTCTGCTACATCTAGGGCCTACGGTATACAAGGAAGGTAACATGGCCAGTGCTACGCTTCAACCGTCTATTATTACCCCTGGTTTTACCCAAGGTACTCATTTTTATTCAGTCTGAGTCGACCTGGGGCCTATAGACATTTTTAAAATGTCTAGATGTTCTTGCCGGCGGTAGGATTCGAACTCCGGACCACCGACTTGCGAGGCAAGCTTCCTACCGCTTGCGCTACGCAGGCCCCCACAGAGAAATTAAACAAACTTAATTTGCAGCTTCAGGGGAGAGACAACGAACTAACGGAAATGATTTCTGATATAAAAGCAAAAAGCTGGAGTTTTTGGAACAAAACCTAATTAACAGCGATTCCAAGCATTTTCCGATTCTTTCAGAAAAAATATCTCAAAATCCATTAGAACCCTATGACAACAAATATCATGTAGAAATAATTTCTACCCTGAAGAGTAACTTCAAAAATCGTTTTAAGGATTTCAATGAAATGGTTTTAGTAGCGCAGTTTGTTGTTTCACCCTTTATGGAAATTGATATCCAGCAGTTTGCAGCTTGTGTTATGCAGAACTTTGGCGAAGGTGTCTGCGAAGGTGATGAGTCTGAGTGTCAGTCTTCTCATTGAACGTGCTTTTTTATTTTTCAATGTTCATGTTTATGATAGTGCGTTACTTTTTTGTTGTTATTATTAACTATTTTTAAATCATACGTGACATGCCGTTGTGGCTGGATAAAAGTTTGTGTTTATTTTTCAAATACCTTCGTTTGATATGTAGGAACGTAGCTATGAACAAGTACGTACTAGTAATATTAGTTAGTTTGTTATTATTTTATTCTTAGTATCTATGTATTACGTATTACCAGTTAAACAGTAAAATACATACATATAATGATAAATTAACTGGGGATTATTTCATTTACGTTGCGTGGGTTCCGTGTGGGTAGCTCGCTGTTTATTCCAAAATTAACAAAGTAGCTCAACACATTGAAGAGGTTGGCGACCACTGGTCTAGACAATGTAATCTAGGGCTAGATGACCGCAACAGATCTGAAAAAGTCGCAGTGGAATAGGCCAAAAGCTACTGCATTGAATCTTTATATCTATCAGAACACCACTGCATAGAATTTTTTTAAGTCATATTTATTAAAAAGAAAACAAAAAGTTAAAATATTAAACTATAATGGATATTGGCCTGCTAAAAGATCAGCTTCCATTTCTTTCTTTCTTGGCCTTGGTTTTCTAATTCTATACTCGTAACAAGTCTTGTTCACCTTTTCCTTAAATGGTGCTCTGGGCCTGCTTCTCGTTCTTACTTCATCCGTTCTTTGGTTATAAAAATGTGTGTCGGCCACTCTATCTGTTTTACTTTCTTTATGTAGCCTAGCCTCCTCTCCCCAGCCTATTTATTTTAATGGTTCTGTATATACGATATCAATACGAGCATACCAGAGGTCCAAACGTTTTTAATTATAACTTCTAGAGTCACTAAATTTTGCAAAAATCACCAGTGGATGAAAACTCTAGGCCTGGAGCCAACTTAGAATACTGGAAAAAGCCCTAACACTCCGATATCTAACTTTTTATCACCTAATCCAGAAGATATAGTGAAACGCATTGCGCGGCTCTCAATAACACTTATATAAAAATTTATAAAAGAGAAATACGATACCAGTTCAAAAAGATGAGAAATGCATATCGGCAAAACTTGAGACGTCGTCCATCATGAGACAAATTGAGGCCGAGGACCTTTCAATGCACTGGGCGTAATTAAATGTCGCAAAGCTACATGAGTTGATAAAATATTTTCCGTTTTCATAACACACACGTCCAAAAACTCGGAAGTGGCTACTAGATTTCATCAACCAGATAATGACGCAAAAGCTCCCTCAACTATTATATATATATATATATATATATATACAAGGATTTCCGCAGTTTTCACTGTATTCCTTCACTCAACCGTTTTCTCCAATTTTTCCTGTTTAGCAAGTCCTCTTCCTGTAGGTTTCTTCTACTCATTGCTTCGTCCACTTCATCTCTGGAAGATCTTCAGGGTCTGCCTCTCTTTCTTCTTCCTATCGAGCTCCACTCTGTTATTCTATTTATCCACCGATTTTGGTCTGCTCTTCTGACATGTCCGTACCAGGTTAACCTCTTCTGTTCGATGTAGTCTATTATGTCGGAGTTCATTCCCATTCTCCTCTTAATCTCCATGTTATTTATTCTATCTCTTCTTGTTACTCTGCAGCTTCTCCTTAGGAATTCCATCTCTCTTGATCTTATTTTGTTTTTGGTTTTCTTATTTATTGTCCAATTTTCACACCCATAAGTGAGGATACTTCTTGTCATGGTATTATATATTTTTTTCTTTGTTTTCATGCTGATGTTCTTATCCCATAGTACCGGGTTCAATTTTCGTATGCAGTCTCTTGTTTGTCCTAGTCTATTTTTTATATCTTCCTGCGTTGTTCCTTTATTTGATATTATGAAGCCTAAATACTTATACTTGTCTGTTCCTTTGATTTGTTTACCTTCGTCTATTTCCAGCTGTTTTATTTCTGTATTCTCCGTTGTTAGGTATACAGTTTTCTTTAGGTTTATTTCCATCCCATTCTTTGTATATTCCTGCTCCAGTTTTCTCATCATAAAACTGAGGTCATCCGTCTTGTGTGATCACCATTTGGTCGTCGGCAAAACTTAGCGTATATAGATATTCGTTCCTTACTGGTATACCCATTCCTTCGCACTTTCTTTTCCGTGGTTTCAGGGTTTTTTCCAGGAATATTTTGAACAGGGTGGGGGATGTGGAGCAACCCTGTAGTAGTCCCTTTGTCGTCTTAAATGGACTGCATATTCTATTGCCCGTTTTGATAGCTACTTCGTTATTCTTGTAGAGTGCTTTTACCGCGTTTATTAATCTTCGTGGAACTTCGATGTCTTCCATTGCTTCCTATAGCTTGGTTCTAGGTATTGAGTCATATGCCTTCTTAAGATCAACAAAAGCCAGATGGATGGATCTATTTTTGGCCATTCTTTTTTCTATTAGTTGTTCGACCGTGTAAATGTGATCTAAGTATGCTTTCCCCGCTGTGAAACCTGCCTGGTCTTCTCCGATTTCATCTTGTATATATATATTTCTAATTTTTTCTTTATGGTCTTTCCATACAGTCTGCCTATAAACGATATAATGCTAATTCCCTGATAGTTTTCGCAGTTTTTTCCATTTCCTTTCTTGTATATTGATGTCATATATGCTTGGGTCCATTCTGCCGGTAAGTCTTCATTCAGTGCTCTCTCAAACATTTTATGTATCATACGGAATAACTTTTCCGATCCATTTTTTATCAATTCATTTGGTATTCCGCCGGGACCTTCTGCTTTTTTCCCTCCCTCCCTCAACTATTTAAACAAAGCAAAGTCATGGTAAATGGCAAACTAGGCAAAGACTCTTTACTACTAAAGAGCTACAGACCAGTGTCTCCTATAAGATTTTTAAAAGGATAATCTACGCAAGGTTTTGACGTGACAACGTCTTAAATTAGGTTGTGGCTGGGAGTCATTCATGAAAAAGTGTAACGCCCGCTCACGTCTGTTACAGTGAGTCACCGAACGAGAGAGAGGCCCGCCGGACCGGCGAATGCCTTGCGTCTCTCTCCCACTCAAACATGATCGGTCCGCTGCGCGCGCAACACTAGAGAATTAGGCGCGTTGAATCGGTGCGTGCTTGAATCATCGTCCTATCCTCAACAAAATCACTCAAATAGAAATTAGTTAAGTTTAAGTTTACATGTACAATGTTTTAGTAAACAAAATATATTTCTATAGTTAAAATTTGTGCAATTCTTATTTTCATTCAATTCCTTGTTCCTATTGTGCAATTTAATAATATTCATATCAATAAATATTCTACCGAGAAAAAGACGTTGTCACGTAAAATTTTCGCCCGTAAAACCGACTTTACAGGCAACCGATTTTTTTGCAATCTGACAGTGGAAAGATTCCCGTAGATTAAGCCAGATTTATGCCAGCAAGTAACTGCAGTAATCAAGTTCTTTCTTTAGCAACATTTATTGAAAATGGCTTCCAAAAGAAAATCAAAACGACAGTAGCTTTCATTGATTTGACCTACGGAAAGGAAACCTACTACTTAACTGGTACCGTTTAATTAATTTAATCACCTAGTAAATAAAATGCAGTGACAAATCATTTTAAATAAGTTTTAATAGAAAAACCAGTAAATTCAAAAGTTTACAGAACTGCCTACCGCAAGAGTCGGTTTTATCGCCGCTCTTGTTTAATATTTACACCTCAGATGTTCTCACTACAACCGAACTTGAGCAAACAAATTATACTTATACATAATGCAAATCTACGCTAGTTTTTGAACACTCCTATTAATAATGGTTTCTCTTGTTGTTATTCTATATTTTTAAATGGCTTTTTTTACGGCAATGTTGATTTTTTTTTAGCCCTTCTCTCTATTCGGATTGCCGAATATAGGCCTCTCCTAATGCTCGCCATTCATCTCTATTCTTTGTAACACGTTTCCACATTGGTCCTGCAGTTTTTTTAATATCGTAGCTCCAGCGCATTTGCGGTCTTCCTCGTGGTCTTTTGGCTTCCATAAAATCAGAATTTGGTGTTTATTGAAAGTAAACTAAATGTACGACCAAATACTTACCACGTCGGGATAGTATTATGAGGTTTTTTCCTGGTTTTTCCCTCATAATTTACTATGGAATCACTAACAGGAGAATTTTACTGTCACCATGGCATGTGTTTGTCTTTTTAAAGACAAATTACATGCTATGATTTTTTCTGACGGATATTCTCAAGGTAATGTTAATTTCATGTAATCTAATGAACTATCTTACAAGTAAAGTTGTCCCAGGAACGCAACTTAACAATATTGGCAATATCATTTTAAAGTCGTCTACTTTAAAATGTATAATGTATGTCTGAATTGTCAATATAAATGAGTCAGATAAAATTAAATTATTAGAAGAATTTTTTACCAAGTAAAAAAATGAAAAATTGTTCAATTTACTAACGTTTGTATTTTGAGAACGATTTCCGAAGTGGAAATTGAAACGTCAATAAACTTAGATTAACCTTTAATTGTGGTTTATTTCCATTTAAATAGTAATTAATTTAAAACGATTATATTATTATTTAAATGAGCATTACGGTTTTTTAAGATTTTATTAAAATATGACTATGCTAGTAAAATAATTCAGCGATTCAGCAAAAAATATTGTAGCAGTTCTATCTAAAATTCCTGATTATTCTATCAACTTTTAACAACCTCACATCCCAGAAGTCGTCACTCCGAATATTTCACGCTCCTTTCATAAAAATAGAAAAAGTCCATTTTGTGGAGCAATAACAGTAAATTTTATTGTTATACCTTTCTTGACTCTCAAAAAATGTGTTCAAAGAATACGGAACGAATGGAATTGAAAATTTCAGATCGATAGCGCAGATTCTTATGTGTAAAATATTGTCTATTTTTGCAAGCATTCGTCTCAGTTGCTTTGAAATATATTTATGGTGTCACCGAAGCAATTTCAAGTTGCTGGTGAAAAATATAATTTATAATGCAACTTCAAAGAGTTGGTAATTTATTTCTCGTTAAAAATATATTAAAATATATGCTCGTGTGTTGATTTTAGCAGTAGATAGTCTCAAAAGTATTCCGTTCATGTAAAAAGTACAACGTTCACCATGAATTTATAATATTTTTATAAAAAGGAATGTGTTTTAGTTCATTTTTTTTTATTTTTTTATCCACCTTCGTCTTTAAGTGCCTTTAATGGAGGTTGGCGATGACTTCTGCACACTATCTTCTATCTATCTGAGTCTATTTACGAATGTTTTTTAACCAAGAAACTTTTTTTCTTCCTACAACTCTACGGCCCTCTAAGGATTAGTTGCTTTTGCCTTTAAGGAATAGTTGTAATATTTTATATCGACTTTCCCTTACTATATGTCCCAGATAAGACATTTTGCGATGTTTAACGGTCTTTAGCACTTCTCTATCTTTGTTGACGCTCTTTAGTACTTCTTCATTAGTTGTCCTTCCTGTCCAAGGTATCTTCAGCAATTCGTCTATGAACCCACATTTCCAATGCTCTAATTTTGTTCATGATCGATACTTTTAGCGTCCATACTTCTGCACTATACAAAAGTACAGACCAAACATAACAATTAACCATTCTTTGTCGTAGTTCTAAACTGAGATGATTATTGCAAAGAAATGACTTCATTTTCATGAAAGTAGTTTTAGTCATTGCTATTCTACATTTTATTTCTATGTCTGGATCTAGTTGGTCCGTTATCACAGTTCCCAAATATGTCATTTTGTGGATTTTCTCAACTTGGGCTTCGTTTAATTGAAGCTTTGCATCGGAATGTGGGTCACGACTAGACACTAAAAATTTGGTTTTGTTTGAGTTTATTTTTATGCCCATTTCCTCTCGTACCTCGTGAATACGATGAAGCAGAATTTGGAGACCTTCAATATTATCTGAAAGAATTACTGTATCGTCTGCATATCTAATCACATTAAGTAGTTCCCCGTTGATTTTTATTCCATATGGTTGTCTCTCAAGTGACTTTTTAAATAACTGGTCTGAGTAAACATTGAACAATGTTGGCGACAAAATGCAACCTTGTCTGACTCCTCGTTGTATGGAGATTTCATCGGTGTAGTTATCTCTAATTTTTACGATAGCAGTTTGATTCCAGTACAAATTTTTAATGACACGAATATCCTTGTCATCTATTCCGATATTTTTCAGTATTTTCATTAATTTTACATGCTGTACTTTATCGAATGCCTTTTCTAAGTCCACGAAACATGCAAATACATATTTTCTTTGGTCACAACATTTTTGTAATAGGATGTTAAGCGCAAAAAGTGCCCCCTGGTTCCCATAGCATTTCTAAAACCAAATTGGGTATCTTCGAGATCTTCTTCGCATTTGCGTCTAATTCTGTTGTGAAGTATTCTTAGAAAAATTTTAAGAGTGTGGATCATTAGGCTAATTAATCGATATTCTGAGCATTTTCTCGCATTGTGTTTTTTAGGTATTACGACAAAGATGGATTTGAGCCAATCTGTGGGAATCGCTCCGGTGTTGTATATTGAATTAAAAAGTCTTACTTTTATGTTATCATCTTCTATTAGTTTCAGCAACTCAGTTGGTGTATCATCTGGACAACAAGATTTTCTAATTTTAGCATTATTTATAGCGTGTTCAGGCCGTCAGTACAGTTGTGGTAGAATTCGTCAATATTTTTCCAGTCATCTTCAAACAACTCTGATATAATACAGCTGCCATTCTTTTCTTATTATATAGGCTATAATAGAATTAATAAATATAGTAGGAGAACCAAATCGTCTGCGTACAGTCTTCCTTTAACTGTTTGTTGACATTATTGCAAGATATCGTTAATTGCAACAAAAAATACACTTAACACCAATCCTTAGGAGATTCCGTTTTCCTGTATTCGAGTTAATGATAGCGTTTCATTTACTCGTACCTTAAATGTTCTGAGTTAAAGAAAATTTTGAATAAATTTTAGGAATTGTTCATTAATACCACAGGAGTGAAGCTTTTTTATTATACCATATACCAATCATAGGCTTTTGTTATATCGCAGAAAATAACTAGACGGTGTTGTTTGTTAATGAGTGCTTCGTGAACTTAGCATTCAAGATCAACTATTATCCGCCGTTGATCTATTTTGACGAAAGCCGTTCTGCTCCGGGATAAGTAGTTTTTTATCTTCCAGAAACCATGAAAGGCGACGGTTTATAATCTTTTCCAATAGCTTATATGTTGACGAGGTTAGGGATGTTGCTCTATAGGACTGTGGATCTGTTTTCGGTTTTTAAAGTTTAGGGATTGGGAGAATATATGATTCTAACCAAGCCTATGGAAATTAGCGTTTGTACTTAGTTTTTGGAGAAAAGTTGTTGGTATACAATCTGGACACCAGAGAAGAGTTTGTTATGCCTAACAAAGCATCGTCTAATTCTTCTGGTGAAATTGGAGAGTTCATGTAGTCATCCATGTTTTCTGTGATCATTATCTCCTTCTTTTCATTTCTGAAATTAAATTGAAGAACACTTGGATAGTAATTGTTAGTGCTGGAATTTTGTTCGTAAAAGTCATCAAAAATTTCTGTGATTTCTTCTGTTGAGGTAATTCATTGATCATTATGTTTTAAAAAACTATTTTGGGCGTTTTGCTGTGTTCCAGATAGTTGACGAATTTGTCCCCATAATGAAGACAGTTGAGTAGAGTTGTTGATGGATGCCACGAAAGATTTCCAGTTTTGATTTTTGGTTGCTTAATCTGATGTCGAGATCCAGCTCTTATTTTTTTATATTAAGTTTGATTTTGTTAGTAGGACAGTTAGTAAGAACCTTTGAAATGAGTTTCTTGAAGACAAATAACTGATGGCGTTTGTTGAGCAATGTGCGGCCATTAAAGTTTCAAAAGTCTTTCGACCAATCCATCTATTTTTCTCCACCTTTCTTTGTACAGTGGAACCTCGATTATCTGTCTCTCTATTAACCGTCAACTCTGTTAACCGTCTGGGTCCATACATAAGTTATATTGACTACATAAGTAAAAATTTAGTTATAAATTCATTTTGTTTGCAAAATGTTTGCAAAAGTGTTCTTAAGTTGCATCCAGTATTAATCATGTACAGGAATATTTGTAGTTAAATTTTTGCTGACAAGGCACTTTTCATAAAAGTATCTCACAAGAGTCAATAACTCGTTAAATTTGTCTTGTGTCATCCGCATCGCATTAAAAAACTCTCTAGGATCTTCGTCCATTAATTCCTGAAATAGTTTATCGCTCACTCCATACTGTGGACTTCGGGTTATCCATTTTCTTTGCCACAATTTCTTTGGTCTTTCAATTTCAGCAAGTAAATCACTTTGAATTTCCGATGATACCACTTCAACTATCTCTCTTATAATGTTCCGTATTTGTAAACGTTGTTCTTCCTCCATTGTGCACTGACGCGGTTACTTTTAACTTGTTAAAAAGAACTTTGCACCGTGGGAACCTTTACTTGTCACTTTTCACTTAACACCTTGTCAGTTGCCACTTGTCACTTCTTACTTGTACTTTTTACTTCTCAAAGTGTAAATTAGCTTTAAAGCTTATTTTGCATAATTATACCCCCAGTATTATAATATATACTACTCTCCAAAATTAACGCACCACCTAAAATGGACCATGATTTTAAAACTATATTTCTTCTGAACCCTTAATTGGATTTCCATGATTTATTTTCCACATTGTAGGTATAATTCTAGTTAATGACTACATTAATGTTTTTTAAGAAATGTTTACGTTTTACTTATATACAGGGTGTAAAAATAAAGTTGTGTTTTTTCATCTCATTTTGCAACACCCGGTGGAATGTATTAGAAACAAATTTTACATGTTATGAATATTTTAAAATTGCTTCATTCTTTCTTCACATTTTGGTAAAAAAATCATTACGATACGCTTATTATCAAAAAAGAAAAGTATGTTCAAAGCATTGCGTGATTTTTTACTCTCCAAAATTAAAGCCCGACCTCAACTCTACCATAATTATTAAGCTATTTTTCTTGTGTATCCTTGATTGGATTTCAATAAATTTTTTTGCTCATTGCAGACCTATTTCTAAGTAATTACGGTATTATTGTTTTCTGGGAGGTGTCAACATTTCACCTAGATACGGGGTGTAAAAATAAATTTGATTTTTCATCTTATTTTGCAACACACTGTGAAATTTACTTAAAGCAAATGCTACATCTTAATCTTAATACTTTAAAAAAGTTTAATTTTTTTTTCAACATTTTCGTAAAAAAATCATCGATATCTTTATTATCAAAAAATAAATGTACGTTCAAAGTGTAACGTGACTTTATTGAATTGTAAAAATTCAACATTCAATTTCAAGAAATCTGAGCAAAGATGAAAGTGTTCAGGCAATTACTTTAGCTGATGTAGGCTTAAGTTATCGTGAAATAGGCTTGAGGTTAGGGGTATTTCATATTACAATATCACGAGTTATTCAACGTTTTCGAGAAACAAACGACCATACGAAACGGCGAGGATAACGAAGAGAAAAACTTACAACACCACGACAAGATCAGTTTATCAGGCTTCGTGCTATAAGAGAACGTTTTCTCACAATGAGACATTCACAAATACAAGTGAGAAATGTTCATAATATTCAAATTAGTAGAAACACTATATAAAGGCGTCTCGCTGAACAAGATCTTCAAATAAGGATACCAGTCAGAGCTTTAAACGTAAATCATTGTAAAAGTAGATTACAATTTGCCAGATAGCACCTTGACTGAAATGTTGATGACTGGAAGTACGTGTTGTTCACTGATGAATCGTGGTATTGCTTATATAGCTCAGTGTGAGAGTTAATCGACGGCCACGAGAACGCTATGCACAGTGTAATATTATTATAAGACCTATTACTTTATTCAATGGTGGATCTGTAATGGTTTGGGAAGGAATATTTTACAGCGCAAACGAACCTTGTTGCTTTACAAAGAGATTTTTTATCAGGTGAAAGGTATATTAGACATTTTGTCTAACCATGTAGTTCCATTCGCTCCTTTTCTTTTAATTAGAATTTGTGTCTCGTGTCTCTCTTGACGACATAGAAGTTATTGTGAGAGAAGTTTGGTATGCAATCGATCAAGACCAAATACGGTGATAATAGGGATATCAAAATAATTTTTTCACGAAAATCTTAAGAAAGAACAAATTTATCTCAAAATAATAATAAGATGTAGCGTTTATTTCTAATAAATTCCACAGGGTGTTGCAAAAAACGATGAAAAAACACAACTTTATTTTTACACCCCGTATACGGGAAAACGTTGATATTTTTCAGAAAACATTAATACATTGATTTACTAGAAATAGACCTATAATATGAAAAAAAAACATCATCAAAATCTAGTCATTCGTTCATGAGAAAAATAGCTTCAAACTTTTGGTACTTTTAAGGTGGTGCGTTAATTTTGGGCATTAGTGTATATTTTACACAAAAATTTAAAAGTTAAACTAATCTGACGTTATTGTTTTTTGTGTCTTTTCGATATTTTAGATTTGGAATACTTAACGTCAAAAACGAAGTTTAATCTCCAATTTAATTCCCAGATTTATTAATAAAAACTAAACGAACCACAATAAAGTCTTATCATCTTCAAATACTCTCATCTCGACTTTTTTAAGTTTAACAAGCTATAAATATAGCTCGATGCTCGCATCACGATGATTTGACGATTCAGCACCAGTTCTCCTAATGATATCCGGTCGTTCTTCGACTTTTCTTTGGTTAACTCACAATGAACTCTACGCAGCGGTCAAATGAAGTAAAAGAACAATAGTTTGAGAAATCAGGGAAAGCCAATGAGGGGATCGTATAGAATTTTTATATCCTTTTAGTAACTAGTCATCTAAAACTATTGCCACACGTTGATAAAAATGTCAGGATCTACGATAAAAGCTTTTAAAAGTTACACACAAACACACACACGTACACGCGCGCGCATACACATACGCGCACATACTTATACTATATTATAATAAATAATATAATAATATATAATATATATACAGTGTGTTCCAAAGAAAAATTGACCCCCAGAAACTCAGAAACCAAGAGTTTCTTCAAAATTTAAAAAAACACGTCACTTTGTATTGGGAAGAGGACGAATTTTCATGCAAAATTCATGCCCTCAAATGTAACCCCCTACTGCTCCGCATCAACCGCCAGTTTTTTTACATAGCACGTGTGGTCGAGCGGCACATCATTTGAAAGGTATTTTTTTTCTCTACACGATACTCTATTTTTATTAATTTTCGGAATAACTTGGAAAATGGTATTTTACGTACAAACCACTCAGTCATCGTCAAGTAAGTCTCCTTCTGGATAATTACTATTAGTATTACTAGTATGCTTTAAGTTTTTATAAAAATAATGGCAAAACTTAATAACAGATGGCAGTAATGCCCAGTAGATCATTATACTTTTGTTGTGATATAGGTATTGGAGTTTGTGATACCAGTTGCAAATCTAGTAGCAATGTAAGGTGTCACCTTCGAAACCTAACAAGGTCAATCTCCTGGTTTTCATCATGAAAATTACTTTTTAAAAACTGAGTTCCCAGGCTGTTTCGTTTTACTTGCAGATAAATACAGTTTGACAGAAGAACTTGTTGTTTATTAATGTCTCTTTTTCTATTAATCAAAGGCGGATTTTGAGATGTTTTGACATCATACAAAGACCTAATATTTTTAAAATCTTCTAGTTCCATATTATGTACGGTATATTTCATTGAGATTTGTCTGACTAACTGCTGCCAGTCCCAGGGCGTTATATAATATAATAGAAATTTTATTAAATTTTTTTTTCTTTCGCACTATTAGCGCGTGGACAGTGTCCGCCTCTATGTGGGTGTGATCCTTTAGTAGAAACTTCTGAGCGATGATAATTCATTAAAAGATCCACCTATTTCATTTAAATGAGTCAATGTACAGCGAGTAATTGGTTATTTACTTGACCAATTACTTCCCGATATCGTCTATAATGCTTTCTATATGTTTTGTTGTCAACTAATTAAATCTAAGTATGTGATTCATTGCACGTGTTTGCTTCAAAAAATATTTTGAAGGTTGAACGTCTAAAATCACTGCTTTTTATGATTAGTCGATAACGAACCTGTCTTTAAAATGTATAAACTAGGTAAAAAAGGAAAATAGACACAGTTATTTTATGATTTGTATATTAATTAAAATATTTGTATTGTTTCGTTGTATTTTGTAATAAAATGTGAGTTTCGTTAATAGGAATTTCCATTCTGTTGTATATTTTTTTTTTGTGGCAACTTTCGTCATTAGCCAGGTTCTGTTGTATATAATTTTGTTTTTATTAATTTCATTACAAATATTTACCAGAGATTTACTTTGGTAGTTATACATAGAAGTATAACTTGCAGTTTGTTTTTCTTAGATATTTCGAATCCTTATAGCTGTGTTTTTTTTTATTAGAAAAGTTGTTTATCTTAGTAAAGTATAACCATATCAAACATTATTAACATTGGATTGTGAGTACTTGTGTGTACTTTGCTAGTATAGTGTTAAGTCTTTTATTTATTTATAATTATTTATATTTTGTTGTGAATTCTTTAATTTATAATGTCTTGTTCTTATCTTAATTCATTAAAAAGCACAATAATTTATATTAATTTAATTTATATTAATTTAAAGAATAATACATCATTTATATAGCGAGCGTAACAATTAAAGTCGCGGCCGCGGGTCTTCAGAATTAACTGTCCCTCCATATAAAAATGTATTTATATACGAAATCCTGATATACTAGAATAGTCGAGAACATCTAGTTGGAGGATTCACCATAATTTGAATCTAGAACCTCCGCCGAAATTTCTACAACAAAACAGAATATTAGTCATCATATTTACATTTATTTTAGGCCGTGATATTTATCGTAACAATAGTTATATGGCAACTCTATTTTAATGGATTATTTTCATCATAAATGTTTTGGTTACTGATTTTTATTTATTGAAACAACAAATCCTGAAGATATTGTTGAAAATCGAACTGATATTCTACCGAGGCTTATACAAGGATTGAATAAACTTCTAAGTGATGATTTTTTACTTGAGGATACTTATTGAGTATCCAAAAGAAACACATAATAATGCTAACATTTTTATTCTGGCCGTACCAACCATAGTATGATTTCTTCTATCTTACTGCCAGGAATGACGTTATCTGCCCATTTCAGTAATGCAGATCCGACTTCGCTTCCACCACAAGTAGTTCATCATAACTGTTGTCTATATCAGACTCATCTTCTTCATCAAAACTCAAGACATCTCTAATAATATGCTCTTCATTTAAAACATTATCGCTTGGTGTATTATTTGATTCTAAAATAAAACTAGGCTTATAATGTCGGTTGTAGAATATTTAATATTATTGCTAGTCTAAGGTTGGTATCAAATCACTACATTAACATTTTGAGGTTAAGTTTTTTAATAATTTAAAAATAATGAGCAAAAAAGGTAGCTTACCTGTAAATGCAGTAGAAGTCGCAGAACTTTTTAGTAATTCAAGAGTCTTTCTCCCACGAGAATTATGGTATATTATTCTTATTATTAGTAACAAACAACTGTTAGCACAGTCTACCTGTCATCATAGAGATATGCAATACTATGTTCTGCGGTTATTCACATGCGTAGAGAAATAAAACAGGAATAAGTCCACATGGTGTTCTATTCCTCTAAGTGAAAATGGACTTGGTATTCTTTTAAAGGTCACTATCCAACTAGAAAATAGTTTAGGACCTAGTGCTCTATTCCTTTAATTAAAGTGATAAGAGTTGATTATTAATGTGTAAAAATGTAAAAATTGAAAAAAAAATGAATATATATATATATATATATATATATATATATATATATATATATATATATATATACACTCATATGCAAAAAAATCGATCCATGGTTTTTAATCAGGTATATATGTAAAAGTATAAGTTAGATTAAAATAATTTTTACAGATTATCCAAAAAAATCATTTATTTATAGAGACATACGCCAAAACTCAAAAATACAGGAATATTTAAAACTTTCTGAAATTAAGAAAAACATTGATAATAAATCAATATCTAGTGTTTCCCCCTCGGGCCATTATAAGCGCGCCTGTACACGTCTAGGCATTGAGGTAATTAACCTCTGGATATCAAATTGATCCAATTGGTCCCATATTTCTTGAAGAGCCGCTGTAAGTTCAGCCAAGTTGTTTGGACGGGGTACTCGTGCTCGAAGACGTCTTCCCATCATATCCCATAGATGTTCTATAGGATTGAGATCGGGACTGCAAGCTGGCCAGTTCATACGAACAATTCCCACCTCCTCCATATATTGGTAGACGATTCTAGCACGGTGAGAACGCGCGTTGTCGTCCATAAAAATAAAATTAGGTCCAATGAATGGAGAAAAAGGTATCACATGCTGATCTAAAATACTTGTTATGTATCTTGCAGCAGTCATAGAACCTCTATCTACAATAACTAAATCAGTATGGGCTTTTGAACTGATACCAGCCCAAACCATAACGGAGCCCCCCCCCCATGACTTATTCTTTCCGCAATATTACATTGAAAATATCGCTCTCCGTGTTTTCTCCAAACCCTTTCTTGGCCGTCTGGTGACCTTAGACAAAATCTGGACTCATCTGAGAACAATGCATTGCCCAATCTGCATCACTCCAGTTTTCATGTTCTCTTGCAAAAGCAAGGCGAGCTCTGCGATGTTCTATGGATAGTATTGGAGATAGGGCTGACCTTCTGGATAATAAATTACCTTCTATAAGTCGTCGACGAACTGTCCATCTGCTTACATCCACATTTCTCACTTCGCTCAGACGATTTGCCAGTTCAACTGAAGTTAGATGCCCATTTCTCAAACATGATGAGACCAAAAATCGATCATCTCTTTCGGATGTTACCCTTCTACGACCTGATCCTGGTCTTCTTGTGAAGTTACCGGTGTCGCTAAAACGCCGAACTGCTCTTTGAACCGAAGATCGAGTAACACCCAACATTTCAGCTGCATAATATTGACTACGACCATCTTGAACTAAAGTCACCGCCCATGCAGCATCTCTCGGAGTTAGAGACATTTAGGAAGGATAATTAAATAAAAATATAACACGTTTTGAAAATAAAATCACTACACTAGTATGATGGTTGTTGAATTAAAAACAACATTCAATAAATATCTACTTGCTTCAGATCATTTTTGACAAAAACCTGAAATACCAATTTGTTTTAAGAAATATAAAAAGCAATATTAAAAATATTATTTTATTTCTCGTATACGAGGGTACACCTAAATTTACATACGTAATTTAATGTCTCTAAAATTATACAACTTCAAATAAATAAGAAATAAGGAATGGATCGATTTTTTTGCACCTGAGTGTATATATATATATATATATATATATATATATATATATATATATATATATACAGTTTGTTAAATAAAGCGATCTAAATATAGGCCGTATAAAACATATATTTTTTTTTATTAATATTAATAGTTCTATTAATCGTTTGTAGACAATTTTCGTCAGAAATTGCCAATTTTGAATATTTATAAAATTATCATTGTAATAGTACAACCCGAGACAAAGAAAATCAATCAAAAACCAAAGTTTCCTTTCATTTTAACCGCTGAATGTTTCATTTTGAGCTCTACCTCGCGAAACTGAAATCGGTTCGTAATTGAGAGCGAGAGAGCCAGAAGTTGTAACCCCAATACCGTCTGTAGCTCCGAGTTAGATGTATATGTATTGTGTGCAACTCTCAGTGTGATGCTCTGAGGTTTGTTGAGTTGCCCAGGATTAATTAGACTCAATAGTCTTTTTATTCGCCGTGCAACCTGAATGGTAATCACACGGTAAATAAACTTTTCTTCAGCAGGGAACGGAATTGGACTTTCGTACAATGGGAGATGCTTTTGTTTATATATTTTAAACTCCATGCATACGGATTAGAAATGAGACTTTGTGTTTTAAATCTTCTAAAAAGTTGTTAAAGCGGATAATAGATTATTATTTTGTAAATAAACTAGTTCAATCTATGATAATAGTGGTTTTTGTTTCCAAGAAAGATTAACTTGTTTATTTGCATTTTGAGAATGATTTCCGGCTTGTAACTCGAAAAGTTAATTAAATCTCTTTGTTATTTGACCTTCGCTCGCTACTTTTGAACGTTGTTCTGTTTTATCTCCTTCTGCATCTTATCGAGCCTTTTTTTCTAGGACGTCCTACTCTTCTTTTATTAAATTCCACCAATATTCAAGTGAAGACGTGAAAATACTGAACATAATGAACTCTATCGGTGTCGTTTCATAAAGATATCTTAAAAGTATTGTCTACCTCTACATCAAAATTTGAATTTATTTGAGACATTTATTTTGAAAAATAAAAATAGGTAAACAACAACGTTTTTTTTTTAATAATTTGTTTAGATAATTAATTACCAAATAATAATTATAACGATTGTTAGTACAAACGATTTTATCTATACATATTTATATTTTGGTTTTTTAAGTGTAAACACTAGCAAATAGGGATCTCTGGAATAACTAACACTAAGAAGCCACTAACCCCTATTTCTTGTCGTACTGCTCATCCATAGGTATATCTAATACACCAACGTATGCTAGTTCAAGTAGGAGACCTGGTCAGGGTTTGAACGGTCAATCCATAAGATCATTCACAGTTCTTCTTAACTTCCATTTACAACAAGAATAGATGTAGTCTGTCTCTTTTCTTTCTACCTTTTTGATAACTGGTTGGATCCCCTGTTTTACTTTCAACCAAAGAAAAGATATAAAAATGTTATTTAAAAAATTCCTTTGCAAAAGGTATAATAATAAAAATCACAGGACGTTTTCGGAATAACTATTCAATCATCAGTGCTATCCTAAAAGTATAATAATGTATGTATATGTTTGAATTTACTAGATATATGGTTAAAAACACTTTAAATGTTGTTCGATTAACTTTAAGTTACATTTTTTTAAATTAAAAACTATGATGTTTAAGTTATAAAACATGAAATGAGATTTAGATGTTTTTGAATGCTCCTATTGATTTTGGTTTTGTGGTAGCCGTTTTATAAGAGTGTTTGCCTTATTGAATTGATTTCGGATGACCTGTGATTGTTGTCGCTAAGTCTATGGAACGGGAAACAAGAGTGTTGATAACTGAATTAAGTTGAGCGGCGTGATGATGTGACTGGGCATTGAGATAACGGTTTGTATGAGTGAGTTTGCGGTACACAAAATAGGATAGGTGGGTTTTTTTAAATAAGAACATTAAATAATGGCAAAAACGCTTCAGACTTAACTTTCATCGTAAATTGAATACTGAGATGTATTGAATTTATTCAATGAGGAAGAGATCTAATGTGTCCTTTCCATGGTGCCAAATGACAAAGGTGTCATCAACGTACCGTAACCAGGTAGGTGGGTTTGAGATTTGATGAGGAATGTTTCGAAATGTTCCATGTAGATATCAGCTATTACGGGAGAGGGGGGAATCCCATTGGGGCACCTTTGATTTGACGATAGAAATAATTTTGTAATGAAAAGTATGTATTAGACATGCAGTGTTTTATAAGAGATAATGTGTCTTGGGGGATTTAATGTTTAGAGTCCAAGATGAAAATTGTTTCATCGATTATCAAAAAGCATTTAACAAAGTTCAACCACAACAAACTGATGGAAGTTCTACAAGATAGTGGAGCTGATGGAAAAGATTTACGTATACTTAAAAACCTATACTGTAATAGGCATCTTCTGTATTTTTTTGTCGTTTTTATCAACAGTCAAAATATAGATTTTATTTATTTTTTTTTTTTCAGGTGCCAGCGTATACTTCAGAATGGATAACTTCGGTAGAAGATAAACTAGAGAAGAAAACCGGAAGGCTCGAGCTTTCAGGAGTTGGTGGTAGCTGGGGAACTCTGCGACTGCGCTGTGAGGCTACACTTTTTCGGTTATACCGTGCCAAAAGCTTGGAGGTAGAAGTTCGACCGGATGTACCCCAACCAGCTTCGGTGCTCCTTATGGGACCAAGTAGTAGAGGTAAATGAGTAACATTTTGTACACATTTTACAAGAATTTGGATTCTGTTTTTTTTTTCTTAATCACAGAAGCTATCTTATTAGTTTTAACAATATTTTAGTTAAAGCGACCTCTGCCTTTTTCCTCCATCGGTCTTTATGCTAGACTCTTTGCATCCATTTCGAACCAGTATGTTGTTTTATGTAATCTGACCATCTGAGTTTGTAATTCGATGGTCTTCATTATATAATTATTTGATTGATATAAGGTTGAATGCTCGAATAAATGAACTTTGATAAAATAAAGGCAGATATCGAGCACAGTCTTATTAATTAAATCGTGCCCGAGTACTTTCGCTTCCTAGAGCATTTTTAGGGGCATTTCGTCATTGTTGGATAGCCCAAAATTGACGAAATGCCCCTGAAGATGATCTAGAAAGCGAAAGTACTTGGGCAAGATTTAATTAATAAAACTATGCTCGATATCTGCCTTCATTTTGTCAAAGTTCATATAATTATTTTGTTCCATCTTTCATCTTTTTATCTCAGTGTATGTCCAGCAAGTTTCAATTTAAGTTTATATAATTAATTTTAATCCAGCTATTTTATTTTTTTATATACTAGATATTTATTTGCCTCTCCTTAAAAGGTTGTATTTTTGCTATATCTTATGTGTTGTCCTTGGTGAACGTCCGTATTTGGGAGTTGTATATGAGAAGCTGTTTATTTATTTATTTATCGTATGGCATACAATAAGAACACATATTAAAAAAGCAATATAAAACATTACATGGAGTATTACAAACGAACATCTAATGCATTAATATAGTGTAAAACATTTTCGGTCGCATTCAGGAACTCGTCAAAAACTCCAGGGGACCGCCTTCGGGGGCATTCTTCAACAATGTAACGGACGGTCTGTCGTTGCGCGCCACAGTCACACTCCGGAGTAAGGGCTTTTCCCCATTTATGTAAGCTATCAGCACATCTACCGCTTCTTGTTCTTATTCTGTTTAGCGTTGTCCATGTATTCCGGGTCAGTTCAAAACCTGGCGGTTTCTCTGTGCTTCACACCCATTTGCTGTGCTTCCTGTGGTGAGTCGCGCTCCCATTGTCTTCTCCAAGCGTTGGTGAGGTCGAAATGTTCCTGATGTAAGGAGGTGGCCCTTAACATGACAGGATATCTGGAGCGCAGTCTGTTCATTTCGATATCACGCCTATCATGGTGGATGGGTAGTTGATGGTTAGACTGGATTTTTCGATATTCTCTGAGAAGGGAGTGACTTCTTCGTAGTTTCGGCGGTGGAATGTGACTCAGGATGGGAAGCCAATAGTTGGGTGTTGGTCTAGTTGTACCTGAAATCATTCGTATTGTCTGGTTTAATTGGGTGTCAATAATCTTCGTGTGTTTGCTATTGAGCCATACTGGGGAAGCATATTCAGCTGTCGAGTATACAAGTCCGATAGCAGATGATCTGAATACGGAGGCTGAGGACCCCCATGTGGTACCACATAGCTTTTGGATTATATTATTTCGCGTTTTTAGTTTTGCTGCCGTTCTTTGTAGGTGTTCTTTAAAACTTAAAGTTCTGTCAAGAGTCACTCCAAGATATTTTGGTGTTGAGTTATGAGTTAGTAGTCTGTCTTCAAAGTGAACAGACAGTTTTTTGTTGGCTTGGGCATTATTTAGATGGAAACAGCACACTTCGGTTTTCGTCGCATTAGGCCGTAGCCTCCATTTGCGAAAGTATTCTCCCATAATGGCAAGGTCATCCGTTAGTATTGTTTCTGTAACTGCCATGTTATTATGTCTTGCTGCAATGGCCCAGTCGTCAGCGTAGCCAAATTTCTGCGAATTTGTCCTAGGTAGGTCCGCGATGTATAAATTAAACAGTAAGGGTGCCAAAACAGATCCCTGTGGCAGTCCATTGCTGAGCTTCATTTGGACACTTTTTGAGTTGCCCATTGTGACTTGGAAAGGTCTGTCGGTGAGCATGCTATCAATGAGTCTAGTTATCTTTTGACACGGGATGGCACGGATTAGTTTGCAGATTAGTCCTTGTCTCCAGACGGTGTCGTATGCAGCTGATAGGTCAATGAAAGCAACGGATGTTTTTTGCTTTCTTTAAAAACCTGCTTCAATATGTGTTGTTAGGGATAGGATCTGATCTGTGCAGCTGCGGTTAGGTCTGAACCCTGCTTGCTCAATAGGTATCAATTCAAATATGTTTTTACTAATTCTGTTGTAGATTAATCGTTCCAACAGTTTATAGACACAGCTCAGCAGTGCAATCAGTCGGTAGTTTTGAGGCTGATCATTTGCCTTTCCCGGTTTTAATATGGCTATAATGGAGGCCCTTTTTAGTGAGTGGGGGATTTCCCCTGATTTTATCATATCTGTATAGAAATCAACCAGCCATTTCCTAGCATATTTGCCACAGTGGAGTAAAAATTCTGGATGAATTTTATCGAAGCCGGGTGCCTTTCTAGACTTAACTTCTGATATTGCTGAGTTAATTTCTTCTAGAGTAAACGCTTCAGAGTATTGAGATGTAAGCGGGCATTCAGACTTTAGTATTTTTAGTTCTTGCTTTACTTTGCTGGTGTGGTCACGATCTCTAGGTGCTCTTGAGGTAGCTACAATGTGGGAGGCCACTCTGTTGGGAACTATTAATACTTTATCTCTAGTTGTGTGTCTGCGACGTACCAAGTAAGGACCATGCTTTTCTGCTTGATTTACTAAAGTCTAGTTTTTCCACAGTTTCCATCTATTTTTGTCGTCTGGCTGCATCCAAACTGTGCAGTAGTTCGTCCGCAATTTTTCGGTCTTGGCTTTCGTTGTATTCTTGATATAATTTCTCACATTTTTCATTTTATCCTGGGACATACACTTTACGATATCCCCTGGGTATAGTTTTATTCGCTGTAGAGATAACCGCGCCAACAAATCTCATGTAGTTTTCATGTGTTGGGGTTATCCATCCCAAACATTTGTCCAATCTCTCAGTAAAAGTTGTCCAGTCTGCTTTTTTAAAGTTCCACCTAGGTCGAGGAAAATATGTTATTATTGGTATTTTGATGCCAACTTCTATTACAACTGAAAAGCTGTAGTATACGCTGATTGAATATCCTCGTTCTTACATATATACGAGTATGGAATATTATGAGTATATAAGAGAATTTACTAAATATATCCCAAGCTAGTATTTTTCGCTATATTTCCTGGATTTGATTTTCTTTAATCAATTTTGTGATTTATCTTAAATACAGGTAATTAGTTACTTGTTCTGTTATGTTTATTCTACTGTGATTTTTACGTTTTCTTCTTGGTCTGTTATGTTATTCTTTTTATGACAGTTTATCTTTAATTATATTTTATAGAATAGAAAAATGAAGTGATACTGAATAATATGTAATTTTACCTAGTTAACACTTAATTATTACTTTTTGTTACAGGTGGAAGAATGACCAAATTGCCAGCTCTAATCTTCTGCATCGTCGTTTTAGGGTCAGCAATAAGAAGCTGGAGTTGCTGCTAGTGAAGTTTAGTAGCGCAGAATTAGGGTTTCATAAATCAAAATGTTTTTTAAACAGAATGACAATTTTTATATTTCTTAGTTTAAGTCATATTCAATATTGTTGATTTGATGGTGTACTTTTACTGTAATTAAAAAAACAAAACGATTATGTCTATAGAAAAAACATAATCTATAGTGATATAGAATAACATGTTTTATAAAATTTGGCTTTATACTTCTTTCGAATCACTTTTGTTGAAAACAGCAACCAATATTACAATACTTGTTAACAACTCCAACTAAATGACCGAAGTATTAAAAACTAAATTTTTATTAGCACTTGCTCATTGCTTATTCTTTTATAATTATTCGCCTCGAATAACTGGTCTATCAGGGACCGACTGAAGCCAGCAGAATGGATCAGTTCCATTGCATCAGATGAAAACTGAATGCGGTAGATCGTTTATTTTCTGCAGGACGATGTACGGGCTCTCCCAGTTTCGTTGAAGTTTCGGACAAAGTCCTTTCTTACGTTTGGGATTGTATAACCATTGTGGGTCACCTCTTTCGAAAATTGTTCCGGTAGGATGCATGTCCTAGCCTTGGCTTTATCACTTTTTAGATTCTTCTTCTTGTTTAAAAGTTGGGGTTCCTCTAAAATTAGATTGATCATTTAGGGTTCCATAGCGAAAACATTGGGAATCACAGTAATAAACCATAAAAAATATTTTTCTGTTTTTGAATTACATATAATTTAGAAAGAATTTTTAGGATATGAAGCAGTTTTTCTGGTATATGGCGATACTAATAAGGAAGATGATTATGGTCATTCCATGGTTCATCAGACCGATTCAAGTGAACTTTTTAATGTCTTCCACAGTGTAGCATCTCACTTGCTTATTCATTATAATAAAGTTGAAAATATTATGGAACGAGTTATAAGTGGAAAGTCAAGAATTACTTGACCCATCCAGATCCGTTATGTTACTGTCTCAGCTACCTTTAAAGTCATGAATAGAAGGTTTTTTAATGCCACAAGATCTACAATTTTACTTTTCACTTATCCCAAACTCTAAAAACTGGCATTTGTGCCCGGAATATTGAAATGGGCGAAAAGAATGAAAATTCAGCGACAAATCTCATAATAAAAACATATTCTAATAATCGACTCCAGTTATTTAGACTAATTCCTTGTTGTCGCGGAATTGTCGATTTATCAAGGAAGTTTACCCATTACGCGCATAGATCAGTTTAATTTATAGACAAGAATGTCTTCAACAATGTTTTACGAATCTATTGTCATGCAGATGTCGATCAAAACTTGTGTGTCTTTAACGATAATTCACCTCCGTACATGTGTTTCACTATCGTAGAGGCTCTATAAAATCCTTAAAGTATCCGATTATTAAGATGCGTGGCATCCACTTGGGAGAGCACTAGATTGACACGAACTATAGTATATTTCACGAATTTGCTACTGTTTTGGATTATCACTAGACACTCGACAGTCATCGCTAGACACTCCTCATCTTTTTCTGACTCTTCTAAAACAAAACAATCTAACCCAGTGGTTCTTTAGTCGCGGCTCCCTTGTAAGGCTAAAAATATTTTGAGGCACACCAATCATTGAAGCGATTTGGGAAACGACAAAAAATGAAATAAATACAATTCCGAGGCTCATTTGATTTTAATATAAACTTTATTTCAGATCAATAAAATACAGTACATTTGATATTCAAATATCCTTAATTAATGTGATGAATGAAACTGTTTCGATGATGTTTTCATTATATCAATTATAATTATGGGAATATTTGTAAGTTTGATCCCTTAAATCCCTTGATGCTTGAAGTTTGCTTCTATATTTGTTTTTAATGTAAGCATATTCGGAAAAAGAAGACTCACAGAGATAAATCGATGTGAAAGACACAAGTTTTTTTTACTGCAACCTTAACAATAACTATATTTTCTGAATATACCTGCATCCAGAAATCTTCTTGGCTTCCTTCACGGTATTTGAGTTTTAAACTGCTATCTTCACTGATCTCAAGTAGATTTTAAAAAACTTCATTTGTCATTCTGCAGGTTTATTTTTTGGGTCACACGAAAACGGGCAGCTATATAAGTCATCTGAGTCAATGTCAGGAAAATAGTTTACAATACTTCCTTTCAAACCTTGCAAATGAGCAATAACAATTTCAAAGAAGTTCATTTGGGGATTAATTTAATTTGTTATAACAAATTCCTGTAATCGAGAGAAATTTGTGAGGTTCCTCTTTTCAACACATGAAAAATATAACATTTTTCGCAAGGCTTTAATTTTATCTAATTGTGCTCATCGTTTGCCTTGAAGCGAAGTGGTGGTTTTATTTATTATTTCGAAGATGTCTGAAAGGTATCCCAATTTTAGCAGCCAATTGACATCTTTTAATTCTTGGATGAAAGTCTTCTCTGTAAACGTGATAATGAGTGGATCTTTTAGTTTAAATAGTCTTCCTAAAATTGTTCCCTTTGATAGCCACCGGACCTCTGTGTGGAGCAAAAGATTGAAGTGATCCATACCCATATCTTCAGCGGTGAGCTTTAAAAGGAGTGCTTGAAGCAGACGGCTCTTCACATGGTCAATTATTTTCACAGAACCATTCAATACGTCTTTCAAATCTTGCGACATCTTTTTAGCTGGCAAAGAATGGCGATGTAAGATACAATGACTGCTGGAGGAGTTTCTGCCACTACCTTTATTCTAGAAATCATCTCTCTAATTTTACCAACTTTTATAAGCTCTCTCTCTAAAAGTCTGAAATAGTGTGAATTCTCTTGCTTATAGTACTGTTTGACATCTGCACCAGCGGCGGCCTGCCAGGTGAAGTAGGTGAAGGTGAGGTTCACCAAAAAAATATAATTAAATTGAGACAAATAAATAAAAAATGAAAGCAACATTATTATATCTAAATTCTGAAATCAATTATTTATTCTCTTTTAATTAATCTAAAAATTAAAAAGACATCTAGCTTTATTAGCGGTACGTACTTGACGGTCAAGTCCTGACCTGTGTCACTAGCCGTGTACTGAATCTTAGTATTCAGGAATAGGTGTAGATGCATATAATTTTTGAAATGCGAAATGCATCTGCATGAGCGTTCACGGTTGCCATGGCAACGTGACGTCAGCCTATCCTTAGTGATAGCTGAGAAAACTGGTGAGTGCAGTTCCGTCTATAAATATATTATTCGTCTTCACCCAGTGTTGGATGTGTATTTGGTATTCCTATTTTTCGGAAATTTCTCTCAGCGACAACATTTTGAAATTTAGTCTATTATATAGATATTTTTTATATAGTATAGTGTATAGTATAGTATTTATTAGTTTAGTTTAGTCACAGTATTAATTTTATTTGTTTAGTGCACTTTATTAATACATTTCTCTGTGGTTTGTTTCGGATTTCGGATATAAAGTGTTCTCGTGGATTTCGTTTGGACAAAAATAATTTTAGACAGACATAAATCCAATTAATGACTTCTTCTTCTTCTTCCTATGCCGTCTCCATTAACGGAGGTTGGCGACCACATTTCTAAAAGTTTTTCTGTCTTTTGCTACGTGGAATAATTCGTCTACAGTCATGTTTGTCCAGTCTCGAATATTTCGCAGCTATGATTTCCTCTTTCTACTTATTCCCTTTTTGCCATCGACTCTACCCTACATGATGACCTGCAGAAGACTATATTAAATGGTGGCTAAATTAATGACTTGGTGTGTAATATATTAGAGACTCCGTTTAGGCATTGGAAAAATAAAGATAAAAGAGATGTTCTTTTACATGGTCTACCAACCAGTATTTTAAACATCTGCGTCTGATCCAGAGTGGTCGGCTGCAATCAGCATCTGACTCAGAGTGGGCGGCTGAATCGAAACTCACCAACCCGTTTAAGCAGGCGTGGTGATTTAATCGCCAAAAAACCCTCAATGAAATGTCAAGGTTCAGAACTAAAATACCCCAGGCAAGCAGAACGAATCGTATCTAGTATAAGTGCCCTAAAAAACTGTTTTCAAGTTATTAGGGCCCTAAACTCTATACATTTTTTTTAACAACTTTTTAATGAGTTTTGGGCGCGACGTAGGTACCAAAACTCCTTTTGGTCCGGCAAGCTTTCCTCATCTTCACCACTTTTTTAGGCCACGAGCCGCCGCTGATCTGCACATTATCAATCTTCTTGGTCATATCTGGACCTAACATGCATTGTACGACATCCTTCATGCAAGGTTTAATCAGTACCTCGGCAATGGTATGGGGTTTTCCAGTTTTTGCAATGTGCAAATCAACAATAAATGATGCTTCAGTGGCGTTTTCATTTACATTTTTGCAGATCCTTTATATCATGCATGATCCTGCCTGATGAAATTAAGCACGACGTTTGAAGGTTTCTTCGGCCTTATCGGCCAAACCAGGATAATTACTTTCCAAATCTCTTTTTAATTTAGATGGAACCAAGCACCCATTAGCAACAATTTTGTGACAATTAACGCATTGGCCTTCTGGTACCTGTTCGTTGCCAACTTGAATAAAGCCATATAACGTGAGATGGTTAGGATCATACCTTTTTATTTTTTCCCGAATTTCTTTTTGATAAGGGACCTCCTTTCCACGAATTAAGGGAGAACAACTTGGATGAGCTGGACTTGAATGGATCTCGTGGACATTTGCATTATCTCCATCTCTGCTAGTTGTCAGTGAATCAGTTGATTCAGATGTTTCAGTGACTTATCTACATTTCGTTTTCAAAGATCCAGATTTCAGCCAATTTCTCATTATTCTGGAATGAAAAAAATGTCCCAAATAAAAGAGAGCAAAACATTGTCAACAATGAAAGGTATTTTCCAACCATAATAGTGCAAGACATATTTTATGGCAAAAAAAAATCGGTTGCCTGTAAAGTCGGTTAAATGGGCGAAGATTTTACGTGACAACGTCTTTTTCTCGGTAGAATATTTATTGATATGAATATTATTAAATTGCACAATAGGAACAAGGAATTGAATGAAAATAAGAATTGCACAAATTTTAACTATAGAAATTTATTTTGTTTACTAAAACATTGTACATGTAAACTTAAACTTAACTAATTTCTATTTGAGTGATTTTGTTGAGGATAGGACGATGATAGGAGAAATATGAAATGAAAGGAAGTGTTTCTGCTGTAATGTGTCTTGAACGCCAAGAACGCTCGAGAAAGACAGAGACACAAGCACGGAAGCACGCACCGATTCAACGCGCCTAATTCTCTAGTGCTGCGCGCGCAGCGGACCGATCATGTTTGAGTGGGAGAGAGACGCAAGGCATTCGCCGGTCCGGCGGGCCTCTCTCTCGTTCGGTGACTCACTGTAACAGACGTGAGCGGGCGTTACACTTTTTCATGAATGACTCCGAGCCACAACCTAATTTAAGACGTTGTCACGTCAATAGCAACAAAAGTACATAATATTATACATTCCAATGAAAGTATCCGACAGGGCAGAATTGAAGAATATTGTTAAGCGGGCCAAGACTCACAAAGGGTTGTAGCGCCTTTAGAAGAACAAAAAGAAGAAAAAGAATTCCAATGAATATAATTACTTACGTCGTCACTTTTCTTCTGCAGTTATATCTAAAATTTCCACTTTTAAATATTTTTTTGAAATTTTTACAAAACTCACTTACCGGCTGCAAAAATTAAACTGTGGAATGAATTCGAGTAGCAGTCGCGTTGGTCGAATTCGGCTGTTTGTTTCTCGGTCGCCATCGAGAATACACAAGTACAAATAGTCAACATGTTTCGATTGGACAGTGGCGCAGCGGCCGGTTGTTCGACTTTCTTTAATTTTTTCACGTCACCCTCGGCAAATGCTTGAAGCACCCCAAGGTGCCGCGTCACCCACTTTGAGAACCTATATTTACATCTAAACCTCTATTTACATAAAAACAATAAAATAATGCAGGTATTTTAGAGGCATATCTCCAGCTAACTTCAATAGACGTAAAGTACGCTGATTTGTAAACATAATGTAGTTTTGCAATACCAATACACATACAATACAATACAAGGAGGCACACACTTGCAATAGTAGTCTAACATTTACTATAATAGCTGCTAAAACGCGCGAACTATTACTTAAGCAAAAGAATAGAGGTGGCCGCTACAGCTGATCGCTCTAGCGTAAACAGGTTATTTTGTCTGCCTACGCCAGAGCGGTCATGTTATTTTTTCAGTCAGCGCCAGAGCGGTCATTTTATCCGATTTTAAATTTTGGCTGTAATTTTTTTCTTTTAATTTATAAAAAAATTTAGTTTGTGCGGAACTATTTTGGAATACACCTTTCTAGTAAAAGTTGGCCCAATAGAAAAAAATTTTCAGCTTGGCAGTCAAGCTGTTAAGTCAAAAGTTTCATTCTATAATCCAAAATGGTCGCAAATTCGTGAAATATACTCTACGCCTCGAAACTATTCAGCAGCTACTGTTGGTACCTACTACCTCAATTTTAGATGTAAATCAGCCAAAATTTTCCTAATAATTTAAAGATAATATGCAATGACGTTGTCAAGCAGTTTTTGAAGTTAATGGAAAACATTCTACCAATTAAAAAAATTATTGTTTGGATTTTGTCGCTTAATTTTTCTACTTTTAATAAACGTTTTGGTTTGGTAGAAAGTTTGGCAGAAAATTGATAGGTATATTGGCATTAATTTGTCTCAAAATAAAAAATTATTTCCCGTTTATATTTAGACATTCATTTTGTTTTGGAACTTTTTAAGAATATCCCTAACTTTTTACGAAAAGTTTATATAACGTAGAGACTTTCTTTCGACATAAAATCACACACTGTATTTAGTCCTCTTAATAAATCGAAAACGCTATAAGGAAAATCAAAAGAGGTCTTTTTATCTCGTACGGGAAGACCAATGGCCTACTTCACAAAGCTCCCTAAAATTATTAATGCCCGGTTGCACCAATAAATCTTAAGCTGCCTCTTGGGCCAATTTAAGCTAAAATATAAGCTGCCCCTGTTGCTTTACCACTTAAACAGGCGTTTGGCTGGGACGAAAGTAAGCTTGGCAACGTGGAACATTTCGGATGAGCTGACAAGCCGTTGCTAACTCATTTGGAAAGATTTCATGATTTCTCATATTTTGGAAGATTTATATGTTTCGAACGACTGTTAAAAATCACTTAGTTATCTGTATTTAAAAGAATTTATATAAATACTATTAATATTTATTTTTAAGTAAAAGTAAATTAGAGGAAGGTTAGGGAATATCGACTACTTAGGACAAAACTGTTATAGACTGTTTTCTATAGCTTTTACGAGTTTAAAACTTATATTATGGACATTTAGTTTATTCAGTTAACCAATTACTGCTTCAAAAATATTCTTCTTCCTTTGCCCTATCCGTTTCGGACGTTGGCTATTAACAAGGCTATTTTGACTTTGTTTACGGCACCTCTGAACAGTTCGGTCGATGTTAGTCCGAACCATTGTTGCAGGTTATGCATCCATGAGTGTCGTCTTCTTCCCGGTTCCCTCCTACTGTCGATTCTTCCTTGGACTATTAACTGTAGTAGCCGGTACTTAGTATGCCTTATGACATGTCCGAAGTACTCAAGCTTCCGTTTCTTTACGTTTCAAAAATATTATATTTTAAAAATACATATTTTTGAAACTCAAAAAATTCGGGTAATATCGATCAATCGGGTAATATCGACAATGGAGATGGGTAATATCGATCAAGGATGGGAAATATCGATCACAGATGGACAATTTCAATGGTTAAGTTTACTTAGGTTTAAGTATAAAATACATATTTTTATTATTAAGTAAGTATTAATTATATTATAAGATTCTCCGAGAGTAGAAAAAGAACATTTCACGGAACAACTCCAAAATCAAATAGAGCTAATTAAAAAGAACGTGGAGATAATTATAATAGGAGACCTTAACGGCAGAACTGGAAGAAAAGAAAACGATAAAGTAGTGGGGAGATTTGGAGAGGATGAAAAAAACGATAACGGAGAACGCCTGATTGAATTATGCGAACTAAACAACCTAAAAATCACCAACGAATTTTTCAGACATAAAAATATTCATAAATATACATGGACGCAAGAAACACGAAAGCTGAAATCGATAATAGACTACATAATAATCAAACAAGATACCACAATAAAGATCAAAGATGTGCGAGTCAAAAGAGGAGCAGAATGTGGAACGGACCATAGACTACTGACAGCAAAAATGAGCATTAATTGGAAACATAACAAGACCCCCTCCACAGAAGAACCGTTGAACACTATAAGAGAAAAACAATACAATATAGAACTACTCCAAGAACAATCAATAAGAGAACTATACCAACAACGTCTAGACCAAAAATTAATAGAATTCAGATACGGCAACATCGAAGAAATATACGAGCATATAAAGGCGAGTATAAAGCAAGCAGCATTCGAAGCCCTTGGGGAAAAAGAACATATAACAAATAAACAGCACTATTATGAAATAAATGAACCAACAAAAAGAATAATTCAAGAAAAAAAGCAACTATACAGAAAATGGCTGACTACAAACAACGATGAAGTTTATAAAGAATATAGAGAAAAAGATAGAGAAGTGAAAAAACAAATAACACAGCAAAAGAATGAAGAATGGGAAAGAATCTGCTTAAATATTGAAACATATATAGGAGGTACAAGAACTTTGGAGTCATGGAAAGTACTGAGAGGATTGAAACAAAACTCAAAAAAAAAATTAAATTGGGAAATATACAGGACAAAGAATGGAAGGACTACTACAAGGAACTATTAACAGAACAGAGACCACAATTCATTGGAAAAGAAAACAGGCGAAGACGAAGCAGATTCCCACAACAAGAAATAGAAATAACAGATAGGGAAATGAGAACGGCCATAAAAGCAATCAAAAATAAGAAAGCACCGGGACCTGGAGGCATCTCACCTGAGCTTATAAAATACGGATCAAAAAAATTACACCGGATAATACAATGGATATTTCAGAAAGCCATAAATGGAGAACAGCTCCCAAAGGAATGGACGGCGGCATATATGACATCTATATTTAAGAAAGGAGATAGAAAACGATGCGAAAACTACAGAGGAATAAGCGTAATATCATCAATAGGAAGATTATATGGGAAAATACTGCGAGAAAAGATAGAGCAAGCGATAAAAGGTAAAATCGGAGAGGATCAGGCAGGCTTCACGGCAGGAAGATCATGCATAGACCACATATACACACTGGAACAACTGTTGGAAAAGAAAAAAGCAAAAAATAGAGATATACACTTGGCATTTGTGGACCTGAGAAAGGCGTATGACTCTGTACCAAGGTCAGAACTATGGGAGGCAATGTACAAATTAGAAATACAGACGGAACTCATAGAAGCTACAAAAGCTCTGTATAAAGAAAATAAAGTGTCCATTAAAATGGGAACAAGAATCATAGGAGACTTCACCACAACAAAAGGGCTCCTGCAGGGTTGTTCCACATCTCCAACCCTATTCAAAATATACTTAGAGAAAGCCTTGACTACATGGAAAAGAAAATGCGAAGGCATGGGAGTACCGGTACGGAACAAATACCTATATACATTAAGTTTTGCAGACGATCAAGTAGTGATTGCACAAGACCAAGACGACCTCAGCTACATGATGAAGAAACTACAAGAAGAATATACCAAGGCTCCTAGATATTAACCTCGCGAAAACAGAGTACCTATCTACAAGTGAAGAAGACATAGAAGATCTACAGATTGATGACAACGTAACAATCAAAGGAAAGGATAAATTCAAATACCTGGGGTTTATAATCACGAAAAAGGCAACAACAGAGGAAGAAATTACACAAAGATTAGGACAAACAAGAACAGCAATCCGACAACTTAACTCAGTATGGTGGGATAGACACCTAAATATGAAGACAAAAACGCAGATTTATAAAACATTAGTGCGAAGTATTATGACATATGGGGCTGAAAACTGGATCATAAACAAGTAAACCAGCAGTAAGATAGTAGCAACAGAGATGGAATGCCTGCGAAGATGCTGCAGAGTAACAAGAATGGATAGGAGAAGTAATGACGAAATAAAGCAAAGAACATCAATAGAAACAGACATACTAACATATATAGAACAAAAAAGACTAAAGTGGTATGGACATGTAAGAAGAACTAGCGAGAGCAGATGGATAAAGAGAATAACCGAATGGAGCCCCATAGGAAGGAGGAAAAGAGGACGACCCCGAAAATCCTGGAGGAACGAAGTAGACGACGCCATGAGTAAGAGAGGACTAAACGATGGAGAATGGAACAACAGAGAGAGATGGAAACGGTTGAGCGAGGGAAGGCAGTGAATACTGTAAAATCCCTAAATATATATAAGTAAGTATTAAAAAATACTTTTTGTCCACCGGTCATCAACTGATCTTGCTACATGACCTGCCCAGTTCCATTTTAGTGTTGTTATCCTTTCAATAACGTCTGCTACTCCTGATCTTTTGCGTATAGTAGCATTGGGTATTCTATAACGTAGAGAAATCCTTAACATTATTCTCTCCATTGCCCTTTCCGCAACTTGTAGTTTACTCACTGTTGTTCTTGTTAGTGTTAGGATTTCTGCGCCGTAGGTCATCACTGGCAAAATACACTGATTAAATACTTTTCTTTTCAGACAAAAATATCCTTCATCTTTCCAAATGCAGCCCAAGCGAGGTTTATTCTTCTTTTCAGCTCGATTGTTTGGTTGTCTCGATACTACCGCCTTACACTTTCATAAATGCTGAATTTGCAAGTTTTACATAGATTTAAATAGTACTTAGGGTCCGCCTGACCCCACAACGCCAGTTGAGGGTTGAGGATGTTTTACTTGTAGAAACAATTTCTTTAGCGTACAGCTCATTGATCAACGCTTTTCAGGCACTTAGCAACCTCAACAATAATAATTTAGATTCAAGTTTTCAAGCCCCGAAAATGCGTATTTTCGCATTTTTCAAACTCTTTTCAACTTCAGAGAAAAATGACAAGAGACCATTTTTGTTTATAAGCATACAAAAAATCTAAAAAAAATACTTTTCTGTGCAATAAAAGGCGATTTTTGGAATTTGTTAAAAAAATTGTTTAAACAATTTCTGCCCAAAAATTGTGCACTTCAGATTTGTTTAAACGGGACATTTTTGAAAAAGAATCCGCCAATAAACCAAATCAGGAACATTTTTCCTACGGAAGCCATCTCACAACATGGACTATAATAAAAGTGCAAAAATTGTAAGTGTTAAGTAATTGGTTTCACATATACATAGAATGCGATTTTTTCTATATTTAAAACCAGTTTAAATAAAACAAGATAAGTTTTTCAGACCTATTCGGCTTAATGAGTCGGGTTTTTATATTTTGTACGAAGTTATACGGAGGTAGTAGTAAGTTACCTTATGTAGACGTTGGGTAATGAGTATTGTTATTTTTAATCTATGGTTTTTACGCCAATAATTATTCACAACAGCTGAAGTACATATTTCTAGTTTTTGATTAAAGATGTTTGTTATAAATAAACTATGAAATATAAAAATTGTCAATCATTTCGAGTTAGTGACATCGACTAAATTTTTGGACTATTGACTACGTATAATAATAGTGTTTTAACGAAACAAAGACAATTTATAGACAATTGTATGTGATGATGTAAATATCTTAGGAGAATGAAAATGATGTGAATTTTAGCCTAATGATTTAAGTTTTCTGGTAAACAGACAAAGTGTTGCAAATTCATGTTTTTTTATTGTTATACTGATATAGGCCAGTCTGTACAGGGTTGTAACAAAAATTGTATTCTGTCTCATAGTGTTTTATTAATTCGAGCAACAACAAATTGTGAATAAAATGAATAAATGATTAAATACTAAGCAACTTTATTTGTCGTTTTCTTCCAATATAGAATGAGTTCACCCTGATATTTGGCATTATTTATTAGATGTTGCGAAAATGCTGAAACGCGACTATTTGTATATATTATGTTAAAATATAAACGCTCCAAAGCGTTTATATTTTAACAATACAGAACTAACTAACTACATACTACAGAAGACTAGATTGTCTACGGAAGAAGAAAACTCAACTTCTAACATCGTTAGCTTTTCTATTTTCTATAAGGAGCTTCTAGATTTGTTTTACGTTTTGAGCAGCAGGTTGAAATATGCAGATTGGAATCAGATGGAACTATGGATGGATGGATAACTAGGAAGGAACACTGAACGCCAGAAAAACAAATACGCACGCTTAACCAAACATAAGGAGGTAGAATCAAAACAAAACACGGAAAGGACAGTGGTCAACCTTTCAGATAAGATTTTATCTCCCGCTTAAACATCATTGCTAGCCAAAGGGGGAAATTTTGAGATTGCATTTACAGTTATATCCAAGGAAGATATCATCGCTAATATCGAATCTGCGATTCGCAACTTACCAATCGAAAAAGCTGAAGAAATAAGGACAGAATCAGCGAGAATTTTGCATAAAGCTCAGACACCGAGAAATAGAAATTTTAAATACAATTAAAACAAGAAAATTGGAATATCTCGGACATATTACACGTGGAGAGAAATACACCTTGCTCCAACTGATTACGCAGTGAAAGATCCAAGGAAAGAGAAGCATAGGGAGGCGTAAAATGTCATGGCTGTGCAACTTGAGAGAGTGGTACGGATGTAGGTACATCAAATGAACTTTTCAGAGCAGCCGTCTCAAAAGTCCGAATAGCTATGATGATTGCCGACCTCCGCCACGGAGATGACACTTGAAGAAGAAGAAGAAGACACCGAAAAATAAGTTAAGTCACCAAGAAATCCGTGCCATAAAATCGGTAAACGCAGACAAAGGTGTTGTAATTTTACCAGTAGACAAGGGAAACGCCACCGTCGTAATAAAGACAACCGACTACAAACCGAAAATACAAAATCTTCTAGATACTGCGGTATATAAAAGACTTAAAAAAGATCCCACAGCAGTCACCCTACGAAAAATCAATAGACTTATAAAATCTTCGTCCATACCAGAGTATAAAAAAACCAAGAATATGCAACAGCGAAGCAGTCTCACCACGCTTGTATGGCTTGAAAATACACAACGACGATGTACCTCTACGCCCTATTGTGAGCTCCATAGGGTCTCCGTCTTACAGCCTTGCTAAATATCTGGCAATATTTTACAACCACATATAGGAAAAAACGATGCCTTTAAAAGACTCCGCCCATTTCATCGAGAAGATCAAAGGAATAACTTTACAGGAACCTGACATTCTTGTTAACTTTGATATTGTTTCCCTATTTACAAGAGTTCCCCTAGAATACGTTCTGAATTTAATTGGATAACTAGTTTCCAAGGATATGGTGGAATTATGCAGTATTTGCCTCACTACCTCCTACTTTTCATGGGAAGACCAGATTTATAAACAGGTAGATGGAGTAGCAATGGGAAGCCCACTAAGACCGGTCGTAGCCAACGTTTTCATGGAGCATCTAGAGAAGAGGGTAATGGAGTTATACAAGCCAAGGGTATAGTTTAGATACGTCGATGACCCTTTTGGGATTTGGGGCCATGGAGTAGAAAACTTAATGATTTCATGTCTTATATAAACACACTACATCCAAATATTCAATTTACGATGGAAACAGAGAAAGATCAACAACTAGCGTTCCTAGATGTATTAGTAAATCGAAAGGAAAGTTACGTAGGACACAAAGTGTATCGAAAACCTACACACACACGAAGAGATACCTTAACAGGAACTCAAATCATCATTCAGGCCAAAAACAAGGTATCATCAAAACTCTGGCGGAGAGGGCGAAGAGAATTTGTGAACCACAGCATCTGCAAAGTGAACTTCTTTATTTTGAAAAAGCGCTGACCTCTAATAGTTATACCAGAAGAGAAATAAATAAAGCGATTAACAACGTTTCTAGAAGAAAGGACGAAGAAACAGCTTGTATAGGAAAAGCGCTCTTGCCTATATATCGGAGGTAACAGACAGAATTGAGCGAATACTTAAAAAAGCCAATGTCAAGACCATTTTCAAGCCAACAAAGAAAAACAACCTGTTTAAGATCGGTCAAGGACAAACGCGACCCATTAGGAACAGCCGGAGTATACCGAATACCATGCACATGTGGAATGGTACATGTGGGAACCACAATAAGACACACAAACACAAGGATAAACTAACATAAAAGCCATTGTCGTTTAGGACATATCGACAAATCTGCCGTTGTCGAACACGCTTTGGAAAGCAGAGAACATCGGATACTGTTTGAAGAAACGCAGATGCTGGATAAAACATCACAGTACTACGCATTAACGCATTTAGTCATGTTCGATTGGGTTTACGTCTGGACTCAATACTGGCACAGCATAAGGCACAACAAGAATTTCATCAATGTTCAATAATGTATCAGGCAGCTGTTATGGACCCTCTCGGAACGATGTACAATTCTCTACGTGCCTCTAGAGAAATTCCAGCCCACACCATAATTGAACCCCCTTGATAGCCTACCCTAGGACTGAAGGTACATTCTTCAAAATGCACATGTGGTCTTCGCCGTACTCTCTCACGGCCATCTGGAGACCGCAAGGTAAACCTGGACTCATCGGTAAATAAAGCGTGTCTCCAATGATTTACAGTAAAATGAGTATGGTTTCTGGCATCTTGAAGTCGCGAAACTCGATGGCGCCTGAGAAGCTGTAGGATTGTTTCAGGTCTGCGACTGCTTAAATTTGTATCTCCAAGCCTTCGTCTAACTGTTCATTCACTAACGTTAGTATTCCGGACGTACTGAAGTTAATTTCGGATTTGTACAGCAGTGGCACGACGATCTCGTAGACTTTGTAAGAGGATTAACCGATCATTACGGGCACTAGTTCTTCGTTGGGGACCGGTTCTAGGTCGTCTAGTGTAAGCTCCGGTTGCCAAGAAACGTGTAAAAATACGGTGCACAGTACTATTGGATATTTGATACTTTTGATCAACATATCGCTCACTTTTTCTGACTTAGCAACTCAACAATAGCAGCCGCTGTGTTTTTGGATACTTTTCTTCGTTTCTCTGGCACTCTGGTTCAGGTTGTAAATTAGCACTTGTTTCTGGTACATGTATTTGTATCAGGGCTTGAGCAGGTTCAGATCTTGATCACAGTGTAGTGATGTTGGTTGTACAACTGTTTCTTACAGCATTATGTTCCCTAGAGATGTCTATTATATCGATATTACGAGTATGACTATAGTGTCCATCTAAAATCAGTAAAACCTTCGATTTAGGAGTCGGGTTGGTGTGTTAAATGAAGTGCTTAAACCACTCTGCGAAGATGTTCATTTGAATCCACCCTGATGGATGTGCAACTCCGACTGATCCTGGCGGACAACCTCTCATTAGCTGAGCACTCATATATTTCGGTCACAGAGGGAAACAGAATTTCAACAAAAGCGTCCATTTCTTTCTTATCAAATCCAAATGCTCTGGCAAAAGATTTACCTACCAGTTGGTCTTCGTACCGAAAGTTTCTCTTTATGACGATTTAAAAATAACTTCAACCACTTTTTTCCAGCCATACCTGATTGAGTAAAGGGATTCTGAAAATTGATTCTCTTTGCTAGCATAGGTATACGCCATACGGTGAAAATTAGTTCTTGTCAAACCGTGAAATTTACTCTCCATCATCAATATGGAGAGGCCCTAGGCACTTGAAAATGCCATGCTTCTTTCAAATATCCCATTTTCTTTTTCCTGGACGAATTTTATAGCTTCTGCAATTTTTCTTCGTCCCAGGTTTTTCGTTTATTGGTCGATTGTGAAGCTGACTTTAAATTAATGTTTATAAACAAAGTAAAATGAATTAATACCTACTTATATTTGAATTTTCAGCCATACCAGTTCCGCCATCTGTCGGTAGAAGGTAACTGTGCGTAAACGGCTCATTGCAAAGCATGCCATCCTGAAAACAGTTTAGGTAAAACTTTAAACGCATGTTGACAGGTGGCGTTAGTATAAAATATATGAATTTATTGTAATATAAATATTGTAGAGTACAAAATGTGTTTATAATGTAATTATACACTAATAATAAACTATTTAATAATATTAATAACAACATCTTGCATAAAACACTTTTATTTTTTTATTTTCTTTAAAAGTTGTACCATTTTGTCGGGCCACCATTCTAGGGGCGTGTTCAGATAATATTAATGATTCAGCTATTGCAGGAGTCCGATTGAGAATCTCACGACCCGTTTCTGTTTCTGCTATCCGAATACTAAATCTTGTAGACAGAAATTTGTGCTATTTGTTGTACTCCACTCATTTTTTAATAAATATGAAAGAAATGAAAAAATTTATTGGACTTTTTACCAAAGAAGACGCATATTGGTCTATATTTTACATAACAAGATATTAATTTTTTTTGCCTTTTCTACTTCTGTGTTCTAAATTAAATACCCAGAAGAAAATCAATCTAAGAATAAAGTGATGGGGGAGTTCAGACCGGTTTTTGTTAAGTATTTGTTATCTTATCATTTTTTTTTTTTTAGTTATAGGTAGGTATTTGAAATATTTAACATTTTATTGGTATTAATGTAGAGTAACATTAATTAATAGGTATCTAGATAGATACTCTATAATTCGAATTGCCAAAAACACCAATAACTTACATTGGAAATTTCAACTTTCATAAAAAATTAGAATAAAACAGTAATTTTTTGAAACTTGCTCCCCAAAGCCGTTTAAAACTTGTTGAAATCCAGAGATGAGATGATGATTACTGTCTTACATATCTCTGTTGAAATCTATGTTCTTACCTATCCCATGTTTTGATTGACTCCTTGGTCCACGTGGACTAATCAATGGTTCGATGAAAAAACTAACTGGATGACTGCTCATATTTTCAAACATAATAGACACATATGAATGTAAATATCGATGAGAATATTAAAACTTTATATTATTTATTATACATCTGTCATTGATAATTTTGCAGTAACTAACTACTCCTGGTAGAGTACTTTTATTTTAATTTTTATTGCCTGCTTTTGTTACAGATAGGGGAAATGTGCCTATGATGGACCCCTTAAGGAAAAAGCTCCATAATAATTTTAATTATTTACTTAGCAAGCTTTAAATATGACCACATAACGTCTTGTTATTTGTAGAATATGCAAGTGTTTCAAATTTTGATAAAAATTAAGATGACAAAAGTTATTCATATTTTACTAAAATCCTGTTAAGGGTCCATCATGGGCATATATGCGCTCATGATGGACCCTTTGATACGCCCATGATGGACCCGTTGCATTTTGTATAAAATAAATACCAAATTATTTTATTAAACCAAAAGATATTCTAAACGATAAATAATATTACAAATAGGTATTTTTAAGAAAAAAGTTACATGCACAATTCACAAACAAATTGTTTACGTCCAGGATTTACATCTGCACATTTATTGTGACACCAATTCTTACACACTTGACAACAAATCCATTTTTCTTTGGATCGTGAATGCGAAAATAGTTCATTATAGTAAATGCAAGCTGCATCGTCCGAGTGGTCTTCTTCAAAAGAAGATTCACAATCGTCTTCAGAACTGTTTGTAGTTGAAGCACGAACTTGCCTTTTCACTTTTCTTGCGTCTTGTTTCTTTTTTTTTGCTTCTTTTTCTGCAATTTTTTGTTTTATGATATCTTTTTTACCCTTTTTCTGAGTTACTTCAGATACTCCAGCTAAAGGAGGAGGACAAATATCTTCGACCGAGATATTTAGGACTGACGATGATCAGTGATTTTTGATAAACCTTCTAATGCCCTAATGTTCCGGTAGTGAGTTCTCATCAGAACATCCTGATAATGGGTTTTGTTCATAATTTTCTCTATCTGTTGTTATAGACGGCAAAACTTGACAATACTCGAAGACATCTGGATTGAACGGTTCTATTCCTGTCTTTTTAAATATGCTCTATTAAAGATACTGGCTACTTTAAATTGGGTAACTGTTTTACCTGGATTCTGTCGCAGCCATAATTAAATTTCTTGACCGTAGTAAGTTTGAAGTGGTCTAAAAAATCCTACGTTCAAGGGTTGAACGTGATGAGAGCAGTGAGCAGGAAAACAAAACATAATAATACTTAGTTGATTTCAGAAGCCTCTGAATACCTTAAAAAATGTTACAGCCAGAGACAGAAAATGTCGGAAGTCATCCATCCTTTTTCTTGAGCGAAGGCTACACTTCCAGTAGGTGCATCGATCATAAGTTCGTCTTTCTCTCTCTGTCGAGGAAAAATCAAAGCAGGAGGAACATATGTTCCAATTGCATTCATTGCACATACGACCGTAACATGTAGACCGCGCTCTGCACTACTTAAAGCACCAACTTGTTTGCAACCTTTACTAGCATAAATCTTCTGCGATCTCTTTTGCACAGTTGTCAAACCGGACTCGTCCATATTATAAATGTTTTTTGGTTGAAATTGAAACTCGTCTAATGTATGCGCTAATTCTGTAAAATAGGCACATATATTTGGTTTATTAAAAGCTTGAGCCCTTGCCAACGAAGTATTTTCTGGAGTTCGTAATGATATTCGAGGATTTCGCTTTAAAAAGCCTCTGACCCATTTCCACCTGCTATCTTGGTTTTCTTATTAAAACTGTGGCTAATATTGTTTCTTTCAGCTACTTAGTATACAAGTTTTCGTAAATATTTACTGTTCAGGCCAAAAAAACCCGCTTCCATGGTGATAATATGGTCAGCAATTTCCTTTTCAATAGCAGTGGAAAATATTGATCTTCGTCCTCCCAAATCGCCTTTGGTACTTCCTTGTTGCTTATTAAAGCGCCTTTTCAAAGTCGTTTTTGGAACATTAAATGTTTTTGCTGCCAGCTTAAACCCCATACTTTTTTCTTGTATTCTTTTAAAGCTTACTGTATATTACTCTCATTCCAGTGTTGCCTTTTATGAGGATTCATCCCTGTAAAATGTATTATGTTAATCGTATTATTTCCTGTTGCCTATGATGGACCCCTAGTCCGTCATAGGTAACGACAAAGGGGTCCATCATGGGCAAATAGACAAGACAGTAAATTTAATTCTGTTACTTTTGTTTTGACCATTCTAACCTAAAACAAAGTATAGTATTTGACAAAGAAAGTGTAGTCATGTTATACAAAACAAAAGCAACACTTAGCTTAACGTATGTTACCAGTAAAATATTACTTATCAAAAAATTTTATTAGATCAGCAACGCCAAATTTTAATTTTATTTCACAAATTTACTGTTATAACCGCTAATGGTCTGAAACTTTGCAAATATTAAACTACAAACTTCGTGCGCAAGCGGCAACCGGCAATGTGCATGTAACCGCGCCATATTTAAAATTATAGCAGGGGGTCCACCATAGGCAGGGGTCCAACATAGGCACACTTCCCCTACCTAAGTACATTTATTCTTACACAGTCTTACCGAAATACGAGGAGACTATACTTACCTACCTATTTAAATAGGTAGAATAAAAAGAGGAGATTAAATGAGTAAATAAAGATGGTCTAAAGGTATAAACAATAATGTCAGTCTATGGTGTCCTCTTCTTTGTCTTTTTCACTGGTTTAATCTTCAATGTTCGTTTTATCTTGTTGACGAAAGGTACTACACAATTTCATTAAAGTTTTACCACCCCTTCAAAGTGTTTCCTTTTTGTTAAATTTTTACAGTTGCCTATAACAGCAATATTATAGGCTATAGGGATAACAAATTTTTACCTGCAATTAATGTTTAAATAAATAGTAGTTGCGCCATCTACGCAAAAATTGCGAAATTACTATAAATAGCAAAAAAGGAAACTATAATTAGGCCGGTAAAATTGGAAACTGTAATATACCATCATAAACTAACTCAATCGAAGGACGATCCGATAACATTGTTTAAAAAAGTTCTTTTTGTTCTTTTTTAAACAATGCCGATAGTCTCCATGATACTATAACTAACTGTTTGTTATAGTAAGCGTCTATATTCTTTGGTTATAGTATCATGGATAGTCTCTATGCATTTATATTAATTATGTTGCTACTAAATCTTATTGCCAGAGTTTCAAAAACAAAATATAGAAAAATGCTTCAGTGTTCTGATTGTCTGTTCTGACTGATTATGCGATTGTTTTTGTGTTCTTTATTTTTTTTATCATTGTATTATTTATTCCCCTTTTCTTTAATATTGTCCATCATTTTTCTCTTGGGAATTTATCAAAAGCCTTTACAAGGTCTATAAATGATAAGTAAAATTTTTTTATTGTTTTGGTGTTTATACATTATTTGGCTCTGTGTGCTCCTTTCTTTTTGAAAGCCACTTTGTGATTCTTCAATGTTTTTAATTTTTAGCTTTATGCGTGCTTCTAGTGTCTTTCATATAAATTCTTAGAAGTGTAATCCCTCAGTAATTATTGCAATATTTTCTGTGACCCCTTTTAAAAATAGATAATAGGGGAGACTTGGCCAGTACCGGTCCCCTAAAGCTTTTTGAAAATAATTTTTTTGGAAACACATTATAAGAAATAAAAATGCAATATTTTAAAAGTATGTAAACCTGTTTATTGTATTGTAACCTTGCATGCAGAGCACTGTACACAATCTTCATTTGTAGTTTCTCCTCAGATGAGACACTCGATAGGTTCTTCTTTAGTGTTCATTTCTAAACTTCCACTACTTGGTATCGTTAACGTGAAAAGTTGTGTATTCACATCAAGACTCTTCTTTTGTTTTCTTCTTTGCTCAAGCTGTTTGGTTTGGTTTTTTTATGACTGGTTGCATTTTCTTTTATTTTTTCTCTGCTGCCTTTTTGATCTTCTCTTGTGATTCCTTAAACCTGTTCTCCAAAATAGTTTTATAAGGAGAACCAGTCAAAATCTCTTTCTTTTTACTTCGTATCATTCTTTGAATAATTTTCTTCCTAGTCTCGTTTGTTAGAGGTGCGACTTTGTCCGTCACCATTTGAGAAAGGCTTAGGGCTCTGAAGGCCATTGCGGGATTTGTGAGAAGTGCTAGCAGTAGCTAAAGATAGGGCTAGATGCCGAAGATGTGCAGGGCGGAAAAACTGCAACTGTGTAACACGATTTTAGTGGATTTTCAGAAGAGGTAGATAAAGCTGCATCAAACCTTTCTTTTACAGCCAATGGTGGTCAAGATAAAGGCGTTGTTGTACAGGGGACTGTTTTGCTATGGGCTTCATTGTCTTCAGAAAAGTGAGCTGCAGCAAGATATGTAAAAATGATCTGCAATGGGTACAAACCAGTACAGACAGACCTACACTTTGCAAGTTCCATTCTACAAATAGCTTGGAAGCATTTTTAACCAATCCAGCAATGTCTCTTTGGGTTATTTTAAGCGGGCGATATTGCTTCATCCACTTTGCATAAGCATCATTGTATGCAGCCTTGAAGGGTCTCATTATTGCTCGGCCAAGAGGCTGTCAAGTTTGTGGGTTGTGTGGGGGAGTAGACTTATCGTGTGAACATTGTGGTCTCTCACATATATAATTACTTGCAATTCTTTGTGAGAACTGTGGCCATCAAGTACCAAAAGAGCCGGATTTTCCTTAATAGGAAACATTTTTAGCCAAAGCAAAAATGAATTGGCAGTGATCCACCCACTTTGTTCATAAGCAAAAATACTTCCCTCCGGAGCATCCTTCTCAACTCTTCGGTCATTTTAACCCTACCAAATACAAATAATGGGGGTAAAAATAGGGGGTAAAAAATAGGCGCTTTTTTTAATTACTTTGGTGCCTCTAACAATAACGTTAAGTTTCCATGCTTTTTTCAATAATTTTTTTTTTCAAATTGTTTCACTAAGCTCAATTAAAACAAGTTACTTTTTCTCCTGACTTCATGTTTCGATATATTGTACATGAGCGATAAAATAGAATTATTGTATTAAGTTATACTGTTCTTGTTAACATATTGTGACATTTTTGTGACTTTTTAATGTTTGTATAAATTTAAAAAACTCTGAATGTGTTTTTTTTAACTGTAACTTTTATTGTATTTATTAAATGTATTTTGTAACACCTCAACATATGCATTTGACATTGTTTGACATCTATATATGACTTTGCAATCATTAGAACTGAAGAAGTGCAGAAATACTGCACGAAACGTTTTCTATTAAAAGATTGAAATAGTTTTTTTATTTCTCCTTGACTGATATCCTCATTCAGTGATATTTTAATCTCACTCACATTATATATATATATATATATATATATATATATATATATATATATATATATCCCACGCTCTTTCCCGATTATAAGGACATGGCAACACTGTCAAACCTAAATATTTTGTTCCATGGTCGGTCATTGTGGCTATATTATTCAGGTTGCCCTATTATTAAAAATGTCCAAATTTTGCATAAAAAAATAAAAAAAAACATTTACTTTAAAAACTTAATACATAAAATAAAAAATACACTTAAAATCATTGGTTTAAAAACAATAAGAAATTCAAGAAACTCAAATTATTTAGTTGATTTAATTTTTTTCTTCGGTTTTGTGTCTCCTTCATTCTCTTCCAGATTATTTCCTTGAAACTTTTTTAGATCAGCACAAAATAATACCTGAAACACAAACAGTGGTTTTTATATTACAAAAGAGCGAATATAGAATATTACTTAATCAGAGTACATTAATAGTTAAGTTATGATTTAGAAATACAAATACCAACAAAATAAAGTTTTCTTCAATTAAGATAGATGCACTGAAAAAGCAAGACCTTAGACTACTATAATATGAAGATACTTAGCAATAAATGAAACGAGAATCTAAAGAAAAATAACAGGAAGAACACGAATAGACAACCTAAAATGGGGGCAAGATAGAAAGGAAAATTAGAACAAACATTAATAGGATGTTAGTATTCGAAGACAAATCACCAATCTCACGGATATCATTAAACAAGAAATATGTCTAGATAAAAGAAGAATCCATCTTTAATGGGTATGTGATAAAAAATTCAACAAATAAAAAACGAATCAAAATGAAAAAATTGTATTTAATCTCTTAGAGCTCTACAAATATTTAATAATACATCAAAATAATCGAGGGGACAAAAACAAAATGCGAGATTACACAAGGATTTCAAATAATGTATTTCAAATATTTTTAACAAAAATTGTAAATAAGTGTCCCGAATATAAAATAAACATTTTTTCTTAGAATTATCGCAATAGCTCTTAAGAAAATTAAAAGAGAACTCCATACGTCAAAAAATGGTAAAAAAAATTAAAAACTAACGTGTTGCCCCTCAACTCCCAACAAAGTTGTCTTTAGGTTAAGTTAATATAGTGTATGACCTCTATGGTTGTTAATTACAATAAGCAATATTTTGTTGTAAAATGCATCTGCCTAATATGCATCATACATGCTCAATTGGGTTTAAATCTGGCGATTGTGCAGGCCATGGTAAAACCTTAATTTCATTATCTTCAATGAATGTTCACACAACCCTGGTAGTATGAGAACGCGCATTGTTATACATTAATTGAAATTGGGGACCAGTTTGTTGTGCAAAGGATACAACAATAGGTTCGAGAATAATATCGCGGTAGCCTGTTACATTTAGAAACAGTTCCATACAAATGAGATTGGTTCTTCCACCAAGAGTGATCCCACCCCATACTATTATACTGCTGCTGTATATGAACCTCCTAAGTGCAAATCTAAATCTGGACTATCTGTGAACAAAGTAGAGGCCCACTCACATCTAACCCAATTTGGGTGTTCTTGTGCCCACTGAAGTTGATGAGCGTGATTTCCTCTAGATAACACAGGCACTCTGAGAGGTCTTTGAGCATTTAATCCTACTTCATGCAGTCTATTTCTAATGATTTGGCCACTTACAAATACCTGATGGGTCTCTTGCAACCTCGTTTGTAATATTGATGCAGTTACAGTGCAATATCGCAAAGCCTGCAGTCTAATAACACACTCTTCAATCTGATTGGTTATCCTTGTATGGCCTGTATGACGTTCAGCAACATCACCAGTTTCTTGACACCATAACCGCACCCTGATCCTGAGCACACCAGTGCGTTTTGTGATTTAAATGATATTCCTTCATTATTGGCAAATGAAAAACTAAATAAAAATCCATATAGACATCGAAAATCAAGTACCAACAAAGAAATATTACTTTTTAACTCTGACAAAAAACACATACTGAAGTTTTGTTAAATTTTTTTATAGCCATTCTTATCAGCATTACCATCCAAGTTGGCATAATAATCGACAAAACAAAAAAAGATTAACACAAATTTATTTTTCTATTTGCAGCTAAACATTGATTTAAAGCTATTTATATAGGTCTCCCCTAAATTATTAAGATGTGTGTATATTTTATACAATAAATATAAAAAATAAACTAATGAATTATTATAATTTTATTTAAATTATTATATAAAACCTATATAAGGCACACATATGTCCAAAAATAAATATAATAAGCATCAGAACAGAATATAACTCAGAAGAAAAATTTCTGAATGAAGGAATCAAGTGAATAATGTAGTTGTATCTTTGAGTATAAAAAAATTCCTATACAAATCAGAAATATTTTTCTGATTAAAAAATATAAACATTTTCATATCTTAAACCGTTAAATTTTAAAAATATCTTACTGTATGAGCCCAGCCTGCCAATGGTCCATATAATTTTCTGAAATTATCACCTATGTCATTATATACTTTTTCTGTAACAGTCTTATTATTAGGCAAGCTTGGCATGTATAATCGTTTCGCTATTTGGTAAATATGTGTATCTACAGGAATTGCTTGAAGATGGCCTAAAGACATTAGACATATACAATCTGCTACCTAAAAAATAACTATATATTACAACCTTTGTCTAGTGTATTAAAAAAAAACAAATTGATGGGGGGGGGGGTTTTCTTACTTTGCTTTTGGTTTTACTAGAATTGGTATAATGGACGCTACTATTCATCACTTGCTACATATAAGTTACCTTATATCCCTCTATTTTGCATAACATTATCTATCTAAATCCTCCAATATCTTGGTCTGCCTTTGTTTCCCTTTTCTATTCTTATTCCACTATTTTATATTATGTATCCATCTAGTTTATGTACAATGAAATTCACTGTGTTGTATTATTTATCCATTTAGTTTTTGTACTTCTAATATACTCATATCATCATACCATGTTAATAATTAACATCTCAAGTTGCAAACATTTTATCTGCAATAGTCCCACAATCTTAAGTAGAAGAAAGCAATCTACCTTCCTAGGAATCACACTCTATAAGTTCCTCTGTCCCCTAAAACTCTTACCATATATTTCAGGTTTACAAATATAACTGAACAACTTTCCACTCCTCTCTATATTAATACCTACAACTATTTTCCTTAGTACACTCTATTCATCAATCATAAGACACTGCTCTTGAATCAGAGTTTGTATCATTCTTTTGAAACCCTTTACAAATTATTGTATTTCAAAACATTGTGAAAAAACCAGACTGTTTTCACTCTGGGTACTTTCCTCAATTTCAATTTCTTGTATTTCCTCACTCTTATCAGTAAAGTCTACCAACAGATAAGGTTGCATACAAAATACATCTTTAGTTGTAAATACCTAAAACATACCTTAGCACCAACTCCAGTTAAAGACATTAAAGCTTTCTTAGCGTCATCATAGGGCATATTCTTAAGCTTAACTAACCAATCATTTCCACCCTGTTCTACTATGAACTTCGCCGATTTACTAATATATTTAGATCTGTATCCAAAACCGTTAGTCCTCAGTTTATCTTCCACTTTATTGCCAGCTAACTGATCGACATCTGGAAATGAATAATACATTTCTCCTTCCACTTCACATATTTCATTTCCGTAGAATTTGGCTAATTTCTCTACCATGCCACTTATCCTAAAAATTATAAAATAGAAAAGTAATGAAGTTACTGTAGAATAAATCTAAAATTTATTTCTCACTACAATAAACTACAGTTTAATATCATATAAAATAATATTAAATTTTGACATCAAACAACAGATACATTTAAATATCATGAGCATATCAATAGTTATACCTATTTAAAAGAATGTGAACCTTGTGTGAAATGTGTAAAAAAATATGAGTATTACTTAAAATTCAGGATATAACAAATCATGTTGTTTCATATAAAATACTATATTATATGCAAAAGAAAATGTACCTCGTAATGTGATTATTTGAAGAACAAATAAAAGAAAATATGTTCTCAACAACATCTTGTTTTAATATTCTTATACCATAAAATTGTTTCGCAGCTTCCTTAAAATACTTATCACATTCAGACCATTCTGCATAGTGTTTAGTGAGATTCAAATCTAACTGGAAATAATCTTTTAATAAAGAATTGTAGTATGTTTCCATAGGTTCACTTTTATAAGCTTTTGGTTCAAAAACCTGATAATTAATGCAATCTTCCTCCTGTTTTAGAATCCATACTTTGTTTGCAAACACACCTATCCACTGATCTTCATTTTTTGGATGCTTCTTCCATCTACAACAATGTAATAAAAATATATACTTGTGATGTTTTCAAATTTTAAAAATAAAAAGAGAAATGGACTTCAGTATCCTTTATTCTAAAACCTCATCAATCCTCAGAAACATTCAAGCAGGCAAAAAGAAATGTAGGCATATAAAGCTTCTTCGAAATCATTGGCAATACTTTGGAAATTATATCAACGAATATAGAAGCCTGTGCGTCTATATTCGTTGATTATATGGTACCGTACAATAGTACGAGGCTTAAATTAATAATGAAATACAGAGAGTAAAGAAAAAAGTAAATTATACCTGAAACTTTGGCCACCATTCAAGGAACCTAGCAACTGCAATTCACTTTTTTTGCATAAAAGACTATACCAATTGTTTTTCATAATTTGTTATTGAGATTCTATAAAACAAATAAAAATAAACAATCAAAAATAACAATAACCTATCCTAAAACAGTGTTTGATATTCTTAATTCTTTTGTGGATTCTTTACAATGTCAAAATTTCCCGCGATCGATTGTGTCCGTCAACGCTACCAACATAACATAATATATTTATTTATAAAGTCTGCGAATTAATATAGATACCTATATTGATATTGATACAAAATTTCAAGTGTTTTAAAATTAATATATTTTCCTATTTGTTATATTTTTATATTCTACTATAAAGAATACTTGCAAGTAAAAATTTAGAGAGATTAAACAGAAATGTGTCTTATTTCATGGATGAGCATAAAAACCCATGTAACACAGAACTAGAAATTAAGCCATGTCAAATAGACAGTCAAATGACAGTGTCAAAAAGTACAAGTAAAGGGTTATGTTTATATTTTTATTTACATATTTTACCTTTGAAAAACCAATCCAATTTTAATATAAATTAAACAAACTTAATTTAAATAAGCTCCATAAGAAATGGATTAAATTGTGTAATAATGTTTTGCATTGTGTAATTAAAAGTGTAACAGCCTCAATATGTCCTATCCAGGACTACCTCCACTACCTAAAAGTCTTAGTGGCTTTAAACTATCAGAATTTCCTACGAATCTACCACCAACACCTGCTAGAACATCATCTGTTCGTTCTACATCACATTCATCTCCTCTTTTATATCCAGAATCTAATGTCCAACTCATACAAGTTGGAGGAACTACAAGAAACTCACCACTTGATACAAAACTAGCAATCTTAAAACAAGAAATGTACAATTTACGCCAACTAGACTTATCGCTGTTATCCCAATTATGGTCTCTAAATGAATCTCTACAAGAATATAGACAAATGTTACAAGAGCAAGAAGATAGAGTATTATCTCCTCCGTCACCATCACCTACACCCTCATCTGGAGATGATGTAGATGGGGAAGAATTCTACATGTCTGCCACTTCTTTGAGCTTTAGATCTTCTGTTGCAGTTGCTCCAGGGAGGAGAACCAGCAATTCTTCAAACACCTCCAGTTTAGGATAATTTCAAATTATTGTTAATAAACATATCATTCCACTTTTGTGTATGTACTTAAGAAATTATATAGTGTGAATTTGTTTTAAATAAAGATTGGTATGTTAATTTTTGATATTTATTTGTTACTACACAAGATTTTGACTATTGGTACTCCTCTTTCACTGCACAAGTGCACAAGTAAATCAGCAATTTTTTGTGTTACAGTTACAGTCTCACTGACTATTATCTTCCAGTCTTTAAATTTAAGTAATTATATCATTTTTTCTCATGAAATATTCTATTTTCTCTTTGTTTATCTCTCTTTATCTCTTTTGAAATAATATGTTAACCATGGTGATATATAATGCTGTCACTAATTCCAAAATATCTCGAGCATCATTCCTGGTTCCAAAACCTAGTCCTCCATGTATTACTTCCACACCTATAACACTAGTTGTTACTCACTTATACATGTCTCTCTCAATCTTTGCATATCTACTGGGAACTCCTTTCTTATTGAGAGCCTATTACAGAATCTCTGAAGGAATTCTACATATGCATTCTCAAGATCAATGAATAACATATGCACATTTGTTAATTTATTCCTGAATTTTCCACCAATGTTGTTGGTTGATCTTTTTTTTTGAGGGTGTAAAATCTCTTCTAAAGACATGTGTTGGATTCAGAGTAAAGGATACTCCCGAGTACATTTCCCCTCTTGGTAGTCGTGCCCTCTGGTGCGTCCATGAATCCCCGCCTATTGTTAGTCTTGTTTAGACTGTCCTAACACGCACGCGCGGCTTCCTTCTCTTCTCTTGTTTCTTTTAGCTTTTATGTCTGCTGTCGATCCCTTTCTAGGATCTCCTTCCTTTTTATTATTCTAGTTATTGCCACCAGTATTTCTTTATATTCATTTTCTCTTCTTCCTGCCACTTCATTATATTATTCGCCCTAACTTCTCCCACCCTTTCATATAGCTCCGCTCTTTCGTTACTGAACCTTTTGCAATCGAACACACAGTGTTCCGCTGTGTCGTTAACCCCAAAGTCAACGCAGTTGCCGTCTTCTTGCTTTCCTATCTTTACCAGGAAGGCCCTGAAAGAGCCGTGTACCGTAAGTAACTGTGTGAAGAAGTAGTTAGTCTCCTTATGACCGTGTCCTACCCAGTCTCTCACGTCCGGTATGAGTGTCCTTTTTCATTCCGCTTTATGTTCGTTTTCCCACTATTCTTGCCATTTCGCGTTGGTTACCCCTCTCTCGTCTGTTCTGTCGTTTTCACTCATGCTGTACATGATTGCTCTTTGTCTCACCAGTAGATGAATTGGTGGTACTTCTGCTATCACTTGTAAGGAAAATGTCAAAGTCGTCTTCGACTTCAATATGCGCAGACGACCTTCAGCAGGGTCTTTCTCTTAGCTTTCTCCTGAATTCTTCTTTATTTTTATTTATGCATTACCTGCTGCCATATTGGTGCTGCATACAGTATGGTGGAGTGGACCACTTCCATGAGAATTCTTCTTCCATCTGTCCCGAACTCCTCCGTGACTTCTTGGTGGCATTTTCCCTCTGTGGATGTGGACTATAATTTCAATGATTTTTAGATAGGCTTGTCTGTTACAATTAAGTTAAAGCATCACAAACCCTGGACTACTAAAGGTATCCGCATATCAGCCAAGAATATGCGTTCACTACTGTACATCAAGAAATTTACTACCAATGTCTTTGTCACTGAATATCCACGTTCCTTTGTACTCCAAGTACAGAGGAACCTATCTAAAACTTATCAACAGCTAAAAAAATGTACTATGAGAATCGTCTGGGAAGCTCTAAAAATGTTGCAAAGAAAACTTGGTCCATAATAAACGATCTTCGAAATAAAAATAACACAGCTTAAACATTTTCTCTTCCAAACCCTGAAAATCTAAATGAACACTTCGTTAATGTGAGTAAAAATATAACATCAACTATTTTGCCACAACAAGATCCTATTTCCTATCTCCACAATTCAAAAAGGTATCGAATTCATTCTTTATAAGATCAGTTGATAAATCTGAACTGATTTAAACAATCAGTAGTATCAAAAGCAAATCTTCCTGTAGTACTGATGGACTATCCATAAAAATTTTCTTAAATCTCTCAAAAAATGTGTTGGGAGTCCTGGTCTCACTAATTAACGATTCCTTTAAAAAAGGTACTTATATTTCCAGAGGGCCTAAAGACAGCCATTATTATTCCTCTTCATAAGGGTGGAGAAAAATCTAATGTCTGCAACTATAGACCTATTGCCTTACTACCGGTCCTATCCAAAATTATTGAGAGACTTATAAAAGCCTGACTTAGTCCTTTCTCGTTGAAAACAACATCTTATCACAAAGTATGTTCGGCTTTTTATCTAATAAATGTTCCAACGATGTTATGTTTTCTGTACTCTATGAGGTCTATCAAGCACTAAACAATAATCTTTATACTGCCACTGTTTTTTGTGACTATACCAAAGCGTTTGATTGTGTAAATTACGACATTCTGATAAAAAAACTAAATTTCTACGAAATTCGAGGTATTTCTTTGAATTTGTTCCAATATTACTTGAGGAATAGGAAAGCACAGAACCGTGAAGAGTGGCGAAAAATGGGAGAGACCTATGTCCAGCAGTGGACAGAAGAGGTTGCATGATGATGATGATGAATAGGAAACAACTTCTTCTTCTTCTTCGTCTAGCCATTCACGTCCACATCTGAACATAAGCCTCTTCAAGTCTTCCTTTCCATTGTTTTTTATTGTACGCTACTTGTAGCCAATTTTTCCCGGCAGTCCTTTTCAGATCATCTGTCCATCTCATAGGAGGTCTGCCTCTGGGTCTTTTGTGTTGGTATGGTCTCCAAGTTAAAATTGATCTGTGCCATTTGTTTAGATTGCTCCTAGCTACATGTCCAGCGTATTCCCATTTCAACTTTAATGATTTTTGCACCACATCGGTGACTTTGGTTTTCTGTCTTATCCATGTGTTTGTTTTCTTGTCCTTAAGTGATATACATAGTATTGCTCTTTCCATCGCGTGTTGAGTGACTCTAAGTATATTCATATTCTTTTTTGTGATAGGAAACAACTAGTTGGAGCAAATGATACTGACTCTAATCACAAAAGCATTGTATGTGGAGTACCACAAGGTTCAGTACCGGGTCCTCTACTTTTCCTTATCTTTATAAATGACATCACTAACTTAAAAATCGATGGAAATTTTTTTCTTTTTGCTGATGATACCACTGTTTCCTGGAGGAATTCTAATATTGCAACTCTTCATGCAATTATAACTTCTCATCTCTCAAATGTGGATAAGACACTAGCATTATCCTATAAAGGAGCTCTTCAACCCTTGATTCTTAATAACAGCCAGATCAGTATCGTTGATTCTGTAAAATTTCTTAATATTTTTATAGACAGCAACCTTAAATGGTCCCTTTATATCGATTAGTTAAGTAAGAAACTAGCCTCAGCCTGTTATGCAATAAGATCTGTTTCGAAGGAAATCAATTTAGTACCTTCCAAAATAATATATTTTTCTTTGTTCGAGTCTCATCTTCGATATGACATTCCTTTCTGGGGTTCTAGTACAGTTGACCAATCTGATGTTAATTTTAAATTAGAAAAAACAGCAATACGGTATCTTTTTGGCCTCAGTAGAATAACATATTGCAAAAGCTACTTCAAAAATCACGGGATTTTAACTATTCCCTCTCTATATATTCTAGAAACTGTTTGCTTAATTCGTAAACATGTTTTTCCAGTACGACCTAGTCATCATGACTACTCCACCAGAAATTCAAGCTTTGATGTGTATTTACCGATCCCATCCACAGAGTTAGTAAAGAAATCTATATTATATTCGGCAAAAAGCCTTGTGGCACTCCCGCAGATGTCTTCATTGTGTCATCTTTAGTTATATTCATGGTCCTGTCTGTGAAAAAATCCCTCATAAAGTTCTCTAGCTATATAGGGGATATATATTTCTCTTTTTTCTAATAGTCTCCCAGCTCGCGTTGTTGAATACGCTCTTGATGTCCAGGAAGAGTGCCACCAACTGCATATAAAAATTAAAGCAAATGCTGAGAACAAAGACGAATTATGTAAATAACTAGCCATTCATCAAACCTAAGCAGCCTACGCATACAAATCGAAAGCAAATGACAAAATAAACAATAAGGACAACAACTCTACAAAAGTGTACACCTTTGTACGTGAAGTAATTTCCGGAAGAAGTGCAAATCAAGTTCATACTTGTATAAGCATCTTGTTGATCTTCCTACGGATATTACCCACGTTATATTCACTCAGATACGTGTGGTGGTCAAAATAGGAATACACACGTTATGGCAATGTTTTTTACGTTACTACAAAATAGCCGACATTTGAAAACTATTGACCAAAAGTTACTTATCGCAGGTCATACACATATGGAATGTGATACTGACCATTCCATGATAGAGAGAACTAGAAAGAGATATGGAACCTCAATAAATCATCCCTATGACTGGATGCATGGTATGAGACAAACAGGAAAGGGGAAACCATTTGTCCTGCAAGAAATGAAAAGGGAAGACTTTTATGATTATGTACAGCAAAAGAAAGTGAACGAAGAAGACGAAAAATTTGTTTGGGGGAATGTAAAGTGGTTACGATACAACAAAGAGCAGTGTGGAATTCTTTATTATAAAACACGTTACCAATCAACTTGAAATCATTCAAAACACTTCGGATCGCCACAGGTGCGTTTAGAACCACACCCGTTAAGAATCTCCAATGTCTTACAGGAGAACCACCTCTTACCCTACGAAGGAAGTATCTAAGCCTTTCGTATGCATCTTCAGTTGCCAGTAACAAATTCCACCCAGTGTTTCGAAATACATTTACGGACCGGTATCTAGAAGCTTATAAAAAAAGTAAGTTCGATCCACCTTTCTATGGAAGAGTCCGAAGAAATTTAAAAGATCTGCAACTGCAAATTCCTGACCTCTATCCTTCAAATCTAAATACTCCCCCTCCCTGGTTAATCATGATTCCCGAGATCAATACGACACTACTCCAATATCACAAATCAGAGACATCACCAAATGTAATCAGACAGTCATTTTTAAAAGAACTCGAGACTTGCGGGGAAAGTTTTTGCATTTATACAGATGCCTCCAAATCTGCAAACGACGTAGGAGCAGCATTTGTCACTCCACATGCATCCTTCCAATTTAAATTAAGGTCGGCCACCTCTATATACTGAGCAGAGTTATATGCAATATTACAAGCCCTCATTCATATCAAAAGTACAAAACAGTCTTCCTCCGTCATTATCTCAGATTCTCTAAACTCGTTAACAACAATCGATCAACTATTCACTAAGAACCCTATAGCCTTACTTATCAAGAAATAACTTGCAGCCTTACAAGAAACTGGTTCCGAAGTCAAATTTATATGGGTTCCATCTCACATGGGAATACAAGGTAATGAAAAAGCAGACCTCCAAGCAAGGGAAGCTTACAAAAACGATCATGCTACAATAGTGTCAAAGACTATTCCCAGTGATATAAAACAGTTCGTCAAAGAAAAAGTGATCAGTGCGTGGCAAAATGAGTGGAATTTATCGGAATCTAAACTAAAAGAAATTAAATCGACAGTGAGTCCGTGGCGCCTAGTGAACTTAAAAAGAGCTGATCAAGTCAAAATCTCTCGACTTCGATTAGGTCATACCAACATTACACATAAGTACCTAATGAATAAGGAAGACATTCCAGTGTGTGAATACTGTCAAATCAACATTACTGTTAAACACCTCCTAACAGAATGTGGAAAATATACAGTCAACAGACAAAATAACAATATTTCCAACAATTTAAAAACAGTATTAGGTGAACATTTAAACATCAAAGACTTAATTAATTTTCTTAAAGATACATCTTTATATAATTTAATCTAATGTAAAAAACTAATGTCGCTAATGACCCAAGTGGTTGAAGCGACTATTTTCTTTGTAAATAAAAAAAAAACCTTTGTCATGAAGGTCAGGTAGCTATTTCTGGTAAGAAAAAACAAAACTTAATAGAATTACTACATCTATGAAATTTTTCATGACTTCTACAAAAGTTTGCTTGCGAAAGTGATGTACGTAACGTAATATCCTGATTCTGTCGAAGAGAAGATTAGTAGTTTGTAATGAGAACTTTTATCTTTTTTTGCGAACTTTTAGTATTATGTAGCTAGGATATATGTTTTTGTGGTAGCGCAGGTAGACTCAGGTCTACGGTCATTTCTATTTTGGTGGATAAAGCGATAAGTAGATTTATTTTGTTGTGTCAATGGACAAGTGTATTTATTTTCGAAAATCATTGTTACATCAAATAAAAAAGTTGGCAATTGGAGGTGTTCTATAAATAACAATCAATTCCCAGAAATTAAAATTTCGGCAATTAACAAAATTTGTTAAACTTGTAGTTTAACAAATGTTTGAAAAGTATCACTACCTTAATCTCCATTTTTCTCAAAACTTTAATTTCTTGACTTATAACCCTTTGCACAAACACTAAAGATATATACTGTGAGAAAAAACAAAAATATATTTAATAATAGAATAATGTAAATGTTATCAGTACAAGTATTAGATCACACATGTTCGATTACATAGAAAAAACCTGTTCTATTTTATCCGTTAGATGAAATGGGTGTCATGCATTCATATCACATCCCATTCATTCAGCTTCTGTTGTGGTCCAGTAGTGAACTCTGACCCGGCGTGATTCAAGTCGGTTAACCCTTCTCTTCTCGTACTAGATGAGAAATACAATCACGATTTTCTCTGGGGATATTTCAGCGGAGTGTATCCGAAATAGATTTTATTGACGGCCACTTGTAGAATTTTGTTAATAAATTTGTTAAAATTGATGTGGCAATGTAAGAAATATTGGAAATATTATTTTGAAACAAATAAAAAGACATTTACAAAAAATTGAGAAAGTGTTAACACTTTACTTTTATTACCAATTAGAAGTTTTAGAAATTAATAGTAATTTGGAGTTTGTAGCAGTGACATTCTTATTTCCACAAAAAATAAATATTTGCAACGTATATATCTACAAAAAAAACAATCACAGAAACAGATCTTACAAATTTATTAGATAAGATACCAACTCCGACAATGTGGGGATCTCTTGGAATAAACTTTATAGTTAAAATAATTCTAAAAGCTTAAACTTGCTAATCGATGGACAACCAATCCGTTACAATATACATATGAGCTCTTCATTAGTTATTGATTTATCATTATGTGACTCCGTATTATCATGGGATATTTCATTATTTCATGGGATGTAATACCGTTTTTGTATGGTAGTGACCACTAACCTATTAGAGTCTCTTTATCATTTAATACTGTAGCAGCTAGTACATCTCCGAATCCCAAATGGAACTTTTGAAGCTGATTGGCAATTATTTAAAGGATATATGTAATGAAATTACAACACTTTAAGAGAAACCACAGCAGATCATTCTATAGATGAAATTTTTAGTTCATCTCTATCAATAATTTATATCGCTGCTATCAATCACATCAATCACATAGGTAAAACAAAAATTTTAAAACGAACTACTCTTTCATGGTAGAATGCAGAGTGTAAAAAATTTTTTTAATGTCTTTGGCTTAGCCAATGAGCCAGATAATTGTGGTAAGTTGGTTTATCTTTTATTGCATACAACAAATCTACTGACACATTCATCATCATCATCATCAACAGCTACTCCATCCATCGTCGGATATAAGCCTCCCTTATGTGTGTTCATTCATTTCTGTTTGTTGTTTTTTGTATCTATTCGTGACAAGCTGTTCTTTTAATGCCATCAGTCCATCTGATTTGAGGTCTGCCTGTATTTCTCTTGTTTGATCTTGATCGCAATTCAATAATTCGCTTCGTCCAACGGTTGCCTTCCATTCTTCCTATGTGTCCTGTCCAGTTTCATTTTAACATGGCAATCTTTTGGATTACATATGTAAATTTTGTTTGTCTTCTTATTTCTTCATTGGACTAGCAATCGCTAAGCTTACTGTTTAGCATTCTCCGTTCCATAGCTCTCTGAGTCACTTGGAGTTTGTGGACTATGTTCAATACTTTTGTTTAATGCTTTTGTTAAAAGTCCATGTTTCAGTTCCATATGTTAGTACCGGCAACACGCACTGATCAAAAGTTTTTGCCTTTAAAGTATTTGGTAAGATACAAATACAGTGACACATTACATTGTAAGAATTAATTATGTTGATTATAATTTTATCATAGATCTAAATATCATTATTATTTTTTGTTTTTTAATTTTTCCATGATATATAACAATTTCTTATAAAAAATATCTAAATTTGCTGCAGCTATAAATCTATAAATGCTGCAGCTGCTGACGCTTGATTTGTGAAATTTTACCTGTACTACAGAAGAAACTAGTGAAGTGAGAACATCTTGCGTAGACCTAGATTTTCGGAAGCCATATTGAGATTTGTGCAGAAAAGGAAAGCACAATTATACGACCTACGCATGCTGAAAGACCTTGATACGAGGATGAGAGTCCAAGCCAAGTTAAACGAGCAAGTTACTGCAATTAGAGATGGATCGAACGAAGAACAAACGATCAAACATATTACAGAAATAGTGCAAATGTAAAGGATAAACACTTAAAGACAGATAGATTAATGAAGAAAAAATCATGGATGACAGATGAGATCCTGAAACTAATGGACGAGAGAAGAGAAGCCAAAAATTACCCAGACAAATATAAAACCATAAATATATTAATAAGAACCAAAATCAAAGAAGCAAAAGAAAAAGAAGCAAGGGAAAGATGCGAAGAAATTGAGACTCTGCAAAGTACGATAGCCACAAAGTACATAGGAAATTTAAAGAACTCACAGGGGGACTAAGACGAAGGCAGAAAGGAAATATAACTGATTCTGACGGAAACATCATCTTGGACAAACAGAGTAAAATAAGAACGTGGAAAGAATATCTAGAAAAACTATTTGAAGACCAAAGAGATAACACCACGTTTGATCTAGAAGAAAAGGTAAATGATGGACCAAGAATATTACAGCAGGAGGTTTATTCCGCAATAATACAGTTAAAGGATGGCAAAGCGGTAGGCCCTGATAATATACAAGCAGAACTACTCAAACTAATGGACCACGAATCAATAGCGATGATCGCAAAGATATTCAACAATATATACAACTCTGGACAAATACCAACAGAATGGCTGAAATCTGACTTTATTGCACTTCCAAAAACACCAGTAGCCAAAAAATGTAAAGATTACCGTACTATAAGCCTCATGAGTCATCTCCTAAAATTGTTCACAAAGATATTTCATAAGAGAATCTACAAGCTGTGTGAAAGTCAAATTTCCTCCAACCAGTTCGGGTTCACAAATGCCGTTGGTACTAGAGAGGCTTTGTTCTCAGTACAAGTCTTATTCCAGAGATGCAGAGACGTCAACTGCGACGTATACGCATGTCTGATTGATTACGAGAAAGCGTTTGATATAGCACGCCAAGATGATGCAAATACTATTAACAATCAAGTTCTGAAAATAATTAGAAATCTTTATTGGAATCAGACAGCAAATCTCAGAGTTGAAGATGAACACACTGACTATGTGAAAATCATGCGTGGAGTGAGGCAAGGCTGTATTTTGTCTCCTCTAATCTTCAATCTCTACTCGGAGAGAATATTTATCGAAGCTTTGCACGAAACTGAAAAAGGTATTCTACTAAATGGTTACCAGCTGAACAACATCAGATATTCAGATGACACCATAGTATTTGAGGACAGATTAGAAGACCTATAAGTTTTTATGAGAAGAACAAAGCTTATGATAATAAGCAAGAAAAGGATAACAGAAGGTAAACTCTACGTCAACCAATCCCCTGTAGAAAGCTACAGGGGATCCCCTAAAAAACTACAACTACCTCTGCACCATAATAAATGAAGAATGGACCAACAACCAGGAGATTAGAGCACGCATCAGAAAAGCTAGATCCACCTTTAATCGGATGGGGGCCTTCTTCAAGAGTCATAACCTCTCTCTTGATACAAAAGTAAAAATGCTGCGATGCTACGACTTCTCTGTCCTTTTTTGTGGTGTTGAATCGTGGACCTTGAACGAAAATATGTGCAGAAAACTGGAAACATTTGAGATGTGGCTATATCGGAGAATACTTAAGATCCCGGGGACTGACTGAATCACAAATGAGGAGGTCCTCAGAAGAATGAATAAGAACCGAGAGGTACTGACCACCATCAAATTTCTAAAGTTACAATTCTTCTGACATATTATGCGAAATGAATCTAGATATGCTCTTCTTCAAGCCATCCTGCAAGAAAAAATATTTGGAAGGCGAGGTCCAGGAAGAACATCTTGGTTAAAGAACCTTAGAATCTGGTTCAATACAACATCTGTGGGTACATCCAGAAGAAAATATTGAGATTTAAGGAGGATATTTTAGGACTCAAGCCAGCACTCAAGACGATTTTTAATTAATCTCTAGAGTTTTTGGTACACAAGAACTTAAAAATACAGGCCAGTTATCTACAGTTACTCTAGCAATATCATCCTTTTGTCGCAATGCGATAGAGTAAGTAGTTTTCAAGTTATTTGCGTTTAAAGGTAATGTTTAAAATACATCTTATTTTATTGCTTACTTCCATTTCACACGAGTCATACCTATGTATGTCACTAATATATATATATATACCCGGTATTTAGGCGTTCCACGCCCTTCCGGTAGGGATCTATGGAGGAGTATCACCTAGCCGCAAGCCCTTATCTCTTGCCGTACTGCTCCACCATAGGCCGATCAGATACCAGCATATTCTAGACTAAGCCGCAGATTCATTTTAGAATTTTAAACTACTGCGTTAGCCTTTTTGTTTTCTGTTCACCGAGCCGGGGATTTGAACTGACATCTCTCGCATTGAAGCGAAGGAGAAGCCAGCCGCCCAGCCCGCTTGGCTATCCGATCGACATGTCACTAATAAAGTTATACAATTCAGTAGATTCAGTAAATTCCATTTCAAATGATTTTTTCATATTAATAGTTTAGTTGATAAAAAATCAGAAGTAGGATTTTTATTATACTAAAACAATTTTTCTTGGTAAGCTTTCGGATCGAGCTCGTTAATAAATGATGGTTACATAAGACAAAACTATTGAAAAAAATATTTATTTAGACTTCTGTAGCAATAAATCAATTTAATAAATTTGCAAAATGACTCCATTCACTTCAAAACATTTTTGAATTCTATCAGAAAAAGTTCTCCAAACCTTCAGAAATATGTTCGGTTAATTTCTAATAAAATTTGGAGTATTCTCAATTTGATTGCTCAAATATTTTCGCACCACCAAGAAAAAATGTGGTGCAGCGCCATCTCACAAACTACATATCTCTTCTTTGGTTTAAGATAACTCTTTCAGTTCATCAAAAAGCATATTTTAAAGAAATTCCAAATAAAAATTGTCGTTGAAATTTGGAGATAATTCAAAAGGACGTATTAAATTCTACACCAAAAATTTATTCTCAGTTCATGTTGAAAGCGTGCTTCTCTGACGGCGTGTGCATTTTCGTTATCTCAAATGTAAATAATAAACGCCTGTCCAGTAATAAATGCGTCTACGTATGAAAGTGGCTTTATCAGTAAAAAGAATATTGCTAACGAAATGATTTGCATTTGTCCTATCTATAACAAATTGTGCAAATTCCATTCGTCGAGGAAGATCTGTGGGTAGCAAGTTCTGCATTGGAGTCAAATGGTCTTCTTTTTTTAATTATTCTGAAAACTGAAGCATGGCTTATTCCAGTTATTGTGGATAAACGTCTGGTACTTAACTAAGATTTATAAACAATTCTTACTAACACCTCATCCTGCTGATTCACTGTAATTATTTTTGGACGTCCTAGATCTCGCTTTGAATGAAATTGACCAGTTTCAGCTAACCGGTCGTAAATATTTTTAAAAGTCCTGTAATGGGGTTATCGTCTGTTAGGATATATTTGTAGATATTTTTGAGCAACAGCACGCCCTGTATAATTTGCTTGTGCCTAAACGCAAACCATATCCCGCACTTCCGCATTTGAAATATTAATATGACGTGGCATTTTCACAAAAAATTCTACTTTAACAATAAGTAATCTTACCCTTTTCAATTACAATTATCGGTCTGAAAATTGTAACACAAATAAATCACACTAGCCTACTTAATTTTAAATGAGCCCTACAAATTATAAGGTTGATAATTTCTGAAACGAAGATTTCAGAAAAAGCTGGGACACGATTTCCCCTTAAAGATATACATAAGGGAACTTGGAAATCTCCTGATAATGAAACGATTAACCAAATACATCATATAATCATCGATGCAAGACACTGCTCTAACTTATTAGATGTTTGGTCTTTTAGAGGAGCAAACATAGATAGTGATCACTATTTAGTTAAAGCACGATTTAAAGAGAGAATATCCAATTTAAAAAAGGAGATCGGAAAACGAAGAGAAAAAGTCAACATTAATAAACTAAAATATCCGAACATTGCAAATATATACAGACAGCAAATAGAGGATTAAATAAGGACAGAAAACTTAGAAGAAGAAGACAGTAACCAACTATGGGCAAATATACGAGATATTGTGTAACAGAAATCGGTTGAAATATTGGGCAAAACCAAGTCAGAAAAAAGAAATCATTGGTTTGATCATGAGTGCGAAATGGCCACAAATAGAAATAATGCAGCATATCAAAAAACCATCGACGCAGGTTATACACGGAGAAAAAAAGAATATAGTATAGACGTCTTAGAAGAGAGGAAAAACGTATCCATGGACGTAAGAAGACACCCTCAATGAGATACAACGTAAGAAGAACACTCTCAATGAGATACAAAGTTTATTCGATAAAAAAAGAAACGAGGAAATTTCAGCGAACATCTAGATATAAACGATGTTGAAGCAGGTTACAACATAGACTATTAACAAAACCTACAACATCAACTACACAGTGAAGATCCAAGAATAGAAGAAGTGTCAAATGCCATCCTAAAACTCAAAGACAATAAAGACCCAGGAATCGATGAAATCTGTTCGGAAATGTATAAAAAAGGTGGTGATCAACTTTTTACAGCAATCTATAAACTAATAATACTTATATAGCAGAATGGATTGGTACTAGAAGAGTGGCTAAAGGGAATTATGTCCGTTGCATAAAAAGGGTGATCAACTGGAGTGTAAGAACTATAGAGGCATTACTTTGTTAGCATCTGCGTATAAAATCTTCGGCAATGTATTGTTTGAAAGACAAACATTTTACAAAGGATATTGTTGGTCAATATCCAAATCAATAGATTTTTGGGGCCGTAAATGAAAATGGGCTATGGCATCGAAGATATAACTTTGAACTACATCAGTTATACACCGATCCAGATATTGTGTAATTTGTTAAAGTGCAGAGACTTAGATGGGCTGGACACATTGCTAGGATGTCAGATCACGAATACACGAAGAGGTTAACATTTTCAACACCAGAGGGCATAAGAAGTAGAGGACGATTCCGAAGGAGATGGATTGATGATGTGGAAGAAGACCTACAGATTCTAACAGTCAGAAGATGGAGGAAAGTTGCCAGGAATCGACAGGAGTGGCGATTTCTTTGTGACCAGGCCAAAATCCACAACGGATTGTAGAGGCACTGATGATGATGATGATGAAGATTTCAGAATTCTAAGATTTGAAAAAGTATAATATCTATTAAAGATTTATCAACATTTACGATTAGAATTAACAAAATTTATCAGCAACTTGGTTAAATTATTAAAGACACTCATGTGAAATAAGCATAAAAATAAGATTGTGTATTTTAAACATTACCTTTAAACGAAAATAATTTGCGAACAACTTACTCTATCGTATTGAGACAAGAAGGATGACATTTACGTAAAAAGTAATGAAGAATCAAAAGAACATGCTGAAATGATTATTACGACAGTGGCGTAGATTGTGAGGGGCAAAAGGAAGTCTCTATCTCTAGGGCACGCCTTTGGTAACAGCGGTAAACTATCTTTTAACACTAGTTAGAGTATCCTAACATGTGTAAACTGTTTGTCAAGTTTGAACAAAAAATATTGGAAGATGTTAAAACAATGGGCTAAAATCATTTTAGAATATTTGTAATAAAACACTGTGTATCTCGTTAAGGAGGAATATTTTATTTAAGTGTTTTAGGTCAAATCTTCGTATTTTGTAAAAAAGTTTTCTCCAATTATTATATGGACGATTCTTAATAAAATACCCTGTACATCATCATCATCATTCAATCTTCGCTTATCCACTGCTGGACATAGATCTCCCTCATAATTTTCCATCTATTTCGATCTTGTTCCTCTTGCATCCAATTCCTATGACAACGTTTTAGATCGTCTGTCCAACGTGTTGGTGGACGACCTCTACTTCGGTAGGCATCATCTCTTGGTCTCCATTCCAGTATCCGCTTTGTCCATCTATTGTCTGTCATTCGAGCCACGTGACCTGCCCAGTTCCATTTTAGTGTTGCTACTCTCTCTACTGCATCAGCCACTCCTGTTCTTTGTCGTAGCTGGCGATTTGGGATCTTGTCTCGTAGTGAAACGCCCAACATAGCACGCTCCATCGCCCTTTGACACACACGGATCTTTTGAACTGTTCTCCTTGTCATGGTCAACGTTTCGGCACCGTAAGTTAACACGGGCAAAACACACTGATTAAACGTTTTTCCTTTAAGGCATATTGGTATATCAGACGATTTGAAAATATGGTTCAGCTTGCCGAAGGCTGTCCAAGTCAGTCTTATACGACGGAGAAGCTCAACGGTTTGGTTATCTTTTCCTATGCGAATCTCATGACCTAGGTATTTATAGGCCATTACCTGGTCTATGGATCTTGTTCCTACGCATATATCTTCGCTGACTACAAGATTTGTCATCATCTGGGTTTTAGATATATTTATTTTCAATCCCCCTTCTAGTGAGGAAAGGTAGAGCTGATTTAAAAGTTCTTTGGCCTCATCTATCCTATCAGCTATTAGTACAATATCATCTGCAAACCTTAGATGGCTAAGCTTTTCTCCGTTTATGTTTATGCCCTTGTCGGTCAGTTTTGCCCTTTTACATATATATTCCAAAAGCGTAGTGAACAGTTTCGGCGATATGGTGTCCCCCTGGCGTACTCCACGTTGTATCGGGAATTTCTGGGTTTGACGATCACCCACTCTAACACTGGCTGTTGCGTTTTGGTATATATGTTTAATTATATTTATATACCGATAGTCAATTCGGCATTCTGTCAAGGCTTCCAACATTTTTTGTTGATTTACGGTGTCGAATGCTTTTTCATAGTGGACAAATATTAAAGCTAGTGGTTTATTATATTCAGTGCATTTTTCTATAAGATTTTTTATTACCAGTAGGTGATCGTTTGTTCCATAGCCTTTTCTAAAACCCGCCTGTTCTATGGGCTGATAAAATTCCAATTTATTTTCTAGTCGTTTCGTAATTATTTTTGTAAATAGTTTATAAATATGTGAAAGTAGACTTATGAGCCTGTAATTCCTGAGGTCGGTAGCATCCCCTTTTTTATGAAGTATGAGTACCCTGTACATATATATATATATATATATATATATATATATATATTTATATATATATATATATATATATATATATATATATATTTATACAAACAACACAGTTTATTAGGGCTGCAGTCAGAAAAAAACGGGTATATCGGAGAATCGTCTCGTAATTTTCACAGTAGAGTGATCTCACATCGCAGCGACATAAAAACCAAAAAAATAAATGCATGTGCGCTGACAGAACATGCATTAACGTTAAAACATGAATTTAATTTCTAGGATTCCTGTATTTTGACAAAAGAAAAAAAACCATTCAAAACGTGTTTTCTTGGAAATGTGTTTCATAAAATCCAATACGTCTTGTATAAATAAAAAGTCTGACATAGATAAACTGATCAACAGTTATTGTTATTTACTGAAAAAACATCAAAAATAAAATAAATATTTACTTTTACATATACACATCATAATACACCTGCATGCAAAACATGTAGCATACCATCAAGACAGGTTATATACTACTTCCATTAATAAAATATGAAGAACGCCTAATTACATTTTAATCATACTATTTTTGTTTTTTCTTTGTGTTCTCTATGGATCAGTTAAAACGCACCATTAAAAGATGCCACAAACGAAGTTTTACTATCATTAACTAAATTTTAAAATGTATTTTGTTCATTATTTTATATGTTATATTTTATATGTGTGTTATTAATGTTGAGTGCCATAGCTTTATATAAATAATCTCAACGACTAGTAAGTTGCACTGACAATATATATATATATATATATATATATATATATATATACATACATATACATATATATATATATATATATATATATATATATATATATATATATATATATATATATATCGAGAAAAGCAGTACGACCGTCAATCCAATATAAACTAAGGTACACTCGAAGAGTGGTGGGTTTTTCGGTCAAAGTGGAGAAATAAAAGACAAAGACGATGGCTACTTCATCTATTTATTGAATACGTTTCGCTTTCTGCTCAGAAAGCATCATCAGTTCATCTAAAAAGAACAATATGAAACCAAACATCCATAGAGAAGTTATACCCAAAGTGTGTTACCTTACAAAGACATGTAGCAGTCAGTGATGTTAAAAATATGAAAAAGCTTACAAAGCTGGACATTCAGAGTTAAAGTTGTATATAACAATTAATTGAAACTAGGTAAAGTTTGCAATTTGACAAAATTAGCACAGCAAAAGAACATGTGATAAAAATACATGTATATATAAAAAAATTTTTTATAAAAACTTAGTAAAAAACATGGTTTATTTTAAAGTGTGAAGAACTAGAAAGATCATTAGATTGCACTTCCAACAAATTTATTTAAAAATTATATTTTAATTTTAACTTTAGGTAACATTATAAGTTATTAAAGATTAATAGTAATAAAGAAAAAAATGAAGTTACCAGTCTTTAGCTTACTGAGGCTCGTTGGTAAATGAATTTAAAGGTTTGACACCCACGCACAACAACGTGAGTAGAAGTGGCCTTGAAGTCACAATGACATAAACAGCAAGGCAAGCTACCAACCTCTATGTATTAAGGCGGTATATTCAAAGAATGTGATAAATTTGGTTGACAACTTGTCGTTAAAAAACCAAGCAGTGAAAGAAAAAGGTGGTTAAGATCACCATTTAACCCTACAGTGATTGATCTGTCAACAAAGAACAAAGCAAGAGAAGTCAATCCAATATATCATATATTGTAATATTATGACGTCACTAGTTAGCCAGCTAACAGGTGAAGATTAATAAAAATTTCCACAGTCCAAAGGTTCAAACATTAAGGACCGTAATGAAAAGGATTCTAAGAATCAGATTCAAATTAAAGTTTTATCAAACAAGTTCATCAAAAAGAACAATTACTTAATTATGTAAAAGTGTTATTGACAAATATTAATAAAAAGTAAGTTGATAAATCTTAATTAAAGAAGGAATAATTTATTTATATTTTATTTTTATTTTTATTTAAATTTATTATAAGAAAATGTGATAAAGAAAACCCCAAAATGGGACAAAATTTAAGTAAACAACATATCAAGCCTAATTCTGTAAAATTAATGCATGATAAATTTGGCTCAAATTACTAATGTCCGTTCTCTTATTAAGAGTATTAGGATGTTTTAATATTGCACACATTTCTAAAAACTGTCTTTTAACGAGATTGCGTTCAGTGCCAAGAATTTTAACTTCATTAAAGTTTACTTCATGCTTAGTGTTAATGGCATGTTGGGCAAGAGCACAAGTATGCTTAGATAAATTGATATCACTGCGGTGTGTCGTAAGACGCCCTCTCAGTGATCTCCCAGTCTGACCGATGTAACATGAGTCACACTCAGCACAAGGTATATGATATATTACATTCACTTGTTCCAGAAGGGACAGAGGTGTTTTAGTTTTAGAGAACAAATTCCTGACAGTCTTAGCATTCTTAATAGCAATTTTAACAGGTACGTTATTATGTTTGTACAGTTTAACGAGTTTCTCAGTAACTTGAGGAAAATAAGGTAAAGAGGAGTAATGGGTAGTTGGATTCCCAAGTACAGTATTAGGCAGAACAGTGTTATTAATTGAATTATTTGATATCATTCTAAGTTGGTCACCATTGGGTATATCATTTAAAGAAGAACCATAGCTTTGAGCGAAAAGGTATTTATTAATAAGGGAGGATGGATAGGAATTCTCAATCAGAATATTTTTAAGTAATTGAAAGGATTCCCTTCGATTAATCGGATGTATCAGTCTATTTAGCCTGCAGCTTAAAGCTTTAATAAGGTTTAATTTGTATTTAAAGGGATGACAAGAATGGTAGTTGAGAAACCTATTAGAGGCCATTGGTTTCCTGTACCAACTTGTAGTAAGGGTGTTATCTCCCATTCTAATGACACGCATGTCTAAGAAGGGAATACTATTTGTGTTGGAGTCCTCAAGTTCAACAGTGAACTGTAAATGAGGATCAAACTCATTGAATAAAGACAAGGTGGCCTGAATCTTGTCTGGAGGTAAGGCTAGTAATAAGTCATCAACATACCGTTTAATAAAAGGGATTTAGAAATCTAAAAGACCCAGACGGTCAGATACTAAATCATCCAGTACATAATTAACTAGGATGGGAGAGATTGAGGAACCCATAGGTGTCCCAAAAATTTGAAGGTAATATTTGTCGTTGAAGACCAAAAAATTAGTGTCAAATGTTAATTGTAAAAGTTCTGCAAAAACATCCCAGGATACAGGACAGTTTGGTTGGATGGAGTTCCAGTGATTTCTTAGGGAGGTAATAACGCTCGAAAGAGGTAAATTAGTGAAAAGAGATACCACATCAAAACTCACTAAAATGTAGCCTTGTGGAAGTTCAAAATTATTAATAAATTCACTAAAGTGAAAAGAATCAACAATATTAAAGTTGTTATTATAATTATAAGATTTAGATAAGATGTCAGTTAAAAATTTTGCAATATTAGTATTTGGTGAATTAATGGAGGAAACAATTGGCCTCATGCTCAATGTGGGCTTATGTATTTTAGGTAGACAATAAAATCTGGGAGCATATCCATCATAATTATGTAAAAATTTTGCAAGTGGTTGATCTATGATCTTAATATTTTTTAAGTGTGTAATGAATTTATTTATTTTATTTGTAAATTTAGAGCAAGGGTTGGTAGAGAGAGGTTGATAGTATCTATCATCATCTAACAACGATTGGCTGAGATTAAGATATTGATCTCTATCCATGAGGACAGTAGCATTCCCTTTATCACTAGTAAGGACGAGAAGATTAGGGTGAGTTTTTAAAAACGATACCGTCTCCCTGTAAATCTTATCTAACTCCGATATGGGTTGTCTAGGGCGATTAGAAAAGTTCAACAGAATATTATTGGAAGAAGACCTAAGAGATAAAAGGTCAGAATTGTCAGCATGTGACAAAATATTTTCCACATCTGCTAAAATTCTACTAACAGAATAATCTCTGAAAGTTGGCTGTAAGCCAAATTTGGGGCCCAAGGATAACAATTTAAGAATGTCCTGAGGAACCTCAGTACTAGATAGATTTTTAATCCACTTAGGATTAAATGGAATTTTTTTAAACTGGGGAGTGTCTAAGTTATTAAGCTTCTTACGAAGGTGTGCCATGGATTTATGATATACAAAATTAAATTTCTTATGTAAAGATGACTCAAAAGTGTCCAACAAATTGTCAGGAAGTTGACACCTAGTTTCAATTAATTGTTATATACAACTTTAACTCTGAATGTCCAGCTTTGTAAGCTTTTTCATATTTTTAACATCACTGACTGCTACATGTCTTTGTAAGGTAACACACTTTGGTTATAACTTCTCTATGGATGTTTGGTTTCATATTGTTCTTTTTAGATGAACTGATGATGCTTTCTGAGCAGAAAGCGAAACGTCTTCAATAAATAGATGAAGTAGCCATCGTCTTTGTCTTTTATTTCTCCACTTTGACCGAAAAAACCCACCACTCTTCGAGTGTACCTTAGTTTATATTGGATTGACGGTCGTACTCCTTTTCTCGATGTTTTCTGTTACAGAGGGGTTTTATGCCACCACCAGGCGCATCCATGGAGAACCAGTAGTGAAGAAGCTGAAGAGATGGATGAACCTAACAGAGAAACTAGCCACAGCAGAAGCTAGAAGAACTTTCCTTTTGGAGTGTAGGAGAACTAAGAAGATCCCAAGATTTATCATAGACACCACTTCCAACATACTCACTTCAACATCAGGCTCCACCAATGACACCCTTTACCGCAGAAGCCAAGCGTTAAACAGACAGGTGAGGGCACGATTACTTAATTTCCATATTTCTAAGGTTCACACCGATATTAAATTTATTATTTCTCAAATCAATAATGTCACTTCTTTTCTGGATAATCACCTTCCTGACAATTTGTTGGACACTTTTGAGTCATCTTTACATAAGAAATTTAATTTTGTATATCATAAATCCATGGCACACCTTCGTAAGAAGCTTAATAACTTAGACACTCCCCAGTTTAAAAAAATTCCATTTAATCCTAAGTGGATTAAAAATCTATCTAGTACTGAGGTTCCTCAGGACATTCTTAAATTGTTATCCTTGGGCCCCAAATTTGGCTTACAGCCAACTTTCAGAGATTATTCTGTTAGCAGAATTTTAGCAGATGTGGAAAATATTTTGTCACATGCTGACAATTCTGACCTTTTATCTCTTAGGTCTTCTTCCAATAATATTCTGTTGAACTTTTCTAATCGCCCTAGACAACCCATATCGGAGTTAGATAAGATTTACAGGGAGACGGTATCGTTTTTAAAAACTCACCCTAATCTTCTCGTCCTTACTAGTGATAAAGGGAATGCTACTGTCCTCATGGATAGAGATCAATATCTTAATCTCAGCCAATCGTTGTTAGATGATGATAGATACTATCAACCTCTCTCTACCAACCCTTGCTCTAAATTTACAAATAAAATAAATAAATTCATTACACACTTAAAAAATATTAAGATCATAGATCAACCACTTGCAAAATTTTTACATAACTATGATGGATATGCTCCCAGATTTTATTGTCTACCTAAAATACATAAGCCCACATTGAGCATGAGGCCAATTGTTTCCTCCATTAATTCACCAAATACTAATATTGCAAAATTTTTAACTGACATCTTATCTAAATCTTATAATTATAATAACAACTTTAATATTGTTGATTCTTTTCACTTTAGTGAATTTATTAATAATTTTGAACTTCCACAAGGCTACATTTTAGTGAGTTTTGATGTGGTATCTCTTTTCACTAATTTACCTCTTTCGAGCGTTATTACCTCCCTAAGAAATCACTGGAACTCCATCCAACCAAACTGTCCTGTATCCTGGGATGTTTTTGCAGAACTTTTACAATTAACATTTGACACTAATTTTTTGGTCTTCAACGACAAATATTACCTTCAAATTTTTGGGACACCTATGGGTTCCTCAATCTCTCCCATCCTAGTTAATTATGTACTGGATGATTTAGTATCTGACCGTCTGGGTCTTTTAGATTTCCAAATCCCTTTTATTAAACGGTATGTTGATGACTTATTACTAGCCTTACCTCCAGACAAGATTCAGGCCACCTTGTCTTTATTCAATGAGTTTGATCCTCATTTACAGTTCACTGTTGAACTTGAGGACTCCAACACAAATAGTATTCCCTTCTTAGACATGCGTGTCATTAGAATGGGAGATAACACCCTTACTACAAGTTGGTACAGGAAACCAATGGCCTCTAATAGGTTTCTCAACTACCATTCTTGTCATCCCTTTAAATACAAATTAAACCTTATTAAAGCTTTAAGCTGCAGGCTAAATAGACTGATACATCCGATTAATCGAAGGGAATCCTTTCAATTACTTAAAAATATTCTGATTGAGAATTCCTATCCATCCTCCCTTATTAATAAATACCTTTTCGCTCAAAGCTATGGTTCTTCTTTAAATGATATACCCAATGGTGACCAACTTAGAATGATATCAAATAATTCAATTAATAACACTGTTCTGCCTAATACTGTACTTGGGAATCCAACTACCCATTACTCCTCTTTACCTTATTTTCCTCAAGTTACTGAGAAACTCGTTAAACTGTACAAACATAATAACGTACCTGTTAAAATTGCTATTAAGAATGCTAAGACTGTCAGGAATTTGTTCTCTAAAACTAAAACACCTCTGTCCCTTCTGGAACAAGTGAATGTAATATATCATATACCTTGTGCTGAGTGTGACTCATGTTACATCGGTCAGACTGGGAGATCACTGAGAGGGCGTCTTACGACACACCGCAGTGATATCAATTTATCTAAGCATACTTGTGCTCTTGCCCAACATGCCATTAACACTAAGCATGAAGTAAACTTTAATGAAGTTAAAATTCTTGGCACTGAACGCAATCTCGTTAAAAGACAGTTTTTAGAAATGTGTGCAATATTAAAACATCCTAATACTCTTAATAAGAGAACGGACATTAGTAATTTGAGCCAAATTTATCATGCATTAATTTTACAGAATTAGGCTTGATATGTTGTTTACTTAAATTTTGTCCCATTTTGGGGTTTTCTTTATCACATTTTCTTATAATAAATTTAAATAAAAATAAAAATAAAATATAAATAAATTATTCCTTCTTTAATTAAGATTTATCAACTTACTTTTTATTAATATTTGTCAATAACACTTTTACATAATTAAGTAATTGTTCTTTTTGATGAACTTGTTTGATAAAACTTTAATTTGAATCTGATTCTTAGAATCCTTTTCATTACGGTCCTTAATGTTTGAACCTTTGGACTGTGGAAATTTTTATTAATCTTCACCTGTTAGCTGGCTAACTAGTGACGTCATAATATTACAATATATGATATATTGGATTGACTTCTCTTGCTTTGTTCTTTGTTGACAGATCAATCACTGTAGGGTTAAATGGTGATCTTAACCACCTTTTCCTTTCACTGCTTGGTTTTTTAACGACAAGTTGTCAACCAAATTTATCACATTCTTTGAATATACCGCCTTAATACATAGAGGTTGGTAGCTTGCCTTGCTGTTTATGTCATTGTGACTTCAAGGCCACTTCTACTCACGTTGTTGTGCGTGGGTGTCAAACCTTTAAATTCATTTACCAACGAGCCTCAGTAAGCTAAAGACTGGTAACTTCATTTTTTTCTTTATTACTATTAATCTTTAATAACTTATAATGTTACCTAAAGTTAAAATTAAAATATAATTTTTAAATAAATTTGTTGGAAGTGCAATCTAATGATCTTTCTAGTTCTTTACACTTTAAAATAAACCTTAATGTTTTTTACTAAGTTTTTATAAAATTTTTTTTTATATATATACATGTATTTTTATCACATGTTCTTTTGCTGTGCTAATTTTGTCAAATTGCAAACTTTACCTAGTTTCAATTAATTGTTATATACAACTTTAACTCTGAATGTCCAGCTTTGTAAGCTTTTTCATATTTTTAACATCACTGACTGCTACATGTCTTTGTAAGGTAACACACTTTGGTTATAACTTCTCTATGGATGTTTGGTTTCATATTGTTCTTTTTAGATGAACTGATGATGCTTTCTGAGCAGAAAGCGAAACGTCTTCAATAAATAGATGAAGTAGCCATCGTCTTTGTCTTTTATTTCTCCACTTTGACCGAAAAACCCACCACTCTTCGAGTGTACCTTAGTTATATATATATATATATATATATATATATATATATATATATATATATATATATATATATATATAATGAATTAATAGTTTTAATAATAAAGTAAAAAATAATAAAGTAAAAAATAGTTTGTTATTAAAAGTTTATGAATTTTGATTGAAATATTATATAAATTTTTATCAAGCATCTGCTTAATGAAATAATCATTATTTTATTCACAAAAAATATTGAATTTCATTTTTTATGTATGTAAATATTTTTAGTATGTTAAATTCCAACCTTACATGTCGCTATTGTACTCGCACCCCTGGCCGTATACACTTTTTTCAAAAAAGACCTTATACCTGTTTCAACCATCCTTACTACTAGTGACTGAAGGTTACTTTTACTTTTATTTACAATAAAAGACGCCAGTGCCATTATTTTTTCGCCACAATAGATCACCTGATATAAAATATTCAAATAGTACAAACAGTGATATTTTGTATTAACTGAAATTGGGTTACTAGGTCGTAATGTAATAGGGGGAGTATATGTAATGTTGTAATTACTTTTAGATAAATTATTCTAAAATATGTTATCAATTTAGCGGGTTTATCGGAATGAATAGTAATTAAAATATCTGTAATTTGTTGTTTAATTAATCGATTAATTAATTGCTATAGCAGGAGTAAAAACAAAATATAAAAACTATGAAAATCTTGGCTAAAAATATTTATAAAATGAAAAATATAACAAGAAAAATGAATTTGTTGGAATTGTATTTTGAGTTGGAAATCCTAACGTTCACAAAAAAAATATTCATAATTAAATTTATGGTTTATCAATAAAGTATCATCATCATCATTTTGGCTTTACAACCCTGTGTGGGTCCTAGCCTCCCCAAGAATTTTTCTCCAGTCGTCCCTATCCATCGCCTTCCTCCGCCAAGCACGTATTTCCATATTTCTCATGTCTTCATCGATGTTATCTAGGAATCTTGTTCTGGGTCTTCCTCTTCTTCTTTGACCAATAGGTCTATCAAGGAGCGTTTTTCTAGCTGGGTCGATTTGCTCCATCCGCATTACATGGCCTACCCACCTCAGACGTCCTATCTTTATGTGTTTTACGATATCTGGTTCCTGGTATATCCTATAGAGTTCTTAGTTGTATCGTCTTCTCCAGACACCATTTTCATTTACCGCTCCATAGATGCGCCTTAGTATTTTTCGTTCGAAACATCCTAACATGTTCTCATTGCTTTTTGTTAAAGTCCAGGTTTCTGAACCATATGTTAGGACTGGGCGTATTATTGTTTTGTAGAGTTTTATTTTTGTATTTCTTGATATAACTGTAGATTTAAAAAGGAGATTAAGCCCAAAATAGCATCTATTAGCCGTGCAAATTCTGCGGTTTATCTCTGCGGTAGTGTCATTTTCAGTATTGACGAGCGTTCCCAGGTATACAAATTCGTTAACTGCTTCGATGACGTCATTTTCTATAACAAGTGGCCGTAGTGTTTGTGGTTGCGTACCTATTTTCATGTATTTTGTTTTATTGGTGTTTATTATTAAACCCATTTTTGTAGCCGCTTCCTTTAATGCTACGTACGCCTCTCGTGCTGCGTTTTCCGTTCTCCCAACAATATTGATATCATCAGCATATGCTAAGATTTGCACAGATTTGTTATATATTGAACCGGTAGTTGTGATTTGTGACGTACGTATTACTTTTTCCAGAGCTAGATTAAATAGTATACAGGAGAGTGGGTCTCCCTGACGTAGCCCGTTATTTGTTTTAAAAGGTTCAGAGAGTTCCCCCTGGATTCGTACTTTGCATTCAACTTTTTCAAGGGTTAGTTTGGTTAAACTTACCAACTGATTTGGTACTCCTAGGTCTATCATTGCTCTAAACAATTCTCTTCTATTTACAGAGTCGTAGGCTGCCTTGTAGTCTATAAATATGTGGTGCGTGTCTACACCGTATTCCAGTGTTTTCTCTAGAATTTGTCTTAGGGTTGAAATCTGATGAATTGTTGATTTACCACCTCTGAAACCAGCCTGGTATTGTCCTATTATTCGCTCTGCATATGGTGCCATACGATGGCATAGTATATTGGAGAATATTTTATACGCTGCATTTAGGAGCGTAATTCCTCGATGGTTAGAGCATTCAAAGATATCTCCCTTTTTGTGTATGGTGCAAAGTATTCCAATATTCCAATCATTGGGAAGGGACTTCTGTATCCATATTTCTTTTATAAGCTGCTGTAGCGCTATTATGATATCGTGGCCACCTTCTTTATATAATTCCGCTGGGAGATTATCTATTCCGGATGATTTGTTTCTGGCTAGTTTGTTTACAGCGTCTTTAACTTCCAGGATCGTTGGTGGATCCTCCTCCCTCTCGTCTGCTCCGCTTACCTCGCAGCTTTCGTCTTCCGGGTTTTCTTCTTCTTCCTCTATATTAAGTATCTGGTTAAAATATTCCGTCCATCGGTTTAGTACGTCTGTTCTTGTTGTTAAGAGATCGCCATTTAAACTTCTACATTGATTTGTGTTTGCCTTAAATTCTTTTATGTTGATGTTAACTTTCTTATAGAATGTTCTGAATTCTTTCTCTCTGTTGAGGTTTTCTATATATTGAAGTTCCTTTTTTAAGTGGTTTCGTTTCTTCATTCTGTGTATTTTCTTTTCTTCTCTTCTCTTTGTCTGGTAATTCTCTATACTTGTTCTAGTTCGGCGGGTAAGCATTTTTGCATAGGCTTCATTTTTTTTCTGTGTTGCGTCTTTGCATTCATCGTCAAACCAGTGATTTTTTCGGGTACAAGTTTCTGTTCCTATTTCATCTTGTGCTGCTGACTGAATATCTTCCCTTATCCTGTTCCAGAATGAGTCTATATCTCTCTGGTCTTCTTCGCCTAGACTTTGATTCCTTAACCTATTGGTAACATTTTCCCAGTACTGTTTTGCAACAGTTGCATCTCTCAGCTTCTGTACATTCCATTTCTTTCTATTTATTTCTTTTTCTTTGTTGGAGTTTGAAATTCTAGCCCTTAGTGTTGAGATCACTAAACAATGGTCTGAGTCTATGTTTGCGCCTCTATAACTTCTGCAGTTTATTATGTCCGTTCCGTGTCTTGAATCTATTAAGATGTGATCAATCTGACTAGTTGTTCTTAAATCGGGGGAGGTCCAGGTTACCTTGTGTATATTCTTGTGTTCAAAATAGGTGCTAGCGACGGTCATGTTCAGTGCTGCTGCTAAGTTTATCAGTCGTAATCCATTATCGCTAATGATGTTGTGTAGGCTATGCCTTCCTATAGTCGGCATAAAAACATGCTCTCAGCTTATCAATAAAGTAACCTACAAAAAATTGATATATCCAAAGAAGCATTTCCCGACGATGTACTGGTTAGAACGGGAAGTTTCAAAGATGTAAAGAAAAGCCTAGAAATATGAAATAAGCTACTGAAAAGGAACTGAATGAAGGTGATTAAAGTCCGTGGCGATAGAAGAACGAATTAAAATAAATATAGAAATCGACAAAAAAAAATTGAACAAGTACAAATATTTAATTATCTTGGAGTTAGCATCTTGACGAAAGTGGGAAACAGGTAATAGAACTTAACAATAGAATAGAGAAGATTTTAAAGTTATATAGACAAAGAGTAGAAACTTCTTACTTAAAAAAGAAATAGCTAGAGATAAGAAAATTAACGAGTTTAAAATAGTATATAGAGTTATAAGGTTTGGTTGTGAACTCTGGTTGCTTAACGAGATACCTATTTACGAAGAGTGAGGGGATAACCAAACGGAGAGAAAAATAAGAATATTAGAGAAGTCCTAGAGATAGAAATATTACTAGAATTTATAGAATAGCGACAATTAGATTAGTGGGGACACTTACAGCACATGGAAAGGTCAACGAGACAAGTGTGGGAACCTAAAATAAAAAAAAAACAGGAGAAAAGATCTTCTTCTTCTTCTTTCTCTTTTTAAGCAATTAAGTAAATAATAATATAAATAATAATACAAACAATATAGATATATAGGATATAGAGAGTCTTCAGCGGAAAGTAAGAACACTTCTCGCAAAGGCGCAAAAACACTATCCACGCAGTGCAGTAGAGAGAACAACATTACCGCGATATCAAGGGGGAAGAGGACTTATGGACATAGGTGAGCAATTGGATAAACAGGTTGCTAATTTAAGAACTTATTTTCAGGTGCAGGCTGAGACATCTACCTTACATCGAGCAATTTGCGCAGTAGATGATACAACGCCGCTAAAACTGAAGGAACAAGAAATGCGCATAAACCATCTGACTAAGCAAGAAAAAATGCGCAACTGGATGAGTAAACCTCTGAATGGGCGACATCTCAATGAGATCAGCCAAGAATATGTCGACAATACAGCGTCGAACTATTGGTTGACATCAGGAAAGATGTTTCCCGAGACTGAGGGCTTTCTACTTGCCATTCAGGATCAGGTTATTCCAACTAAAAATTACCAGAAATATATTGTTAAAGATCCTAAAGTCAAAAATGACAAATGCCGATATGGATGCCAAGCCCAAGAAACCATCTAACATCTTACCGGGGGCTGCCAGGCGTTTGTCGGAACTGATTATAAAGAACGCCATGACTCAGTAGGAAAGATTATCCACCAAGAACTAGCTGACAAACTGGGATTTCTCCAAACCGACCATCTTCCTTATTATCAATATGTCCCTGACATAATGCTTGAAAATGACAACTACAAGCTATACTGGGACAGCACTGTGCTCACATACCAAACAGTGGCACATAATAAACCGGATCTCATACTAGTTAATAAACTTACCAGGCAAACAACACTTATTGGTGTGGCGATACCACCAATAATGGAGAATGGAAAGTATCCAGACAGTACCTATTATTCTGTCTACTACTGTCTTTCCCTTTTAATGTCTTCACTTCCCTTTCGATCTCTCAGCGTATTTCCTGTAATTCTTCTCAGTACTCTCATCTCTGCCGTTTCCAGTAGCCTTTGCGTTGCGGCTGTGTCGGGTACTGCTTCTGAGGCATATGTCATTATTAGTCTAACACTGGTTTTATAAATTTTTGACTTCATCTGAGTATTAATGTGTATGTTTCACCATATAGTGTTATTAAGGCATCCTGTCAGTCTATTTGCTTTTTGTACTTGATCTCTCACTTCTTTGTCCAGGTCTCCATAGCTGAACAGTATAATTCCCAGGTATTTTATTTCCATTACTTGTTCAATACTGATGCCATCAATTTCTATTTTACATCTGGTTGGTTCTTTGCTGACTACTATTATTTTAGTTTTCTGAGATGAGATTGACATATAAAATTATTTTGCTCTTATGTTAAATCTGTGGATCAGTCTTTACAGACTATCTTTATCTTGGGCTATCAATATTACGTCGTCTGCGTAACAGAGTATTTTTATTTCTTTGTCTCCCATTCTGTATCCTCTCCTTTTTTAACGCTTTTGGTGATTTAATCCATGATTAAATTAAAGAGCATGGGGTTCAATGAGTCCCCTTGTCTTATTCCACTGCCTATTTCTATAGGTTCTGTAAGTTGTCCATCTAATCTGACTCCTATTTTGTTGTTTTGGTAGATGTTTTCGATAGTTTTTGTAATATTTAGAGGAACTTCTCTATTATACAGAAGATGGATTACACCTTTGAGTCTTACTCAGTCAAAAGCTTGCTTTAGGTCAATCAGACACTGAAATGCTGTTCTATTATACTCTAGCGGTTTCTCAGTAATTTGCTTTATAACGAATATTGCATCTGTACACGATCTTCCACTGCAGAAACACTGTTGTTCATCTGCTAAACCTATCCTCTGATTTATTAGTACTTGTAAAATTTTAGTTGTAAGTTTAAGGGTAGGTTTTAACAAGTTTATATCTTTGTAGCTTTCTGGTTGTTTTTATCTCCTTTTCGCCCAGAAAAGAGGAAACATCGACAAAGGCAAGGACGCTGGCTAGCAACAAAAAAATGAAAGGAAAAATTAAAATTATTAAATCAAATATATGTAGCAATTTATTGTAGCAAAGCTTCTATTATATCCCTTTCTTTCCAGGACGTCACAATTGTGTGGGTCTTCTTTACTAACAGGTGAAATATGAATCAAAATTTTATATTAACTTTTACGTTCTCATTGATACGACACGATTGTGTTGGATATCTATTACCGGTTTCATCGCACGTGATTTATTTAGTTCCCATATTTACGTTGCTCTTCGAGATTGTAATACCAGCTTTATTGTTTTTCTGTGTTTTTGCGAATTGTGATGGCTAATAAAGGTAGGTTTCACCTAAAACCAGTTTAAAAAGGGTTTTGAATGTAAAGTTATTTAGAAAAGACATTGTTTAACACGATAAGCTCAAAAAGATTTCAAAATATTTTGAGGTTTTTTTATAAATTTGCGTACTTTGAGGTGGTATCACAAATGTAACAGCTGGGAGTCAACACACAAAGAAAAGAAAAGGTCAGTACTGTAATATTTTTGCTTTTTGTGGGGTCTAATAGAGCACTGATCTTGGAAAAGCTTGCAGCCAATCCAGATCTGGTGTTGAGGTAGAAAGCGATAACAACGATGATTTTTTTGAGCTTCGAAGGACTCGTTACAAAAAGATAAAGAGTTGAAAAGCAGTTGTAGTAACGATGAAGTGTCTAGGGCTAGCACCAGCCAATAAAAGTCTACTCCAACTCCAAGACGGGTAAAGCAGCCATTTGAAAGGGAATGGATAAAGCCAGGATAAAACTGAAGAACCATCTGATAAGACGATAAGATATACGCCGCTACCTTGTGAGGACAAAATATTTGATGGATTTGATCACTGGCGAGTACATGAAGATCACAAAAACACTTCTACAATTCTGCCAAAGTCGATCAAGGATCAAATGAATTAATTGCAGCAAATACTTATGTTTGCAGAAAAATCAAAATTGTTTTGAAAAGGTAATTTTCTTATCTAAGACTAAACGTTTTCAATATATTTGCATTTGTTATACCATTTGTGCTAGTATCATTTTGACTCCCACATAACACAATCGTGAGCGTCCCTGACATCCTGTTTAAAGTCAATGTTTTTTTTTTCTAACAAAAATCAGAATTTCTATTAATGTATTAATAAGTACGATGGTACAATTTTATCTGCAAATAAAAAAAATGTAGGCTCGGGAGCGTAAGGGATATATTTGACAATTATGTTATACACCTTACACTACTATGTGTACTATGTATATACTATCTATCTACTATGTGGTAACTGGGCACAGATTATATTATACACCTACGTAATCCAAAAGGTATGGTTAAAGAAAAAAAAATAAAAAATAAAATGGGAATCCCACTAGTTGTAGGAGATTGTAATATCAAAATACAAAAGAAATATATACATATACAGCGAAGCCAGTTTTGGCAAATACGGTATTCTTTAATAAATTCTTCTGACCTTGAAGAATGTACATTACATGTATTGTAACTGTAATCGATACGAACGATTCGTTAAAAGAAGGGGCAAACCGTCCCGCTAACAGGCATCCCTAAAGAAATTCTTTCTCTCACGAGATGAAAAAGAGTTAACCGTCGTGAATTTCAATGGACAACGGTCATTTCGAGACTAACATGTTGTGCGGGTCCAGTTGGTCCAGTCGATATAATTATCCAGTATTCAATGACGCACCCTCCAACAACTCTGTTTATATTATATAATAGGGATAGCAATCAGAATATATATATATATATATATATATATATATATATATATATATATATATATATATATATATATATATATATATATATATATATATTATTAAGATCTGCTTAAGTTTAAATTAGGTTAAATTTAAATTAAATTAAATTAGATTGAATTTCACAGGGTTCTTTACTACAAACAAAATATTTAACCTTCAGTTCGTGGCTTCTTGTATTATCTGGATGCTGGCTTTCTTTAGGATAAAGGAGTATAAATATTATATACACAATTTATGACCTTTTAAAAAAAACACCATTTATTTTAATACCATATGGAAATATAAAAATTAAGATCGTGTACAATTTATTATCTATTCCTCAGAACAAAATAAAACTTAATTTTGTTATCTCCCTTTTAAACCAAGTTATTTAATTTACTGTAAAATTTTTTCTAATTAACTTAAAAAACAAACAAAATTTTATTATGTGTGAATTATCTTCTTTGTGAATTCAATTCTTTTTAATCAATTATTACTTTATGATATGGGTTTAAAAAAAACATATATGGTGCAAATAACACTTATATCTCAAATAATTTCACTGACCTTTTTAATTTACTCTCTGCGATGTTTCCCGACGAACATTGATTTAGTCTCCGGATTGTATTGTCGCAAAACTGCCCAATTCTCCAAACACGTGTGGCTCTGCTTCCTCCTTTCAAAACTGTTACACAAAACAGCACTCGTTCAGATTTTCTCCAAAATGAACCTCCGACTCGTTTCAAAATAATAATAATGGCACTCTTTCAGCCAAATGGTTTTCCCGCTCGACTGGTTATCTGGTACAATAATTTTTTTTTCTTTACTTACAGAGTTAGGAGTCTCTCCAGACACAAGGAGTTTGTGATTCTTGACCTGGTCTCGAGTCGCCTTCAACTATTTTGCTACCACCAACTTAACTCACAAACAACAACTTATACTTATTTTTCAGACACTGTTCTCAAACTGGACTTCTCGTTCTTGATGGTAAATACACAATGAATCTCCTGGTTCAATTTTTAAATCGACTGTTCTATTTTCCTACCCTCGTTCTTTCTAGCCAATCACGCACATTCATCTTTCTGCCTATTTTCAAAATTTCCCATTTTAAAATTTTAAGAAATCAAGCATGTTTTACTCACTTAGGTTTTTCCCTGAATTAACAGAAGATAATACCGACTAACCTTTCTTTTGTGTCTACAGGCAAATCCGTATTTGTAAAAGTTAACGTCTAATTCATAGCATCACCTTCGAAGAAAAATAATATACAAACCATTGTCTATCAAACATTAATTTGAAATTCTTATCTGATACAAAACCATGTATAATTATTTGTAAGATTTTAAACAATATTTAATACTTTCTAAATAACCCCGAAATGTTTTTCCTATACAAATTGTTCTTAGAAATTATTCACTATTGAAGTCCACTGTTCTCCGAAAACACTTCTTAATTATAAATCATTATATTTACAAATTCTTAACCTATACATTGAATATTTATGATTTCATGGTATTTTGCATACAAAAATTTATTTTTTTCTTGATCTATTTTAGAATTATAACAATATATATATATATATATATATATATATATATATATATATATATATATATATATAATATATATATATAAATATAATGTTTATCTTTACTACTGATTAAACGACTGTAAATATAATCTGGATCTTTGGAAATACAATAAAAGTGCATTATTATCAGCTGGAATTGAATTTATCAAGAACCTGCTAGGCCGCATCCTAGATAAGATACACTTAAAAATTAAAAATAGGTTTAACCACAGTGGTTCAGTGACCTATGAAAAATATGAACAAACAAAAACAAGCCTGAATTACAAGTGGACAAACTAGACAACTTACAATTAGACAAATAACTGCCCTTATAAAACACCTTGTGAATGCAACAATTTTTGATGTGGGAGAAACCGCAAGACCACTAAATATATGATAGACGAACACGAAACATACAACAAGAACAGAGACTTAACAGATCCCAGATATGCAAATATGCCTGGGATAATAAGCACATAGTAACAATGGAAAGATGCAACAATAGTCATGGAAAAACAGACAGCAAAAAGAAAAAAGTTAAGAAGCAGCCATTATCTTACTGTTCATACTGTTTTTTTGTATTTTTAAATTTTAAATAATATTTTTAAATGTAATTAGGTAATTGTATTATTTATTATCGCTTGGTATGTTTTTGCGCAAGTCCAAAATAATTGATGGTCAGTTTTGACATTTTTTTATAACGGACATCACCTTGGTAGGTACATAAATGGACGCTTCCGCTGTTACTGTATAAATATGAACATTTTTAAAATGTTTTACTAATAACTCTTTTTATCGTACTTGAACACGGAACATTGTATTTATGTAAAATTACATTTGGCGGTACAGTAGACTAGCGCGAAACTTTATACTAGGTTTTCTTTATTTTTAAAATTCAAATAATATTTTTAAAATTATTACCTATATAAACTAAATAATAGGTTTAAAAATAATAATTATATTTGTATGAAATTATTTTAAAAC